>NW_020884901.1:4117586-4214722 GCF_003945725.1 Corapipo altera | reverse complement strand
GGGGGGGGGGGCGCTCGGGGCGCCGCGGCCGCTCCCGCTCCCCCCTTTTTTAAATGTGGAAATAAAACTTCTTTACAAACAAACGGGTCTCGCCTCCGCCGGCCCCTTCTTCCCCCTCCCGCTTGTTTGCTCTGGCGGAGCAGCCGCCGCCGAGGGGAAAAGGGAAGAGCAAAGAGGAGTTTTCCCACCTCCCGTGGCAGGGTTCGCCCCCCTCCCCGGGTCCCGGTGTCCCCCCGGTGTCCCCAGTGCCGGTATGCGGGACCGGCCGCGGGGCCGTCGGGGGGCACCGGGGCGCTGCTGCCCGGCGCGGCGATAGCGAATTAATGACGCTAATCTTAAGTGTATAATTGCCTAAGTGCTTTAAATGATCGCTTTGCAAAATGGATTGTTTCCACCCTTTAAAAGTGTCGCTCATCTGGCCGCGGCCAGCGGGCCCGGCAGCTGGTCCCCGGGACAGCCGGGCAGCGGCTCCTCGGCTCGGGGAGCCGACAGATGGGCTGCGGGTCCCCCCGGCCGCTCCCCCGGCCCCTCCGCTTCCCCCGGCCCGCCTGTCTGAGGAGCATATCCCCCCCCCCCCCGGCACCCACAGGCCCTACAGATCGCCCTCCCCGGGGCCGGGTCCCAGCCCGGTGCCCCCGGCCCGGCTCCGTCCCGGGGGCTTTGCCCCGGCACCCCCCGAGCCCCGCGGGGAGGGGGATTGTCGGCTCGGCCAAATGCACAGCCACGCCTGGGGGAAAGAGCCCCCGGCCTTTGTGGACGGTGCTGGTCCTTTGCATGTGAATGGGGGAGTTTGGTAAATCCCCGGGCCTCGGCTGGGCGAGGAGGAGGAGGAGGAGGAAGGGGGGTCGCTCCCAGCTCACGGTTAATGAAGTGGGAAAGGAGTCTTTCAGAGAGGCCTGCAAACAACCCCCTCCCCGGGCAACAACCCCCCGTCCCAAATCCTACATGGATTGACTTAAACCCAGGGGATAAGTGCTTTAAATTAATCTCATTGAATAAGAATGAGGCCAAACAAAACTCTTTAAAATCATATTAAAAATCTATCAAAGGACAACTTGCAGTGGGTGTGCTTTTCATTTTGTGAGCGCGCAGGCAAGGAGCATACAGCAACCTTCCTCCCATTTACACAGCAGGAATGTGAATCAAAGACATTCTCTAATATTTAATTGTCCTTGTAGCCATGGCAGATTCCTCCTCTTACATTAACGAAGTACAAGGCTTCGTTACAAGTTTGTAATTGCAATATTTAAATTTGCCATTTCACATCTGGAAGGAGCTGGAAACTTCCCTGTACCGGCGGGACTGAGCCAACGCTGTAACACAGTGACTGAGTCCGGCTCGTGTTACAAGGATGGAAGGAGAGAGCGGGGCAGAGCCCTGAGGAAACCTCCTCTCTGGGAAGGGGGAATGGCTGTGCCACGTCTGGCTGGGAAAGAAAAAGCAGAGGGGAAGCGAGGGCTGGAGCTGTCGCTTCCAGGGAGATCTCAAAGCAGAGTCAAGCAAGGCAAGCTTTGAGATAAATCAGTTTAGGGAAGACACCACAGGCTCTCAGAGCACTGCACTTGCCACAGGAACAGCATCTCGCGTGGGAGGATCTCAGCAGCCTCAAAAGTCACTGAAGGACCAACCTCACCTCCAGGGGCTGAGATAAGACCCACTGTCCTACAGCAGAACCCACCAGCACTGCTCCTGTACCTACAGCAGCCCCTGACCAGGTTGGAAACTACTTGTTTCTAGAGGGCAGTGCCAGGCAGGCACGATCCTGGATCCTGGCAAGGCCTCAGGCGTGGGACAGGCTGTGCTGGGTTGAAATCAGATGAAGCAGTAAAAATGGCACAGCTGAGAAGGAGCACCAGTGCCACGAAGGAAACCTTTGGAGCATTGCACCAGTTCTGCTCCACCGACTTCTCCCAGGGTACAAAGTCCAACAGACAGGCTGCTGGTGGTTGGTTTGTCAAGCTCTGGATCCAACACACAGACCAGATAGTGCAGGGGGTTTGCCAGGACCAAAGGCAATCCTGGCTCTCAAACTCCTTCTGGGCTTTTACCCAGCTCAAGGTCCACCTTCCTCCCCTCCTGACACAGCTTTAACCAGGACCACCACCCTTGGAACAGAGAGAGAACAAAAGCTGCTCTGCTGAACATGCCAACACACAAATTCACTGAAATCTGAACTGTTTCTAGCCAAGATATTTCATGGCTTCTTCCGAACACCAAACAAAACCATGTCAGAATGGAAAGCCCAGAACACAGGTGCTTTTCCTGCCCTCTTCCCAGGTTTGTGGAGAAAGCAAACTGCAAGCAGGAGGTTCTGTTGCTTTCTACCCTGCTTAGTTATGGAGTTATGTCTTGTGTCTGACCTACACCCTGGGAGTGGGTGTTTAACTGTGACCCTTGTCCCAAGGTGACCTTCTTGCTTTTTCCTAATCCAAAGCCTTGAAGTGTGAACTCAAGATGCTCCAGTTGCAGAGGAGATGAGGATGTGGGTTCCTTCTACAGGTAAAGGACAAAGAACCAGAAGAGAGCTGAGAAAATGCACAGGAACATCCTGCCCCACCACAAGGACCACACCCTGCCCTGCCTCAATTTAGAGGTGATTTGAGTACAAATTAACTCCAAACCTACCAGGTTCTTCCTGAATTGAGTGGTGCACAGGGGTAAAGCCATCTCAGAGCCAACCTAGAGCTGCCCAAGTGTAAACAAGGAATCAAATTCTGCCCACCCAGCCACAATTCAAACACATTTTGCACACCAGCCTTCCAGTTTATTACAGGTAAACTCAACTCCAGGTGCATGTACGTATCTTTTAACACATTTTCTTTCATATTTAACAATCTCTTCCTCTCCCTTTCCTTAATCACACCAGTAATCCAGCTCTATCTGCTAAAAGATGGTGAAGCTGAAAGCAAAAGGCATTTTACCTTTTTTAAAAATCATACTATTCATCATAACTGTTTGTAACATTCCATGCCCAGTTAACGCAGGCAGCAATGAGATTTCCTGATGTCTCTCACCCATGTGCTGTTGGCCTTTATTCCTACTGTTATGAATTTGCCAATAGTCCCTATTAGTTCCTACATGACAGTCAGCCAGGAGAAGGTCACATATTTTCCCCTCATGCACAAGATCATTCCCAAACTTGCACTCCCTGCATCACTCTGAGTCATTTTCATCCTCAGGCGTTTCTTTTCTGTTTAAGTTGACATTTGCCTTAAAATCTGATTGCTCTTCCAAATAGTTCTCATAACAAAATCAGGTGAGCTTTGTTCTTATTTTATTTTAATCTAATGAATGTTGGTAACTTTATTCTCTCTGCAAAACCATGGTTAATTTGATACTGGAGCCTTCTTAGCTTCTTTCTGAAGTGTTCAAAAGAGTATCACAGTGAAATCAGTATGTTTGATAATCCACTGGGAGAAAAAAAAAATTCTGGTTCTAAAAAGTTACATCCACTTCAGAAATTGAATACTTTGGGACTGATGGCTTCTCTCCTACAATCCTTTGTATGACTCACTACAGCCCAAAGTAGGTGCCCTCAATTCTGCATTCACAAAGCAGGCATCATTTTCATCTGCTTATACTCCTTTTTCAGTAGTTTCTTCCTTGTGACATCTGAAATTGCCACTGTTTGAGCACTTTCTGCTTCTGCATTAAATGTACCTGGCTTGGGGCATGGGTGGGCTGCCCTTCCTCATCCCTCTCAAGGAAGACACATGCAGGTAGCAGGAGTTGTGTTTTGGCAGGGTTTGCAGTGTTTTCTCCTGTGCACTGCTTGGTGTGTGTGTTACAGGGGGTGCTGGAAGGAGCAGAGTGAGGAACTCAGGGAGAGGGAGGTGGGTGCTCACCCGGGGGAGTTTGGAAGTGCAGGATTTTGGGGGCACCTGCTCTCCCCAACACCTCACCAACTCCAAGGGGAGTCTGGGTTCCATTTCACACACTGGGCAATGGTGAACAAGCACCAGTCTCAGCACATTTGGGGCCATCCTGCATCCCTTTTCTCAGTGTCCCAGTTCTCTGAGGAGAACAGGAGGGATGGCAAACGGGAAAAGCAAGAAGAGAAATCCATTAGCTTGTGATGTGCTCAAAATAGGCCCAGGCAAGGCAGAGAACCCCAAAAGGCTGGGTTACTACTGGCAAAGGTTAGCAAGAACCAGCAAAGCTTTAATGTTCAGAGAGGTGAGACATTCCATACACCCTCTGCGTTCTATAATTAGGTGTGACAATGTGCTGCAGGCAAGGAGAAGTTTGGAGACTGCTGGATTCCACACCGGCTCCTTCCCAGAGTGACAACGTTTGTTCCCAAACTCAGGAGTTTGGGAACGCCTGACATGAAGTTTTGACATGAAGTTTCGTGCCCATGAGCTCTGCCCCAAAGGGACCACGTGTCATTTCTCCACAATCCCACCACCGGCCTCATTACAGGTGGCAAATTCCTGCCCAGGGACAGACGTTGCCCCAGTGGCTTTGTTACCTCAGACAGGAGCAAAGTGCCCCCTTACAGTGACAGGGAAGGGGCAGCCTCTCCTCTCCAACGTGCTCCCCTGCCACGACTGTTAACCAGGTTCAAAATAGCAAGTGAAGGGATTGTGGAGCGTTTCTGCAGGTCTTTAAACAGAAAAGCACCTCCTGTGTGACCACAGTCGTCTCACTCTTATGTTACACAGACATCACATTTCTCTGAAAACCATATTTAACCTTTTTTAAAATTATTTTTCTTGCAAAAAAACCCCCCAAAAACCACCTTAGAAACACGGCACATCTTCAGGAGGCCACGTTTAATTGCAGCAGTACAACAGGACACGCCTGGATTCGATTCCATTTGGACCTATGGAATGAAGGGGAGGAGGCCAAGGTCCCCAAGATCCCTCCCACATTTGCCTGATAAATTGAAACACTCCTCAGTTGGTTTGGCAGGTCACCCTGCCCCCCAGCTGAGGCACTCAAGCAGGTTTTACAGCCAGTGGCTGGGAGGTCCTGGCTTATGTTGGAATCTGCTGGTTGCCAGGTTTCCTCCGCTTTTTCTTCCTCCTGACCTTGGTGTCCATCCCACTGGAATATTCAGAGCGCAGGATTTCGGCAAGGCGACGTTTGCCGTGGGTCTTCTTGAGCAGGTCAGACCTGGGAAAAGCAGAGGGAAGAGCAGAGGAGGGATTAGATGATTCCCTTCTCCCCGCTGGGTGGGACCGACTGGAGCGGCGGCGCCGAAAAGTGACATTTGCGCATTAGCGAAGGAACAGCTTCCTCTTCTCCAGGCTTGATTTGAAATTCTGTCTCATGCAAAATTAGATATTGTTGTGACAGGTTTTCACAAAGGTGGCAAAATATCACGCCGTTTTTAAAAGCAAGCCTTTGTTCTGTACAAATGCTCTTGCAGGGGCGGCGGGGAGAAGGAGGGAAGGTTTGTGAGCTGAAGGCTGATGAATTAGGTGACACAGCAGTTTGAAAATTATAAGAATAATAAAAAAACCTAACAGCCTCATGACACTGAACAATGGAAACACTTTATAAACAGAGCTGAAATCCAGAGCTTGAAAACAAGGGAAAGCAAACAAGGGAAAAAAAAAAAAAAGAAAATGTCAGGAGTCTCAACCCAACAGAGTCTTTCCTTGCAGGGTCCTGCAGCCATCACAGGCATCTCACAGCCACCCCTCCAGAGACTGCCTTTTGCAAGGGTAGCTGCATTCAGCCCATCCCCTGAACTCCAACATGGACCTCTCTGTAGCCCTAAACTGCCAGCTATAAATATAAAAACCCACTCAGCATTTTTCCACCACGAGTTCTGCCACTGTCCTGAGCCATAACCTTGGGCAAATCTGGTCCTGGTTGCTGCTGTTGCCCTCACTTATCTAACCTGTGATCTCTTGGGTGCAGGACCTGCTGTTCCTTACCATGTTCCCATGTTCCTGGACACAGTGGGTGTCCACAGGTATTGGACACTCTCCTCTTTATAGTCACAGAATCACAGAATGGTTTGGGTTGGAAGGGACCTTAAAGATCATCCATGGGCAGGGACACTTTCCACTAGACCAGGTCCAACCAGAGCCCAGTCCAACCTGGCCTTGGACACTTCCAGGGTGCACCTCTCTGAGCAGCTGGTCCTAAAAAGGACCTGTAACAGATCTCAGAGAAGTGAATAGAAATCAGTCTGTCCCTCTAAACACCAGGGAGTTGAAAGAGCAGCCCCACATCCACACCAACATGCTCTGGTGACAACACAGGGACCTCAGCAGTCCTAAAGGTTGACACCTTACAGCACTGCCTCATAATTCCTTCAGGTGTCCAAACCCATGCTGGGGATTGCAGGAGAAGGAAGAACTTTTGGCTGCAGCAACAGATCAACCCATTCAGCAGGCCAAGCACACGAAGAAGGCAAGGGGAGCAAACTCTTGGCTGTCGGAGGGATTTCCTTGCCCCCTTTCCACAGCTTGCTTTCCATCCCTGTGTAGGTTTCATGGCTGGGGTGGGTTTGGAAGGCTGGATCAGAATGATAGGAAGGATGGTGTGATGGTTACCAGAGAAAGTTTTCCCTAGAACAGAAAGCCTGGAGTACACAGACACTGCTACATTCCCTGTAGCCTCCATTCTCACACGAATCAAACATTCCAGCTCTGCATTCACAGAAGGGCTGGAGACTGGACGTGCCAGAGAAATCAGACCCACGGCCACCACACAGTTTGAACTCACAGAAACCAAGGCAAAAGGACATAAACACCTCAAAAGTGGCTGCAGTGCAGAGGGAGCCTGTGGGTGCACAAACAGCACCAGGCCAAGGTGTGCCCTCCACCAGCCCAGCTCTGCCAGGGCAGGTGTATCCTCTGCTCGGCCCCTCCATCACTGCATAAAGTTCCTGTTTGACACTCTGGTTGTGTCTCCAAGCTTTAACTACAGTAATTCCAGGGTTACCAAGCAACAGTTTACTTAACAACAGGCAACTATCTGCTGCAAAAGGACAAGGAATCCACCAGTAGCTACGGGGGCTGAGCTGCAGCTCAGCAGGGGGGTTGTCTGACACTTTATTATCAATCAGGTGAAATCGTTGCCCAATTAGTAAATCAATACCCCCTGCTGAGGTGATCAGCTGCACACAGAAAAGCAGGGATGCAGGGAAAAAGGAGGCTTCTCCCTCTAACCCTGGGCCACGAAAATCAATGGAGTTGTGCTGTGGAACCTGTGCTGATCACTGAGAGAAGAAAAGCAGCTGTCAAGGCCCCGTTTAACCACGAGATGGAAGAGCTACAGGCAACAGCAACAGCCTGCAGTGACAGCACACCAGGAAGAGTGTGGAGCCAGGGCACCAGGTCAGGAGTCCTGGCTGGATCCTGATTCCTGTTGTAAACCTGTAAATTCCCCTCTCTGCTCAGCTGGTGACAGTCTCTGGGGCTCTGCCAGAGCCTTCCAGGTAACACTGGTGAGGAACGGTGCCCTGTGGTTATGAGACAAAGCCCAGGAGAACAGAGGGAGACCCTACTACTCACCCCCAGAGCATCCCTGGGCAAAGTATTTAATCTCTTTGGCTTCCCTGTCTCTTCTCCCACCTCCTAACCCAGGATGGCTGCGTTTTCCCTGCTCCTGAAGGCTGGAGTGATGATAATTCAGGAGAGCTGTGTGGTGACACTGGATACTGTGGCAAAAAGCTTCACAGAAAGGCTGCAAATGTAAGATGCATTTGCAACAGAGACAGAACCCATGTTCCCATCACTGGATAAACACATGGATTGTCAGCATCTCTGTCTGTGATCTCATGTCTAGGTATCATATTGAGCCCTAATGAGAACACATCATGCTGATAACGGGCAGAGAAATCCCCACCCTTTAAATCCCTCCCTCCAAACACAGCAATCTTTGGGGGGGGAATTGCACTGAATTGGGTGGGGCAGCTACTGGGAAGTCACAGGGCAAAAAAGATTCTCTAATGACTGACCCATCTCAAAGTGCTACAGTGCCATGATTTCAGCAGTGCTTAAAGGAGTGTTCATATAGATGAGAGTATACTGAGTTTTATTAACTGGGGGTAAATAAGACAGAAACAGTCATAACTCGGTTTAGAGCTGCCTGAGCACATCTGTAATTAAGCTGCAACCTCACAAAAGGTGGTAGCAAGAGCCTCAGCAGAGACAACAGAGAAATTGTCCCTGGATGACTTTGTTAGATTCTGAAAGTCTGGAAAAGACCAGGCCAGAGACAAAGTTTTAAAGGCAAAAAAAAGCTCTGTCCTCCTCCAGAAAATTGGAGGAATGAATTTATTTACTCTTTAAACATGAGAAACTCATGAATCTTGCTAAATACAGAATTATCTCAGAAGACATTTGCAGTAAATCTTTTTTCACATCATGAAAAAAAACCAAACCCAAACCTAAAAAACACAAGGGGTGAAAACAGCACAGGTGATGAGTATGAAATTCTCCCTGTTGTCTCCAACTGTCTCCTGCTCTGCTACACGATACCAACTGACCACAGAAGTCCCACCCAACTTACAGGCATCACCTTAACACACTCAGTTTGTGACTTCCACACACCTTGGGTGATCGATGGCTTTGTGAGTTCCAAAGACACCATCCACTGAATTCCACAGTCACCAACAACAAGACAGTGGAGTAACAGAGACTGTACTGTGGCAAAGGAAAAAACCAAACACACTGAACTAAGCCCTGAGGATGTTTTCCACAAAGCTGAGAGGCTGTGGACAGCTCCAAGGCACAGAGGAAAGACGAAGAACAGCACACACAAACTGTTCTGTTTCTATTTAACACTCCCTTTATCTCCCAAGCATTCCTGAGCAGATCATAAGGATGATCAGGTTTCACCTGATTTAGTTGGATTTCATTTGTTACAATATGCAAACCACGATCCTGGATATGGAGACTCAAAACCTTTTGGTGGGCAGGGACCAAGTAACAACAACAAGAAAAGGGACAAGTATGACACCATTTTTCAAGTTCTTTTCAAAATCCCAATATGTGTGTCGCACTGGCACATCTGCTTCATTAGAGAGCTGAATGACAAGCAAGCCAAAAACTCCTTCATGCCACAGTAGTGGCACATACACATGAAGGGTTCCTTGGGTATCATCTGCTGGCTCAGAAGACACCTCTGCTCATCTTTTTACCTCAGTGGTGAGTGAGCTTCTTGTTAGAGGTGTCTCCCTCAACTTGGTTGGCACCGCTGCCTGTTCCTTTGTCTTGAGCTGTGTGAAATGCTGCTGCAATGCAGTGCAGCAAGTGTGGTGACCTTTAACCAACTCCCAGCATCTGCAGCAACCAAAGGCTCCCCAGTTGCTCCAGATGAGGGACAAGGAGTAGGAAGTCGTGACGCACGGCCCCAGAGCTCATGGTGTGTCTTTGGAGGAGACAGGAGTGGGCTGTTTCATTTATCAGAAAACATTTCAACCTGGATTGCACTATCAATCTGCCTGACAGCATCTCCAACAGCTCTTTGACACCGTGCCAGCAGCAGAGCTGGGTTACCTCTGGGCCAAGGCTGCTGCAACACCTGCTTTTTCTACTTATAGTGTTGGATGAACCATCTGCAGCCAATGCAACCCTGTTTGGGTTGGTTTTTCTGCTGTTGTTTTTGCAGAGTGGGGGTAAGAAATCCATCAGCAATCCTACACTGCTCTCGACAGGTCAACAGATGGCCCAGGTCCTCTGTTCCCAGCTGATGCAGACGCTTGAGAAGATTGAGGAAAATTATTACCCAGCCAGAATGAGCACCAAGCCTGTTCCAGAACACCCAGAGCAGGGTGGCCTTCATGCCAGGGTGTGCTGAACAGCAAAGCCCACCTCACCCTACTGAAGTCAACTGTATTTCAGCTACAAAGAGACAAACCCCCAGTTTCACTTTCACTACCATCCCTCGGTCGTCACCCCATGGAAAAAGAAAAGCAGCACTGGAAGGTTGGGAAACCTCCCAGGATTCTTGCTTTTGTCAGGCTCTTTCCCAGCCTAAAGGACAGAATATATTTCAATTGCAGAGAGGTAATTTTTGGTGCATACCACACAGCACAGAGGTTTTCCAGCACTATTTGCTTGCTAAGAGATGGAACAAAGGCTCTGTGCTGTGGCCACGGTGGAACAGGACAGTAATAAAGGGCACTGTGGTGTGCAGATAACAATCAGATGGATTTTACAACTATGAAACTTTAATTCCATAACAGGACTTTTTTATAACATCATGATGTGGTAAACAGGACTCATCTGTGTCCCTGAACTGCCTTAATGAAGAGTGATGGTGATGTTTCCTTTTGCAGCAGCCACGTCTCTTACTCTAATTTTTGGATCCATCTGCACTCCAGCCCATGGATACACACTCTTACCTGAGCTCCAGTCTGGCTTTCTAGAGCAGCATGCCCAAACCAAGAGAAATTCCCAGTGGGCAGAATTCCAAACTTGCATTTTGACTAATTAAGTGATATTAAGAAAGCTCTAAATGTGCAGGTAAAAACTGGCAGGCAAACTGCTTCTAATGATTAGACAATTGTTGTTCAGGGAGGCCCAGCTGCAGCCTTGAGTCACAAGCCCTGCATTAGTCTTTCCATAATTGTCAGTGCCAAGATGTTCAAAAGTGGAATCAAGGATATGAGGTGGGAGAGAAGATAAAAGCCTACGAGCTTTCACCCTTTGCTGCCTTGGCCATGCAAAGGAGGACACACAGGGTTACAAGGTGTATTTCCCAGGAGTTGTCTAATTCTATCTGACCACTAAATGCTGAAGAAAGAATTAAAACAATGATCTTGCAGCCAAAACCTTCAGGCCATGCTGACCTCCATATTCAGAGCAATGGTACTGTAATAACGATGTACATAAATGCCCTTAAACACCTTGGACACCTTGGAGAAGCACCCTGGACACCTTTTCTTGATCCCTTAAACTAAGGAATTTTTACCTTAGTTTTTATATCACTTTCTGCATGTGCTGTAGCAGCTAATACATTATTTTAAGTAAACTCAATCTTTCTGAGCGTTTCTGGCATCAGAGATTCCTCTAGTAAGGAGTTTCACAGATTATATTGAACTTAAAGATTCATCTCTTTCTTTGTAATGGCTTGAACTCACAAAGAAGGCAAATTAAGTTGGAACTCCTCGTTGCAGTGGAACCCTCTGGGGGCACACACCGGGCCGAGTTCAAAAGGAGAAAACAGACCATCAGTCGCCACAGAAGCCCATAAAAGCCCACTGATCCAAAAATGCAAAAGACTTGAGTAGCACAGGGATGCATGGTGGAATGGCAGTAGGTCTTTGGCATCTGCATTGTGAGGGAGTCAAAAGACGTGTCTATCTGGCATGTCAGCGACTTCCTCGGCACGCTGCTCCTCCGCAGCGAGCGAGGGACAGCTAATCCCTCAATGGAAGTGGGATCAGCTTCCTTGCATCCACCCTGCAGTAAAAGCATGAGCCCAGACACTTACTAAGCTGATGTACTGTAACTCAATATACAGTATCTGGTTCGTGTGCTCCTCTCTCACCTAAACACAGCATTTTGACTTTTCACAAATGTCATGAGCTGTTATTTTTTTCCCCTTCTTCAGACTGGGTTTTGCAAGACCCACCGTGGCAAAGGGGCCAGGTGGTTTGCACAAAGAGCTTTAAAAAATACATGGAAGTTTACATGGGCATTCAGGAGAGGGCTGCTCCCACATTTCAGCACTGAAACATCACACACCTGGCTGCTCCCTCTTGCTGTCTCACCTTCCCCAAGCAGGCTCTCGAAGGAGGCGTGAAGCACAAAAGGAGACTTCAAAAGAAATGAAAAGTTTTCTTTGTCCTCTTAAGGAAACACTTAACGATTGCCTTTACCCCACTTTCACCCTGGACTGCCTGTTCTTTATTCTCTAGGCAGGTGCTGAGAGATGAGGCTTTAGTGAGCAGCCTGATCAAAAACAAGTATCGGGTGTTGGGAGACAATGTGTAATAGGACAACCAGCACTCACAGTATCACGTGAGAAATATAATTAAAAAGATTGCTTGGAGACTGTGCTGTTATAATTTCAAGCCTTGCATTTTACAACTAAAACCCATTTGTCTTCTAAAGGGCAGGCTGAATTTTGCTTTCTGCTCTGTCAGTGTGAAATCAAAAGCAATTCTCTAAGTTAACAGCACTAGCTTGGATTTTTGCCAGTGGAGACTGAATGTCAATCTATATTCACTTTCTCTAAACTATCCTATAAATACTAATTTATTCTCTCTCTTTATTTAATTTTTTAAGCACACACAGAGAAAGCTGATTAGAAACAAGTTTCGCAGGCAGGAACAATTGTTGCACATCACAACTTTGGCTGCTTCTGCAGGGTCTTAACTTTCCAGATGCTCCTGGATTTGAAATCTGGAGCTTGAGCCCTGACAAACCTGAGCAAAGTCTGCCCACTTTCCCTGAGCTGCAATTATATGATCCACGTGCAAATCAGCTTTCAAATCACTCTCAGACCATTTGTTCCAACACCTCCACATCCCCCAACCCCACACATCCTGTGCATAAACTACCTACTGTATCTTGAGCTTGTCTGTGCTATAATGGGATGAAGACTTGGGGAGGAGGAACCTGAGTCTAAAAGAGGTTTGTAACAAGGGAAAAAGTAGCTCTAACAGAGTAGCAACATCACAGGAACAGAGAGAGGCATTGTTACAGCCCAAGTAATCCTGTGACACGCTACTGTCAGTCATAGCTTGACACCCTGCTGGGCCAGCAAGACATCAAAGCCCACCCCATACCATCTTACATGCTCTTTATCAGCTAATCAGGCTATTCTTCCCGAAATAAAGCTCCGTTAAATCCCCTGCTCACAGGGGCATTCCCATCCTGTTGCCCATCTGCTGAGGAGGGTCAGCTGGAGCAGGAGGCAGAGCAGTGGCCTGTCCCTGGTGGCTTCTGAAAGCAGGACAATGCAGGCTCCAACTTTTTATTTTAAAATCCCTTCCCCTTGCATTTTTTTTTTCCACGAGATATGTACATGTGCAGGAGATGTGACCAGCCCAGGAACAATTATGTGGATTAGTGCTTTAATTGCACAGCTAACGTTTGCTAACAGAGTTTGTAGCAACAATTACATGGAAAGAGTCACAATTGATGCTGAAAAAGAAAAAATATTCTCCCCCTTTGAATTATTGCAGTGATTTTACTGGCAAGCCAGAGGTTCCCACCCTGCCATTGAGGGAAGAGAGCACGTCCTTAACTTTGTAATATCAGGATTATCTGTCCTGTGGAACCAACCCAGAGTAGCCAGGATCAGATGTACTGAGCACCTTCAGCTCCCTTTCAAGCACAGAAAAGGATTTAGGGCTCTGCTCCTCCATCAGGGAGTCTCCAGTTCCTTACAGAGAATAGGATTACCCAGGAACATCCCTGTGCACACACCAGAGGGGACGGAGGTCTAACTCCAAGTTTGCTGCAGACTCTTCCTGGGAGAAGATCCCACATGATTTTGCAGAAATGCTTTTGCCAGAACTACTTGAATCTACAGGGAGCAAAGCACAGGTTTGTAGAAGGATCATTTCTACCAGCAGATCTGCCTTTTGATTTACACTCGACTCCTGGAGCAGGCACAACCACCTTGAGGAGCAAAGCACACCACAGTGTGTCATGTGGTGTTCCCTGGCTCAGGAACCAGCTCAGCTTGGCTCACCTTTTTGGTCTTGGCTTGGTTTTCTTCTTTGAGCCTGCAGTTGGAAGAGCAGTCAGGTTCTGGGGGGCATCTCTCAGGCCAAAGCTCTTGGCCACGTGACCCAGGTGGAGAGACTTGATGTGGAAGATGTGCTTGAGGTTCCTGGGATAGGTGGTATAGGCACAAAGGAAAGACTGCAGTGCTGAGGGGAAGAAAAAAAAAAAAAAAAAGGGATGAATTCTGTTTGCTGTTGCATTTTTATATATATACACTTAAAGATTCAGCTGTTCCAGCTGAAAGGACATCGGTCTTGTCCTCTGGGACACCTTCTGGTCAGCAGCTGGTAGGAAAGGCTGGCATGTTAAAAATCTGTGAAGGTTGCATAGTAATAGTACAATCCCAAAAGGAGAATGTGGGTGCTGGAGAGGTGTCAGGAACTGAAACAAAGCCACATTAAATTGCATTGGGTTTGCCTCCTGCAAGGAGGCCCCTTCAGCCCAAAAAGGTGATGTCTGTAGCACGTCTCATAAGAGTCATTGACAATGAATGGCTACAGAGGAGGGGAGAGAGGAAATAGAGATACAGGGATGAAGAGAGGGAAAGAGAAGCATGGAAATGGCACAGGAAGGCTCCTCTGATATTAGAGTCCCAGTAGTCCATGCATTTTTCACCAGTTACCAGCTAGTCCCTTATAAATATCTGAGAGCCGGATGGATTTCCTGACTCATCAGCACACTGAGAACAGAGCTCACCTTCTCAAAAGGGAAAAATAATAGAACTGTGTGCAAATTTCCCTTCACATCTTTATATTCCTGTAATGCCCTTCCCCTCAGGGCTCATTGCTCTAAAGACAATCATCCACTAATATGAGCACTACCTCTGCTCCTCCCCGGAACGCTCACTCCACCCAGGCTGTCCCCTCTGCTCTGGGAATAGAGGGACTTCCAGCAAGGAAACTCTACAGCTCAGAAAATGCCTCCCTTCAATCCCCTGCTGCTCCCCTGCTTGCTAAACCTCCTGTGTCCCCCCAAGCCCTCACTCCAACCAGCACCTGCCTCTTTCTCTCCCTCTCACTCCTGGCAGCAGCAAGCTCTAAACTCTCACCTCTCCTGCCCTTGCCCGTTGAGCCACCGGACCAGCAAGTTTGCCCACAGCTTATGTCTAATCTCTTGGCAGCAGCCGGAGATTGGAGTTTATGAACAGTAATAAAAATGTCATTTTAGCAGATCAGCTCCTGGAAGGACCCAGGGAATCCATCAAAGCTCTGTTTACTGAGCAAAGCGAACTCCTTTTCCCAATCGATGGGAAGAAAAGATTGAGTTTTTTGTACCTTCTTCCCAATTTCACAAAACTCCTCTTTCAGAGGCACCCGAGCACCAAGAGACCTGTGTTTTCCCAAAAAAGAGAATGCTAAATTCCAAATACTCTGTCTCGGTGTCTCTTCTGAAGGCCATCCTGCTGAGGGCTTATAAACCAGCTCAAATGCCTTCAAAAACCCCTATTCTGCTGCTTTTTTTTCATAAAGTTATTGGTCAAATTCACCTGTGAGAAGGTGTAACTCTTCAAAAGGAACAACAGGAACTTGCTCCTGCTCTGAATTCAGTCCCATCGGAGCCAGTACTGCTCTGTCTCACAGCATCTGGAATGGTGGGTACCACAGATCCTGTTATTATGAAGGCTGAGCTCAGCTCCCACAGCCGTGCAGAGAGGAAAGGCTGCTGATACCAACTCCCCAGATCAGTTAAATAATCAAAGTGTCAAAGGTCCCCCTTTTCCCAAAAAGTCCTGACAGGCATCTTCCAGACCCAGCTCTGAGTCAGGGAATGCTGCAGGACACTAAACCAGAGTTGAACCAACAGGTCAAAACCCCAGCCCAGGAAACTGCTTCACTCCCCAGGAGCTCAGAGCTGCTGATGTTCATTACAGCACCCATGAGACTGAAATGAAGACCTTTGCAGATGTGAAAATCTTTACTATCAGGTCTTTAGACCTCTCAGTGTTGTCAGAGTCATGTTTTCTGGCTTTTATGTGCAATTAGAGTGGCCAGATACTAAAAGCTTTTTTTTTTTTTTTAAAGTTCAAATTCTTTTATGATTTTGTGATCAAAGAGACAGAGCTTTATAAAAACAACTCACAAAGACTGGTAACAGTGCTGGTCAGGCCATAATTCACGTAAAGGATTCCTCATCTTAAAGTCATAGGAGCAAACTGCCTGAGCTGTTACAGTTTTTGCCACACCAACATGAGTCTAAGGTAACATATACTGGCTTGGGGTGGGATTCAGACTTGGGCTCATGTAAGAGAATGGATTTAGATTAGTCCTTTCCACCTGTGCATCCCCATCTTTCTATAGGAAGTGGAAGTGTGGAAAGTCAGAGGAAAAAAGAAAAAAAAAAAAGGTGCTATATATGATGGGGGTTTAGATGGGTTGGTTTGTTCTTTTAACCAGAGGACAAGAGGGTAATGAGATATGAGAGTGAGACAGGTGACATAACCTGTTCCCTGTGCTCCCAGGTGAGAGCTCCCAGCACTGGCCCCAGGGCACAGCCTCAGCCACAGGATAAACCAGGAGGCACTTTGCTGGAGTGGGAACAGGAGGGAAGGGTTCACCAAACCCATCATGGATTTGAGCACTGTGCCCCAGCAGTGGAATCCTGCAACTCTGCTGTCCCTCTCCACACACGAGTGCTGAGGACAGAAAGGATGAGGCAAAATGCTCAACTATTGGCTGCAAAATTGGGAAACATGGAGGAGGACAGCAGGGTTCGCTTCCTTACCCTTTCTGCACTCTCAGGAGCACAAAGGATCACAGCCTCCTGAGCTCAGTCTGTCCCCACAGCTCCAAAAGGAAGCGCCTGTCACCACACAACCCTTCGGATGAGAATCCCCCACTTCCCAAAAGGGGCTCCACACTTGATCAGTTCATCCTTCAAGTAGCAGGGTCCAGCCAGACCCCTCCTCCCACCCACCTCACTGCTGCTGATCAGTCAATCAAGTCTGAAGGGCAGCACCTTCACTGAACCATTCCATTTGAGTGTGAAAACCACGGGACCCCGAGCCAGAAGGGGAGAGTGGGCAGGGAGCCACTCGCCTTTTGAAAGCAGGGCTGCAGAGCAAACACTGCTTATTAACATTGACTGGGTCAGAAAATGGGGAAAAGCAGGAAAAGAGAGAGAAACAAATGCATCTCTGGCACAGTTTCCAATTGATTGTCTGCCATGAAAGCAAAAGCCAGCTGCCATGTTAATTATTCATGATGCCTGGCTCAGAGGGGAGGAAGAGGGGGCTTATGGAAGCCACTCAGCAGTGGAAAATTTGCATATGCAGATAGCAGAGTTGGAAAAAGAGGTGGAGTGCTCCTCTGCAAGATAAATGGGATGCACACCATTTCAGCATTTCCTGATGTGTTCTCTACACTTCTTGTCTGTGGCTCAAGAAGTTATTAATGCTGAGCTCAGCAACAAGTGTGTGTGGGTGGGTGTGTGCACACACAGTGACACTCTCTGTGTAGAGAGAAACCACTGAGGTTTTCTAGGTGGGACCACAGTGGTTGTCCCTGTCACAGACATCTCAGGTTAGAAGTTTGCATGGGGTATATGAAATCCCAGGAGAGCAGCAAGAAGCTCATCCATGCAGAATGAAGGACTATGATCATATTGGCCACATACTTTGAGACTGTGGATTTAAAAGCTATGAAAGTAATTACACTAGGCAAGTAGAACAACACACCTGAAAATGGGTGCAAGCTGCTTGTGTAGCAAGTCTCCAACACTTTCACTGTAGGAAAAAGGTGTTTCAAAACCCTAGGGGACTAAAATCAGCACTGCACCAGTTGGAGGTGGGGTGAGAAATCAGCCCAGTGACTTGCAGTGGCAGAGAGAGAGTAAAGAGTAAAACAGCAGAATTTCAAATACTTTGCCCATCAGCACAGCCACACATCATTAAAAGCATTGCACATTAATTTGGGGTAAACAGGCAGTCCCAGTAGCTGCTTTAATTATGCTGCTATGTCATCACCTAATAAGTTAGTACAACACTCAGGAAAAAAACAGCACCTTTGACCTCTTGAACAATCACTTCTCAGGACTCCAGATAATTTTTTTATCTTGGAACAGTCTCCCCTTCTCCAGTTTCTCCAGACATTGGCCAATTTCCCCATTTGGTTTTAGACCCCTCAGAGAGTGATTTAAGTAGTTTAGCACACGTGGTACACCTGCACCAGACCTGTATGCATGTGCATACAGAATGGCAAACAGAAATGATGCAGACCATTAAAATCCATCTCACCAGGACCCCTCTCAACTGGAAATGCTGCAGAACTGACATAACAGGACTTCTACTCAAGCTGAGAGAGGAGAATTTGACTCAGATCAAAGTGACAAATGAGGTAAAAAAGAAAACAATCAGGAAGGGAGACATGTGGGAAGAGAAGACTCAAAAAAGGGGAAAGGCTCTAGTCCTAAATATTGTGAGCAAGAGTGGTTTAGTCTCTCACATAGTTTGTGTTTTGTGGACTCATCTCAATAACTCAAATTCCAAGTAATTGCCAAGGAGCTCTGGGGTTCCCATATTCCCCTCACAACAGCTCTCAAGTTCTCAGGTGCACCCACTCCAAACACAACAGCACATGGAACAGGGGTGCCCACCCTGCACCACCTTTTTGGCTCCTCTCTGGCGACTGCTCAGTGTTTATTTTCCTACCACATCCCTGGCAAGTTTTTGATCTTTCTCTCATATATACCTTCCTCTGAATTTTCCAAACTGAGAGGCAGAAGGGAAGAGTCTTACACAGCTCAGTGACAACTGCTGTGCATCCTGCTTGGCAAAGACGGGAGATCAAGTCCCAGATTTCCATGTAACTACAATTATTAAATCCACCCCAGTTTTTTTGTCTTCCTGCCTTCTTGAGCTGTTGCCCTCTCTCATTATCCTCCCATCCCACACAACAACCTCCTCTCTTATACCCCTGCCTGTTAAGAGTTGCTCCCAAGGCATCCTGCCTTACAGGCTTCAAATTCATCCCTGGTGTGAACTGAAGGCATCCAACGGGAATTGCACCAGGATGTGGTGGAGCAAGTCACCCATTCCCTTCCCAGCACAACACACACAATCCATTCACTCCTGCAACTGGGTCAGACCCCTGGAAGTGAATCCCATCAAAAGCCGAGATTAAATCCCATTTGCACGTAATATGGGAACGCAAGAAATTAACATTTAATATCATCCCAAAGCCTTCTGGGCCCATCTCAACCCCCTAAAGAGCCCAGCGGCCCCAAAATGTTTCTTCCAGGCCTTTTCCCTGAAGCTCTTCCCCAGAAGAAAAGGCTGGCAGCTCATCTGAGCCCTCCTGGAATAGCTGGAAGGAAGCACACACTGACCTTTCTTTGCCCACCGGACCGTCCCCTCGCTGGAGTGAACGTGATTTTCAAATTTGGTCTGCAGGACCGTGGCCCTCTCCCGGACTTCCTGAGGGTTGGTGCCACAGGATTTCTACCAGGGAGGCGGGAGGATTAGAGGAAAGAGAGAATTTGAGTCAGGAATAATGAAGCAGTTTACAATAGATTTAATAACAGTAAAATCACACAGTAACTACCCAGGGGCCAACAAAGGTAATCCTCTCAATATTACTAGAGGAAAAAAAAAAAAAAATCCAGATAAAGATGTTAAAGTCAGAGCAGCCAGTGAGGGCTGTGTGGTGGGGAGAGCAAATCAGTTTTAATTTTGTGTTTTCTAACATCTATCACGTATCTTTTTTTATCTTTCTCCCTTGCTTTTTTTCTTTTTTTTTTTTTTCCCTTTCCTCTTTTTATTTTTCTTCCAGGTTCAACAGGCCAGATCCCACTCCTTGTTTCCATTGGAGTCATTTGGAGTAACTTCTCCCAGACTCTACACTAACAGTTTTAGGCTGATGTTGCAAATTCCCCTGTGCACTTCCCCAAAACACCTGGACTGTTGCTGGGACTTGTGGGGCAGGAGATCCATGAGATCTGCATTTACCCCCAAGCTCCAGAGAAGAGACCAAATTCAGTACCTGTGAACAAAGGCAATTAAATGAACTTCTGATTAATTCCTTCACTGATTTCTACATGGTATTTTCTCATTGTCAACTCATCCCACTTGACTGGAACTGCCATCATTTGGCTCGTCTAGAAGAAGACACCAAAGGCATGACAGAATAAACTTCCTCAGACCAAAAAGGGCAATTCTGCACGTGCCCAAGCTTTCCTGGGATCAGACTGAGGGATGCAGTTCAGGAAATGGAAAACAAACATTCCTGGGAGCAAGCTGTTACTGGGAGGAGAAGAGAGGCTGCCTCTCTCCCTAAGGTACCCAGGCAGAGAAAGGAAGTATGGACCAGAAAACAAGTGAATTTTTGATGGAAAGCTGACAGCAAAGTGCAAAGCCAGGCATCCATGGATCTCCCAGAAAAGGGCCACAGTTCTCAAATACTCCTCAGACAGGAACCAGCATCCAAAGTCTAACGGTGCCAGATCCAAGGCAGTAACTTGATACCAGTCAACCCCCTCATCTGACCAGGGCTGACTGACAACAAACATCCAGCTCCCAGGATTCTGGAGGAGGCCTGTGCCAAGGTAACAATCCTGTTGTCCCTCTCTGACAGATCTGCATGTTAATGCTGCAAACCCCTCCTTCCCTCACAGCCCTGCACTGCTGCCAGTCCAGGGGAGCCACAACAGTGACACCACAAACCCTGATGATCGTTGGCAATGCTGCTGGAACTCCACACAAAATGTTCTGCTGACCAAATCTGCCACTCTATACCCAACACCAAATGTGCCCACAGACAGACCTCGAACGTGGTCTAAATCCCCTCCACAGTCCCCTTTCTGGAACCCAAAGCTTCCAGGTTATTCAACAAAGCAAGCACGCTTGGGGCCTGGAGCTCCTGCTCACTCGCTACCTGGAACTGTTCATCTGCATCTCCAAAGAAAACTGTGGGTATTTTAAGGCTCCCAGATTTCTGGTCTCTGCTATCTGTCTCCTGATCCACTCAAGAAAGACTCACAACACAGCTCACAGAGTCATTTAAGTTGGAAAAGACCTCCAAGATCATCGAGTCCAATCTGTGACCGACCATCACTTTTGTCAACTAGATCATGGCACTGAGTGCCACATCAGTCATTTTTTGAACACCTCCAGGGATGAGGACTCCATCACCTCCCTGGGCAACCCATTCCAATGCTCGACAACTCTTTCCATGAAGAAATTCTTCCTGGTGTCCAACCTGAACCTCCTCGGGCACCGTTTGAGGTCATTTCCCCTCATCCTCTCACTTGTTCCCTGGGAGCAGAGCCCAACCCCACCTGGCTCCACCCTCCTGTCAGGGAGTTGTAGAGAGTGAAAAGGTCCCCCCTGAGCCTCCTCTTCTCCAGGCTGAGCCCCCCAAGCTGTTCCTCACATGATTTACTCTCTAGACCCTTCCCCAGCTTCGCTGCCCTTCTCTGGACACGTTTCACAGACGCCTTTTAGTCTGAGTTAACCTGTGCCCGTTACTCAGCTGGGACAGTTTCCAGCTCAGGGGCCTCTGCAGGGGTTTAATAAAGGCCAAGTGGAGGTGCCTCCCCGAAGTGGACACTCCTTGTTGTCACTAACACGTTTCCACTGACGTGAAACATAAAACTTTCCCGCCCCGCCTGCTCCTCCTGCCTCCATCCCTCTCCTTTTGTTAAGCCTCCTGGCAGCACAAAGTGTCACCTTCCCAGCGTTTTTTAATATGAATGTGAAATTAGTGAGGTTTGCCCTTTCCCCTGGCGGACAGAATCCTCTGTTATTAAAAAGTAAAGCACTTTAATAATGAAAACTTTTTCTCTTTTTCCTGTGTTTTAACTGTTTAAAATTAATGAGAAGGGCATAACGGTTGTCAAAGCGATATTGAAAGCCGGGTAGCCAGGACCGAATAAGCACGAAAATCCCTCCAGAGTGTTAAATAAACAGTGCTTCAGCCCCCTCTGAATCCCTGTGTTGGTTATTGTATACATTCTGTAACAGCACTCAGAATAGATCTGAGCACCGGGGAGGCAGAAAGGTTTCAGAATTCCAATAAAGGCCTCAAATTAAAGACAGCCTGGTGCGAATTCCAGGAGAAAATTAAAGAGACCTCAAGCTTAAGTGACAGGTGACTTGCTTCTGTGTCACAACTGTCAGGGGATTTAGTGATAATATGGCAATATATTACAAAGGACTTTTCTTATTCCCCCCTTTAGGTTTCAAAATGAGGCATCTCTTCTTCCTGGTGCTGGGGGAAAATAAAAAAAAAAAAGAAAAAAAAGAAAAAAAAAAGTAAGACAAAAACGAGGGATAAAAAAGTAGGTGCATAATTTCCAAAGTGTGAGGTCAGTCCAAGAGATATAAACAAAAAACAAAGCAAATGGCAGGAAACATAATGTCCTCAGAAAACAGCTTCTCCCCTCCTCCCATCTCCACCTTGCCTTTTATCCCCTTCAGCCCCTTGAGACAGACCTCATTTTAAAATTGCACCCTAATGGGCATGAAAAAACCCCCCTGTGTTTGATTCCTGCCTTCCAGGGAGGTTCATTTAAAAAAAACCCCAAAAAAACACCCCAATAATAATAATAGAAAAATAAATCTAAATTTAAAACTGACTCAGAGGCAAACTGTGAAAATAAAACCTGCCCACGATGTGAGTGTCTGGACAGATCAAATAAACCAGTGCCACTGGAAGGGTAGGGAAACCATCCCATGTGCTTTACTCACACAAGCAAGCTTTAATCCTGCTTGTATCCTGCTTTGGATGAACAGGACAATTAATTTGAGACCCTTACACGTTTTTCCAAGATAAAAGCCTACCCCAGAGGTTTGCTTGATCTGCTCCCCACCTAAATTAGTTACATCTGTTAAAACAGCAGCACTATGGCCACTGTGGAGAAATAGTGGGATAGGAGAACTTTCTCTACCTTGTGATTCCTTAAAATCCTGTTCTGAGAGATCCTGAACCACTGGCAAAATGACTGTGGAGAATTACAGTATTTTTAAAGAAGGGAAGCAAGGAAGAAGTCTGGGTGCAACATTATTTAACCAGTTCAAGACATCAGGAAAACTCCCCCAAATGCCAACTCCACCAGGAAAACACACAGGTATTTCTGTCAGAAGAAGGAAACTTCCAGTGATAAAGATGGCAGGTTTTAGGTTTGAGAGATTGAGATAAGTACTGAAAACTTCTGATTTCATTAAAAGAATATGATAATGAAAAAGGAATTGAGACACGGTAAGACCAGACTGAGATAGAAAAGTTCATTTCTAAAACAGTAAAAAAAGAAAAAAAAAAAAAGGAGATAGGGGAAAGAAAAAAGCCACCAAAAAGCCTGGCTGTAACATCTCCTGCTTCCATTATACTTCAAAACAAAATGAAGGATTTTGTTTTAATAACAACTTTTTACTAACCTCCACACACCTTCTCTAGAACTCACCAAGTCCCCCTGCCCCCCTCCATAAAAGTTGAAAGATCAAATTTATTCTCTTTGTAGGCAGGTGAACATTCACACGCCCAGACATAGCCACATATATATTTTATATACCTAAATATAAAATATACATTTTACAGGCACTTCAGCTTGCTCCCTGGCTGCACACACAGAAGCCCAAAAAATACATGTTCCAACGTGGTACTTATAATGGACTTGAGTTGAGGCAATGAGAACTGAAGAGCATCATAATGAGGTTCCTGTGTGCACCTATAATATATACATGACTCGGTGCATGCAGAGCTGATCAGCAGAGCTCACACTCTCTCCAGTGGCAACACCACAACTGGATCAGCCTCAGTTCCTTGTGACACCTCTCTGTCCCAAGCAATGTCCCACTGCATTCCCAGCTTATTGCACTGTCTGTATGGCAAACTCACAGGATTTGATAGAGATTAACCCTCATCAAACCTTGGAAAATGCCCCTGCAGCCTTCTGAGGCAGCACTGCTGACCACTCACAGAGCCCTGATGGCAGTAAAACAGCTAACAAACAGAATGAATCTTGATTGTATTTAATACATTTTCCCAGGTAACTCCTGGTGGGGTCTATTTTATATTGACAGAACTGCTGCAGTTTCATCCCTATTAAACGACACAGAATTTTTTCCATGAACTCCATTCCTCAGTCCCAGTCCTTTCAGATTCTGAGTCACACAAAAATTGGTTATTCTGCGTTTATAAGTTCCTGCAGCAGATTAAGACCCTCCTACAGCCACTGTGGATATGTCTGAGCTCCAGTGAAGTCAACAGCACAGTCCCACTGTCAGAGGGAAAAGAGGAATTTAATCCCACCTTTGACTGCAAGTGAAAGGAAGCAGCTCCTTCTGTGCCACCTCCGTGCAGCACCTGCCATGGCAGGGCCTGCCCAGCAGCACAGCTGAGCCAAACCAGGGCAACAGCTCCTTTCAAACAGGGTTTGGGTTTATAGTTGTTGAAGGAAAAGGGGAAAGCCAAAAGTAGAGTATTGAAAAAAAAAAAAAAATCTATGCTTAAGTATGCAGACTGAATTACCAATTTGAGCAGTCTTGGGAGCAAGTAGGTTTTTTGTTAGGTTTTTATTGCTGTTCCAAAGGCATTTTCTCTTGCCACTTTTCAAGACTTAATTTCCTGGAACAAAATATGTTCTTTTTTTTTTTTTTTTGTCCGCTTTCCATGAAAAGAACATTTGTCCTAAAGCCCAGAGCAGATAACATTCTGCCCAACATCAGCAACAAATTTAAAGTGCAATTTCTGCATAAATATAATTGGTGAAAAACTCTCCAGAGGAAACCCAAAGTTACCCCCCTATAAGCACATTTGGGAGAAAAGTATTTACACACAGAAGAACCATTTAAAATAATTTCTTTGCATTAACAAAGCACAACTAAACTTTTATATATTTGCTGAGTTAAGAGGTCATCCTAGGCATGATCCAGGCATTTAAAATATAGGCATTTACAGGCTGATTTCAGCCAAAAACTGTGCAGTGGTGGGAAAGAGCTTTAAGTAGAGCTGCACAGAAAGCTCAGATCTGGCTTTCTGTGAGACACAGGGTGTGTAGGAACACTGAACATCTTTCAAAAGCATGTTTACCAAGAACACCACAGTCATCCCCGGGAAACAAGGCGGCTCATCCACGGTGTAACAGAGAGCACGAGCAGGGAAAACAGCATCAAGAGGGAAAAAAAGAGCTGCTGCATCATGCCTGACACATTCTTGACTTCCATTCAAAATGAGGGTTCTTGGAGGATTTAATTTGCCAGGATGCAGCAACGCCCGGGACATCAATTGCAAATGACTGAATTCTGTGAATTAGCAGCTTGAAGGCAGACCCAGAGCTGGTCCAAGTCAATAAAAAAGGTGCCTGACAACCCAGGGAGCTTTGGTTTAGGCTCCAAGTAAATATAGATGATAAAAAAAACCCATGTAACACATCACCAAATACATTTTCCTTATTTCTTCAGAGAAGTTTAGTGCCATTTGTCATCTCCAACAGTATTTTAGTGCAGAAAACCCAGGAAGAACAGAAACATTTGGGGGGGGGGGGGGAAAACCCCTAAGCTTTTGCAGCCAGAAGCCTTTATTGTTTTTTACAAAGATAACTGCTGAAGAGTTAGTAAGCAACTGCTTTTTGGGGACAAGAAAGTCTGGAAAATTGTGATATAAGGCAGTTCTGTAATTATTTGGACTGCCTGACATCATGGCTGTACCAATCCTCGTGTTATAAAGAAGCTAAGGCAGGAATACTCGTGGTGTTTAACCGGTAAATGAAAACTGGAGCAGTTCCAAATCAGCAGAGTAACTCACCTTCCTTCCTGGTCTGTGCAACTTGAAGCGATCATCTTTCATCAGGCTGGTTAACACCTTCTCCATCTTCATCTCAGAAACACTGAAGCAGCAAAGACAAAAATTACTATTTCTCCTACTTAGAAATACAAAGTGGAACAAGCCACAGACCGGAAACACTTGAGCAAAAAGACTGAGATTTACATGTTCAGCTTAAGGATTTATCTCTGAAATAAATGAAGTCTTAGCCCAGGCACTCCGTCAGCAACCCTCAAATTTTAACTTCTGTGAAATCTTGGCCCCAGTTAAACTCACTCTGTGTCACAGAGACACAGTTTCACCCACAATCCTGGCATGTGTTGTAAGTCACCAACACACACTCCAGTTCTAATAGAGCATCAAAATAACTGAGGGTGGACTTTCAGTTCACTCAAAGTCTCCTCAGCTCTCAACCAGAGGAACTGATTGAAGAAAAAATTCAGGTCTTTAATTACACTTCCATTATTTTCAGATTTTTTCTTTCCTTGCACTGAGAAGCACCAAGACAACTGGGAACCATCTGGTTACGTTTTCCACTAAAAGAAACTCCAGACAGAGTTGAAGCAGCTCATAACATTAATGCTGCTTGTAGATTTGCTTTGTAACTCTAAAGAATAAGATCTGCAACCTCCACCTTGAACCAAGAGGTTGTCAAACATTTCACTGTACATTTGATGCCACGGGCAGGGAGCAGGAGGTGTTTGCATTTGGTTGGTTGTGCAACTGTGAGAAAGATATTGACTGTGACACACAAACACAGAGGCTGGAAACGTGCTCCACTTACTTTGCTTCTTCTCCTACATCTTGTCTCCCCCAGTTTAGTTTCCAGAACCTCTGGAATAAGAGACACTCAACCCTCACTCAAGGGACTGAAATGCTTTGCTGTTTACATGCATTTGTTTCCACCCCTGTTAGAGACCATGCTCCCAAAATTATGAGCTAAAGCTGTGTAAAGACACAGCTCCTTCCTCTCATAGTGACTCAGAGGATAACAACAAAATCCCAAGGATCTTCTCCTATCAAGCCAATTCTCCCACACCTTCCTTCCTTCTGGTCACATCATCACTCTTTCCCACAAGACCTACATCATTCCAACTCCTGGCTACCTTGCCTGGGTCAAAGCTCAGAGACACCTCCCACAGGACACACTCACCCTCCAACTCATTTATAGCCTCAAAATCCACCTCTGACACCAGCTACACAGTTTGATTTCCTTCCCTGTTCTGAGAACTCACCTTCCCTCTCATCTGAAGTGCAAAGCCCAAGCCCAGCCCATTAGGGACCCCACAGCATTTTTTTCAAATGCAGGAGCCTCAGTCAGCTGTCCTAGCCAGGCTTCACACTGGGCATTTATTTTCATTCTGTCGACTCACATTCCTCCTGTAGACTCAACCAGATGATTTATTCTCCAGTCCTGCTTGCAAGACACTGCTGGGCACTGCTATGGCCCAGATATGGAAATGCTTACAAACCTGCTTCGTTTCCAAGCAAACAGTCCTACTTAGAGGTGCATTTACAGGAGACTAGGAATTCTTTGTCCTCTTTAACACTGTCTTATGGGGCACACACACACACACCAGGTGACAACACAGGAACAGCTGTGCAGCTCCAGGCCATTAATATTACAGCTGCATCCAAACTGGGCCCCGTTTCCAAGGGAATTACTCAGATTACAGAAGATGAAGTTTGTGGGCCCAAATTTTCAGTAATGGGCAAAGGTCATTTCTAGAAAAGATTCTTTTCCTTTTAATACCAGAATAAATCATAAATGCACAGAAGCCAAGGAGTTCATTTGGGATTACACCAATCTTAAGGAAGAGAGAAATCTTTGGGGTCCAACAGTTCTCAGATGGCCAGAAAGATGCCTGTGGGTTCTGAAAGGAAACACTGCTGATATTCTGCAATTTGTAAAGTAAGAAATTATAAGAACAAGGATACTGTTTTCACTCAAAGCTCTCTAAACACCTGGCTAGCAGGAATGGATGAATCTTTGCCATACTGTGTACAGTGATCCTCACCTGCTTCCCAGTCCTTCCCAGTTAAAGCAAAAAATACATTTACTTTTGCAATCTTGCCTTTTCAACCCCACCACAGCATAAGGAGAGGGAAAGAGATGGCCCAGAGGAACAGGGACAGGCCACAAGATCCTCCTGTATGGGAGACCAGCCCCACTGCTGTGCAGCTGGGAGATTCCTTCGCAGAGGACAGGGAGAAAGGCGGGGGAGCCATGGGGGAGAAAGGGAAATGGAGCATAAAACGACAACCGAGGGTTTTCTCTGTTTGGTTTTGCAACGTAGAACAGTAAATTAAAACATAAATGGCAACCACTTAAGCAAGAGAAAAGCAGGCCTCCCCCTCCCCACCCCCGGCAAAGGTTGCTTTGACGCCGCTATGAATGAAAATGTCAAACCTTTGA
Organism: Corapipo altera; assembly: GCF_003945725.1. Classification (NCBI taxonomy): domain Eukaryota; kingdom Metazoa; phylum Chordata; class Aves; order Passeriformes; family Pipridae; genus Corapipo; species Corapipo altera. Next base: position 4,186,904 of record NW_020884901.1, on the reverse strand, counting down.
CATTGATTTGTCGGAGTTGTCACCCCCTCTCCGATCCTCCCCTCGCCTGGCGCGATGCCAGCGCAGCAGAACAGATCTGTGAGCCTGGTTCACAGCGGGGAGCAGCCAGGGGAGCAGGGGAGGGGGGTCTGCACAACCCAGGAGAAGGGAGAGAAACGACTCGTGCCTTCACGGTGATGCCTTTTCCTTTATAAATTAGTTAGGTCGCCGTTAGGAGATAAAGAAATTATCTGATAGCTGTCGAGGCAGGCGCTGCGAGATTGCAGCTGAAGGGACTAAAAGAGACATAAAGGAAGGGGAAAAAAAAGTGAACCTCACAGACTTTCTTCTGCTTCTTGCCTCCTCCCTTTGAAGGAAAATCTGTTAGTTGCGCTCGGAGTTGAGATAGAACCTTAAAAAAAAAAAAAAAAAGAAAAAAAAAAGAGAGGAAGGAAAGAGGAAATGAGCAGAAAACATGAGTGTGCATGTTCTGCACACAGGAATTTACAGCTGGGGAGAGGAGCCACAACTTCGAGCCACACAAAGCCCGAGTAGAAAGTTGCAGCTTCCCCCGAGCCCCACCGGGAATTCCCGATCTCAGCAGAGCCAAAGTGAGATGGTTTTGGCAAAGGCTAACGCTGCTTTTCCACAGTGGAAGCCAAGGAGAGGCTTCAGGTACCGGTGAAAATTAATTGCGAGCGATTTCCAATTTCAAAGGCAGTCATCTCTAATTCCGAAGTGGATTTTCATCCAGGAACAAAGCCATGTCTGCTCTCATTACTTCCGACTCTCAACATTCCTGGACTTACTCCCATGCATGCTGGGGTGGGTGGAGGGGTTTAGGAAGAAACTCTGGGTCGGATCCTCATCTGCTGTAAACCAGCACAGCACCACTCGTTTACCCCAGCTGAAGGCTGCAGGGACCCATCTCACGCTTTGTCTTCTTCAAAATACATATTTTATGATGTATTTACATTTCAATAAACCCAGCGGGAATTTCATTTAAAAAAAAAAAAAAAAAAACCCCCAAAACGAATTAAAAAAAATTTTCACCACACGCGCTCATCCTTGACAAAAACTCGAGAGATTTAAAAATTAAGCAAAGAATAAAAAAAAAATTTTAAAAATGCAAACTCCAGTAACTCGTGCAGACCAAGTCAAAAGCTACAAAGACTTAGGGTAAAGAACAAAAATGAGCAGTGCTTAAGAGGCTCGGTGACAGTCCAACACATGCTGTCTTTCACCCTCGCACTGAATTAAATTGTCAGGATTATCACCATAATGCTCTGTTTATGAAGGGTAACGGCAATTTGTGCTGATGGCACTTGCTGCCTTTAGCTCCAAGCTGCCTTCCTGCATCTTCTCTGCAATTCATCAGCTCCCTGTTCTGTCCTGGTGCCCCTTCCCACATCCATGTGGGAAGAGCGGAGGCCACACGGCTGCGAGCGGGGCCGATGGCCCTCCCGTGCCAATTAGACACTTGCTTCCTTCCCTCTGAAGATGGGGGTCAAGGAAGGCAAATTGCACTCCCTTTTTGGCCAGTCCTTTATCTGCAGGGCAGCACGTTTTATGAAGAACATCAAACAAACAAACACGAAAAGACAATCCCCAGAGTTGTTCGGCTGCGAAAAGTGAAGGAAAAATAAATTCACGTAAACCTCCCCCTGCTCATTCAGAGTCTTCTACAGATTCCTGAAGACCATGGCCAGCTCAACAACAGGTCCCCTTAGCAGATGTAATTACCAGCCTGAGCAAACTTAAACTTGTTAAAAACCAACAAAATTGGATAAAAGCATGAACACTTAAAATAAAAAAGAGGGAAATTTCCCTCTCCTTCCCCTAACACTTCCAAAATGTTATAAAATAGAAAAATAGAACTTTCCACTTGGAGTTAAAAATTCACAATTATGTGGGATTTCACCTTTAAATGTCAGTGCTGTTTGTTACATGAAAAAAACCCCCTGTCAGCTTAGCCTTCCATGTCTTGCTGGTGTCTGCTTAATAGATAGTTACCTGGGATGATGGATGGCTCTTTGTTAGACCACTAAATGGCTCACAGCCTAGAATAAGCCTGTATTTACTGCCAACAATTGTTTGTTTCAAGGATGCAAAACCAAATTCGATTCCAAGCAGCTCCACCCGACAGAAACAAGAGAAATAAAAGAGAACTAATTTGTGCATGAGTTTACAGGGCTCCATCAACACTGGTACAACACTGAGGGGACTCTGCTGATGTTCTCAAATGCTGAGAGACAGCAGTGCAGGGAGCAAGGGGAGTCACACACACCCAGCTGAGGAGGCTCCAGACCCACCAGCACTCCTGCCTAGCAATGTGAGCAGCCAGTTGTGGGGTTTCCCCACAAAAGGACCATTGTGCAAGCAGAGATGGACTAAAATCTCACCATGTGTTGGCCACCAGGTACCTGACAGCCCACTGGGCAGGTCCTTACTGAGCCTGGCTTGCTCTCCTTGCTGTCTATTCCCAAGTCTAAGCCAGAGCTGATATGAGAGAAGCCTTCCCAAGGCTTGGAAGCACACTCCAATTTGGTTGCAGAGTCCACCCTCCCTTTTTGCCTTCCAGGACTGTCACAAAGCCACTTAAACAACACATCTTGGTCTATTACCTGCCAGGTATGACCCACATCTCCCCAGCAATTTCTCCACCAGTTCTCTCCTGAAGAACAAGCACAGTCTCTGATAATACCTCTGATAATATGGTGCCATGCAGGCAGATGGCCAGGGAGCATCTGACAGGCTCGTTTGACTCGTTATCTCCACATAGTCACGACTTGAACCCAGGGCCAGAGAGAAAAATATGAGGTGAAAAAGACCCCTGACTATGGTCTCCTCTCTGCCCCTCACCACACACACTCACTCACGCACAATCTGTCAGGCTGATGATTTTCACGCACTTCCCCTCTTCTCCTTTTGCTAGTCTGGGGCCAGTCCTGGATCACAAGAATTAATAAGTTCTTATTAAAACCTGCACGAGACACGGTCCCGCTGCAAGTGCCACGGAAGGTTAATTAGCAAGGATGAGCTGAAACTTTCGCTCGCGTTTCTGACTCACTTAATCTTGTGAGAAGCCAGCAAGCTGACATATCCTGCCTCCGAAGGCGCCAGGACAAGCAGGCTGTTCCCGTGGCAGCCAATGCGAGCCGTCCTCCCGATCCGGTGGATGTATTCCGCAGGTGAAGCCGGAGCGCTGCACTTCAGAGCGGGGAACACGGGGAGGGGAAAGGAGGAATTAACAGGACACGGCGTGTTAATTATAAACGAGACGCTCGCCCCGCTCATCTGGCAACAAAAGGGGATCTCAGCAAACCCCACTGTGGGGCTGCAGCTCCTGTGGAATTGGGTTGTTTGCGAGGTGCCCGTGGAACCGTCACTCAGCCCCTTCAGCTTTTTGACATGTCAACGTGACACGTTGGCCAACTCCCAGGTAATAGGACAGTTTCCCCATCTCGGTGTCTCTCTTTGCCTTTTACATTTTATTTCTGCACAGGCACGTCAGAAACCTGTTGGCTTCCCCTAAAAAAAATTTATATAAAATCAAATCTCGCAATGACCTCAAATCAAACAACTCCCAGGACTGCCCACACGGAGTGGGGAGTCGCCTGCTCTGGATTTGGGAGAAAAGCCACAAAATAAAAGGCAACTGATTCAAATTTGGAGTTGGGCTAAATTGCCTTGTTTGGATTAAAGCAAATCATAGCTGGTTACTGGACAGAATAAATCTAAGGGAGAGGAGGGAGTGCTTTCAGCAGTGTATGACACAGGTGGCAACTGTCTTCCCATGTAAAACTACCAGGCACTACAAAAATGTTGCTTAAAGACCCCCCAAATATAGCAGTGCCTCTCATTTACTTCACTGGGAATCAAAACTGCCCAGCCATCTGCAAGATCTGATAAAGGGTGACATATTTCCCTCCCTTTAACCTCCCCCTATTCTTGCCCCCCTCCTCTCTTTCCTGGAAAAATGAACAAGCACAGAGATACTGCTCAGAAATGAGCCCTCAGCAGTTTAACTGGAAAAAACCCAACAACCAAAGCCCACTCTAGTGTTTATACCTGTGCCCTCTGGCAAAGTTTCTACTGGCTAGAGGTGTGAGTAAGATGCTGTGAGCAATCTAATTGCTCCCTGCAGGTCCTTGCTCTTGGACACAGCTCTCAGGACAGCTGAGATTTCGCCTTCTGGACACACAGAAGTCTCCCAGGGCTTTAGGTAATTTGCACTGCGTTCTAACACTGGCAACTATATCTTTGGTTAAATTATATTAATATACAGATCTGGGAATTAAAGACTTCACTTCCTCAGCCTTCTCCAACTAGCTGGCTGATATAAAATCATTCTTTTTTATTTTTTTAAAAACACAAAAATCAAATCAAATTTGTTACCTGAAGGGATGAGGTAGAAATTAAAAAGCTTTGTTGAGGCTCTGTGCCTTGTTCCTTCTACCCAGGTGTCGCTTGATACACGAGAATCTCTGGATCAGTTTTTCCCCAATTCAACTAACCTTTTTTTAATTATAAATCTTTTATAGAAATGAAACCTGCCTCATGCTCTCAGCCTCCTCTTTGAAATGACAGGCTGCTATTTTTAAGGTTCAATCCATCTTCCTTAGTTTCTATTTTTTTTTTTCCCCAAAGACTACATTCCTGTCAACAGCAACACAGGAGTGTGGGGGTTTTGTTGGGCTTTTTTTTCAGGGAAAATCTGAACTATGCAGTTCTACTGGAAGCTGGATGCCTCAACCCAGCAAAGCCTTACTCCAAACACTCAGGTCACTGCACAGACACTATTGGGTTACTTGATGTTTAACATCAGGATTGCATTTAAACTCCTCATGGAACTCCCTCCCTGGAAAGCTCAGGAAAACAGAAACACAGAACTGCAAGACATGGCTGGTACTTCATAAGATTTGGCCTCCCGTGGGGGGAAATGGAGGGTGTTTCATCCCAGCCAGTGGAATATTATTCCACAGCTGGTAACACTGTGGAAGAGAAAATCAGACTAAAGATGTGGTATCCATGCTGTCTCCTCACCCTTAGTCCTGCAGTCAGGAGCACGTGGGTCTCCCACACTGGTAGGCATCAGCACCAAGACCAAAAAACTGCAGGAAGGTCCTGGACTGAAAAGGGATTTCCTCTGAGCACTTAAAACACACAGACACTCACAGCAAACCCACCTGTACGATCCATGTAACTTGAGGCAGGTCTAGTCCCCGTGCTGCAACATCCTTTAAAATTAATAAGGAAATTACTTTAGTAAAGATGCTTTGAAGATACCAGGAGAGTGACAACTCTTCTGGGATGGTAATTATGTCAGAAAGCAACTGGCTGTGCAAGAAGGAATTGTACGTGCCTAGTTTGGGGAGAGATGGACTGAAGGTCAGAAATAACACTGAGGGTTTAAAATTAGACTGCTGTTAACAGGCTAATACAATAACCAATGACCCACTACTATGGCCCAAAGCCTGGAGGATATAAACACACCTATTTCAGGAGGGTGGTGCTGAATTACAGCAGTTTGCTACAGTCATTTTACATTTTATCTCAGAGAATCCACTGCCTGAATGGCCTTTGGATCATCAGTTCGCTTCACTGATGAAAACAGGCCTACTACCCAAACAATGAGAGACAGAATTCAACTTCTGAAAGGCAACATCATCTTTGAGCACATCTTTCTCCACAGCAAGCCTAAGTACCAAAACCAGGTTGCTTATGATGAAAAGGGAAGGAAAAAAAAGGCAAATGGTCAAGGATCCCTGGCCTTGAGTGGAATGTCCAAAGATACACTGATCTCTACCTACAAATAATTAGTTGTTTCCTAGGTGATGGGCTGAATTTGAGGAGCAGATGACTTGCAGGTCACCTGGCCCTAAAAACAAAGGTCAACAAACAATTCAGCAGAATCTGTGGGAAGCTGGAGCACAGCTCAAGGAGAGGGGACTTCAGCTCTCCCTTAGATATGCACCAGTCTGGCTTTCATTTGGAGAAGCAAAATTCAGCTATGAAGAAAAGAGTCTGAAGCTGCTGTCAGGGGTGCTTTTTGATGTGCCAGCCAGTGAGAAAACCCATCAAATTGGAGGACTTGAATGAGACCCTTCAGTTATCCACAGCCAGAACAGCTCAAAAAACACACCTTTTCAGAGAGAAAAGAGAGTTTAAATACTGCCCAAAACGGAGAGTGCAAACACATTTCAATCTCCCCTCTTGAATTTCTGTTCATTAGTAATGTCCTCACATCCTCCTTGGATTTTACATTCACCAGGCGCAATAGCAGAGCAGGTGTGCAGATTTAACTCTGTTAGGAAATGTTTTGGAACACATGTATCTCTTAGCTAGTTGCAAAATAGAATATATTAAGGACCTAAGCAGGAGCTTAATGTACTAAAAATGTGTCAGCCACCCACTGAAGTGTTTTCATGCAACTCCCACACACGTTAAAAGACTGGGAAGCTGATGTTTTGGCAGCAAAGGCCTTCCCACAAGCACTAGCCAGGTTGCTTTGTGGCTCCAACTGCAGTAAAAGAGGAGACACTTTCCACAGCGCCCACTCCGAAATAACACACACTTGTGCTCCAACACGCTCATTAAGAAGCGACTTGTTCCCAGAGTCAGAACGAACAGATGTACAAAAAGCCATTTAAAGGAGGTTGGAGAAAATAAATCAAGAGAAGTCGGGGAATGTGTACGGCAGTTACCGGGATAACAAGACTATAAACTCTACAGCACGATCAGACGGGAGCGCTGACGTCTGACTCCGAGCTGCCGGCTCTGTTCTTCCACGCTGACAAGCCTTTGGTCTTTTCCTTTGCTGTGCTCTTCCTCACACCCAGGAGGTGAGGAAAGGCTGTCTGATGAGAGGGCTCTGACCCTGCGACAGGGTCAGTTCCCCCAAACCAAACCAACAGCCAAGCCCTCCCTGTGGTCAAGAGAAGGCAGCTCCAACACGGGAAGGAGCAGACAGCAGAGGTAGGAGCCACCCCTCTAATCTATCCAGACTTTCTCCCTCCTTCCAAGATACATTTTCTCAACACCTCAGGTTGGAAAATCACTGCCACAAACAGCATTGTTCTCATGTGCATTTGCCAGAGTTGAAAAGAATAACCAAAAGCCTTACAAATAGCCAGGGACAACACTTAGGAGAAGGCTCTCTCCCATCATCAGCCTTGTATTCACTGTTGCTTTCACAATTGCCACCAAATCCCCTCAGTCCTTACTGACACACATCAGCAGCTATTCTCCTGGGGTTTCACTTGGCTTTCTTTCACAAGTCTCTTGGGATTTACTGGTAATTGGAGTGTTTTGCAAACTCTCAAAGATTCCTCAGTATCAGTCCACCTGTGTCTCCTGTAGCTCCTTTTCCTCAAAGGCCCCAGCAGACAGCAGGAAGGTAGAACTAGGGTAAAAAGTTGGAGTTGATTTGCTTTCCTCTGCTGGCAGAGCCTGTGAGCTTCCACTTCTCAGAATTTTAAAAAATTACTTGTGGGTCAGCTTAGCAGGAGAATACAGCTCAAGAAACAATTACCCAGTTTCACTAGCACACATTTATTCCATGCACAGAAGCACTACCCTGCTGCCAGTACTCTTTCAAGAAGCCCAATAGATTTCCAATGTTCCTCTCTTCCACCCATCAGACATTCCCCTTTCCGTGCATGACCTTACACCACCATTCCTTAATTACAGGGAAATCAAGGATATGACACCTTGGCAGGTCACTGCTGACTCCTTTCAGTGGGCAGTGGAAGGCAGAATTTAGTGACCACCTCATGGGAGCGAAGACAAATAACCTACACCAGTGCAATTTTAAAGAAAGCTCAGATGCCAAGTAAACACTATAATCTAAAGCCCTGACCACATTCCTGCCCTGATCCCAACTGCAACACAGAAGGGCACAGGATTGAGGAACAATCCACCTGGGGAACCCCAAAAAGGTTGAAATTTCTGCTTCTAATAATTGATGCTACCAGCCTGTGCCTGTGGGGTACAGGGGGTGGGTGCAATGGAATGGGGGTACAGAGGGTGGGTGCAAGGGAACAGAGAACTAAAGGGCCACCCCAAAAGCAAGGCCTATCACTGCAGAAGATCAGAACCAACATGGCCACTAAAGTTTTGCGAGGGCCTTGGTTTTGCTCAGTCCCTCTCACACAATCTAATTAGGGCAAAGGAAATTGCTAAAGTTGCTTTTGAAAGACACTCAATGGTGAGGTCTTGAAGGCCCTGAGCTTGACAATTGGCTGCCTACATGAGGCCTAGAAGTACAGATGGAAGGCAGCTTGCTCAGGTGCCAGGCTGTCAGTTGGATTAAAATGACTCATTTATTTACCAAAGAAGCTCACAAAGTGCTTTAGCTAACAGGCAGAGAGGGCCTAACGGCTCTCCAAGCTGGGGAAGAAGCTCTCGCGCCTTCCCGGCCTGCCAAAAGTCATTACTGCCGAGTGTGGAAAGCCATCAGCAGGGTAGAGACCCCCGTCGGCAGGGTGACAGATTGGGCTGCGTAATCAGAGGAGGAAGGGGAGAGCACAGAAGCTGTCAGAGGCGAAAGCTCTTGGCTGGGGCCGCCAGAAAACTGGCAAGATGAGTTAGCGTGACTGAGTAAACAGCAAACAATCTCCAAATGATCTTTCCTCCCTCCCTGGAAGAGATGAACTTGTTTAAAAGGCACGTCCCAAAGGAAGCCGCAAAGAACTTCGGTGAAGGAGAGAGAGAAATAAATCTGGATGAGACCCTCTGAGATGCGCGGCCCTTCTTTATTTTCTTGTCTGCCAGCTTATATTGTCTGGCAAAAATATTTTATGGAATATATTAATATACATATGACATAGAGCAAATTAATAAAAGGAACAGCAGGTCCCATTGCTTACTAGAGCGGAAAGATGGGTGGAGAACATGGCATAAGGGACAAGGGAAGGACGGCAACATTATTTGTGTTGCTCTTTCGTGAGCCAGGTTTCAAAATTTTGTGGGCACAAAACGTGATTTCGCGGTGAGAAGAACAGAACCATCTTTTTGCAGAATGTTTTTTTCGCCGATATGAAGGAAAGTGTCAGAAAAAAGCAATGCCCTCGGAGGCAGGAGGTGGTCACAGTGCCTGGCTGCCCTTTGGACATCTGCGTTGGGGAGGCACCTGTAATGTGGGACTGGTGCAAAGTGTATCTCTATATTAAGGTGTCCATATGGTCCCCATTACTGTGGTAACAGGCCACCTCCTGGTTTCAATGCATTTGTCCTCCCAACATCTCTGTAAGATAGAACTGTGCTACTTTCCCCATTTTGCAGATGGGGAGTTGAAGCGCTGAGAGATTTTGGACTCAGACACACAACTTACTGTGCTTAACGTGCTGACCCTGTGCCAGCTGAGCCATGGTCACCATAACCCTCAGGATCTGCATCCCTGCCTTGCAGGAAATGCAGAGTGGCTTAGATTGAAATGGAGGAGGGTTATGATGAATGTGTTACCTTACACCACCCTCTTCATGGCAATCCAGGTTAACTCACGTTACCTCCCAGTTGTGACAGGTCTGGGGCAAACTCAACTATCACTGCTCAGCTGACATGTGGCTACTTGCCTTGTCATCCCAATTTCATATCCACCTGCACAGAGTCTGTGGCATGGCAGAAAATCAAACCACATCTCCAGTGTCTCAAGAGGGGAATCCCATCCACTGGGATTTCTTTATCCAACTTCTTCTTCCTACCTTGTGTCAACAGCTGTACGCTTCCTGACAGATTTTTCCTGTCACAGGCTGCATTTCCCCTTCAAATGGTCTCACCCAGGAACTGATAGCCCAGAGATTGCAATGATTCTGCCTTCTCTTTGTCTGAAATTGAGCATTCACCATCTTTCCAAACTCATTAAATTGGAATTTCAATAACAAGATATGCACCTGAAATTTCTCAGATATAGGCAGCATGTGCATGAAGCATAACAAAGTTTAGCTATTTATTTTTTGGAATTTACCAAACACTTTTTATCTTCAAATCACTGAACCTACACCACTGAATGATCTAAGCTTTGCCATTCTTCTCAATTCAGACACTGAAGTATTACCTCTGCATACAAGGAAACCAAGTTATAGTTACAATTATGCATAGCAAGGATGCATTTTGACCTTGATCAAACCACTGAAAGGTCCTGCACACAAGCAGGACCAGGACTAGCATGTAACAAGTACCATTTTAGAGCTGATATAATATAATATATAATTTGGCAATGCTAAATCAAACACTCCCATACACATGGCAGTCCTGGGTTGAACTACAGGCATAAAAATAAGAGAAAATCCAGCCCCTACTCTCTGAACAAAATTGCAACTGGTTTCCTTTAAGAACAGTGTGCTGCAAGAAGAGGAGTCATTTCAGAGCTGGAGAGGGTTTCTCAGCTCTAATTACTCCCGATCGCTGTAATTTACAGGTTTGCGGTGGGTAGAAATCGCCAAGATTCACACGTTTGCAGATCAACAGCTGCCACTATTAGAGAGCAAATCGTGCAGCCTTCTGCACCACTGCAGCAGGCTGTGGCACCCACAGGTCAGCAACGAGAGGGGAAGGTGCCACCACACAAGGGTGCCAGCAAACTCCCTCCGCGCCCCTGGAAGAAGCTTGAAGGGCACAGGGCGTGGAGAGCAACAGAGTATGTGCATTTGCAGTGACCCCCTTCTCTGGTTGGGCTCCCCTTCCACCCCTGTAGGTGTTTGGTTTTAACCCTTGAGTAGTTATTAAGATGGGAAATATCACATTACATCCAATTTTTCTGGCAGTTATGGGGTATGCTACAAATCAGGATTGTATCCTACTGGCTGCATGTAGAGGGCAAGGCTCCAGCTTCAAATGAACAGATTTTTCCAGATATAAGGCCATGCAAAATACTTAGTGGTCTCTGTATAAGACATCTGTGCATGGTACCTTGCAGTAAAAGATCATATAACAGTTTGCAAAGAGGGCTCCAGTCCTTACTTAACATATGAGATGCAGAAAAAGGAGATGACTTTCCTCAAGGTCAGACAGAGCTGGAATCAGAGCTCAGTGCCAAATCCTCTGGTCTACCATTAGGTATCAGACAGGCCCATTAGTGTGGAGCTGCAAAGGGACTCCAAGTTACTTACAGTGCAAAGCAAGACCCCGGTCTTGGATTTTAGGAACTCCTGGAAGACCTCTGTTCTTTCCTAGAAGATTGAAAAATAAAAATTAAAAGACTGCTTATGCAGATTGCAATCAAAGACAAAGCAAATTAGCTAAAGTAACAATTTAACAACTGTGTACAGCTTCAAAAGCAAAGGAATTGGCCTCATGAGTTCCAGAAAGACTCTTCCTACAAATGGAAAAAAAAAAAATCTGTGGCACACAGGTGTGATGCCAGGTAGGAAGGAACAGTGTCTGGGGAAGGCTGGATGCATTTGGTCAAAACAAAGCAGCCAACACCTCCATGGTTTGCACAGAATCACAGCCTGTGTATGCCAAAAAGCAGGAACAGTTTTACATGGACAGGGGATCCACAAAGGATTAGGCAGCACCAGCAGAAGGACTGGCACACTTTGTGGGCAACACAGGCTTTTGTGAGTGCAAGGAAAAGCTGGACATGTTCACTGCTGTCTGTCCAGTCACACGATGGGCAGGATAAGCCCATTTTGTTGACACAGTGATATAATCACATCACAAGAGATCAGGCTCATCATGTGCCCAATGGGCCGTGCAGACAGCCCTGCACTGACTCCGGGGTTATTAAATATCAGCGACGCTCAGCTGCTCATGTGAACTGCTGTGGGACAAGACTTAGAGTAATAGGGCTGGAGAGATGAGAGCTTGGCCAGAACCCCCTGTCCAAGGGGTTAAGCAGGCAGGACTCCTGGGCTCTGCAGGCAGCTCCCAGGGCACCCTCCTTCAGCCCTTCCCTCATACTGGCAAAAGCCACCAACAGGCTGCAGACACTGGGACAGAGGCTGTTCCTTCCAACGAGTTTCAGAGGCAGGTGCTCCCCAGCCTTGTCCCCATCACGGGTCCTGCACCAGCAGAACTCCTGCAGCCCCCACTTCCAATATGGGCTCAGGCCCCCAGGCAGGGCCAGCCACAGCCCCCAGATCCCAAATTATCCCACCAGCAGTCTTTGAGCTACTAACCCCAGAACTGCAGGAACCCAGTACAGCTCCTCAGTTACCTTCAGAAGCCTCCTGCTTTGCCAGTCCCCAAACCCAAACCGTCCCAAGCACACTCTTGTCAGCTTAGCTGACAACTTTGGGGGCTGTTTTTAACTTGATAAAAGCCACAAAAACTGACTCCCCAACTCACATCACATCCCAATGATATCTGCTGCCTGACAAGACAATCTCTGAGCACTAATAACCAAAGGCCTCAGCAGCACTTGGTCTTTGCTCGCCAGTACCACCTCTGCACCTACACTCTGCAGTTGTAGGAAACAACTGCACACACACAATCCCTTGATCTGGTTCCATTTGCTCTTCTGCTTTTCAGAGCTTAGGTCTTCTCTGGCCTCAGAAACACCAAACCCCTTTCCTTTCTGCGCCCTCCTTCCAAAACATCCTTGCTCCATGTTTCAAACCTTCCTTCCCAGAGTTCTGGCTGGGAGGCAAGCGAATGGCCTGTTATGCTGATGATACAGAAGAAACCTCACACACTTCACTCCCAGCTAGAGGTACAAAGAAGGGAAACTTGGGCCCTTGCTTACACACTGAACCCTCTGCTGACAAAAATTAAAGAAGAGAGCACGCTGTATCTTGTTGACAATGACAGCAGCCGTGCTCAGCAGTACCATATGGGATCCACAATTTAGCTCCATTAATGCTCTTAATTTGAAGACATCAAGCACTAATTACACACTGGGTACTAAAAAGGCAAAACCCTTCCCCTGGTGCCAGCTACTTAGTGGTGTTCTGTTGGCTTAACAGCTGGTCAGGGTAGAGTTGGGCCAGACCAGGCCTGCTCACTTGCTCAGGCAGGCAGGTTGAGGAAAGGCCAGACTGCAGGGACAGCAAAGCACATGTTTCTGGTCTCCACAGGATGGGAATGAGTGAGAAAAACAATGGCTCTTCACCTCTTGCTTCATCAGAAGAGCTCTATTCATTTACCATCTCTGCTGTGCAGCTCAGAGTAGAGTGGCAACTCTCTCCATCACAGACCAAGGGCAGGATCGGGGCTGAACCTCCAAGGGAGGTCTCTCAGCTACTCAGGGGAACTCTGCAGTGACAGCTCATTTGACACAGTTCTCCTGGCCTCTCAGCCCTCTGAGAGGGCTCCGACCTCTTCACTCAGGCCTATCTGACTAGAACCTAAACCTATTTTGAGGTAATCATTGTTGTATTGCTATTATTCCATCTAGGGAAAGGAGCAATCTGTCAAGACACTGTTCTTCAAAACCAAAGCCAAACTGCTCCATCCTCATCTAATGGGGGCAACCTATTAGGTGGTAATGTTTCAGGGCTTGGGCAAGGTTTTCCTTTGGCATTAAAAGTCTGTCTGGACTGCATGAGAGAGAATCACAGGTCATAATGGACATTGTGACCACAGGATATAAATGGTTTAAGTGCACCCACTGGGAATAGAGAAAGGCTGCCTCAGCCTGCTGAAATAACACCTCTTGCCTCTTCAGCTGTGCTTTCCAGATACAGCTACCAAGGTACTTCCCAGAAATGGGACAATATCCTTAGTCTCATTAGCAGATGGAAGAGTGAGGCCCCTAGAGGTGAAATGACTCTCTGTCCTCTCTTCTGCCCTCCTCCCCAAAATAGCCACATAATAAATCATAGGGAATAAGGAATAAAACTGCGTATCCTGACGTTTTGGGAATGCTTACTTCCTGTTCCATGTCGCCGTGCAGACGGAGAAACTGTAAGGACACGGAGGAGGGAGATGAATGTCCAGGTTGTTCCAACTCTGGCCCTCCTGCAAGGACCTTTACAAGGAGATCATAGTAGAATTCCACTTGTTCACAGCTGGAGAAAAAGATGATCATCTTGTGGTGTTTTTCAAACTGCACGAAAAACAAGAGAATTGCACATGACCACTTCCACAGGACTCTCCCAATTCCCTGATCACTAAAAGATCCCAGTGGTTTACACTTCTGGGGATATAATTACATGGAAAAAGGATTACAGAGTTTGACACCAAATAGTGAGCTCACAAAGGAAGTGTGAGTACACATCTCACTGCCAGCACAAAAGACACAACAGCACCTCAGCTCTCTTGTGGTTCAAGATGCACTTCAAAGCCCTGGATCTAATCCATGCTGCCCTCGACAGAAGAACAGATAAAGGAGCTGGAAAGGGCAAAGGGCTACTTAGTAATATAAATGCAAACAGAATCTCACCTTGCATTTCCCAAGGATAAAAGCTGCTAATGTGACAAGCCTCAGTTTGCTGGGGACCATCATGAAATACTGCTTGAGTTTCTCTGGAACAGCAAAGTTTTCCTGCTCCATGCAGTTTGATGAACTACTGGCTTCTCTATCCTTTTGTGATGCTGGTTTGAGCACCTTCTGGATTTCATCTGCTATGGAAATGCTGACGGGATCATTCAAACTGATATCGGCCAGTCGAGCTACTCCTGAACCACAGAAAGGGAGAAACACATGAGGCCCAGCCTGGTCCAGTCTGGGGTGTGAGGATGTGTTCACAGACACCAAACAATTCACACAATTCCAGTGAAAAGGAGTGAAGGGCAAGGACCCAGTGAGCCATGCCTATGCCACTGACAGAACATCTCCACAAGCCTCAGACTTAGCAGGGCTTACCAGGCTGAGCTGCTGTTGACTCCATCAAAACCTTCACAAGACACTACTTCAGCCAACTGTGCTATTTCACAGCACATAAATGTCTTTACAGACAGACAGCATTTGGCAGTCCTGGTTTTAAATGTGTGTGTGGGAAAAAAAACAACAAATCTTCACTCTCTCAAGAGTGCAGGAGTCATGAGGCCTGGCTCAACTCCTGCCTAAGGAACTGAGTGCTTGGATGATACAGAGCAAATCACACAACAGCTCTCTTGTCATCAGCTTTCTGCCTTAATTCTGCATTTGCAGAGCAAAGAAGCCAATCAGTGCTTTCCAGGTGGCTTTGCTCTCAAATTTGGGAGACATATGTAAGGGCC
Source organism: Corapipo altera (assembly GCF_003945725.1). Taxonomy (NCBI): domain Eukaryota; kingdom Metazoa; phylum Chordata; class Aves; order Passeriformes; family Pipridae; genus Corapipo; species Corapipo altera. The sequence goes on along the minus strand of NW_020884901.1, from coordinate 4,171,820 downwards.
ATATAAATATATACACTGATAGCAATTCAGTGCTGAAGGACAAGTGTCACAAGCCAAAGAAATGAACAGGCATTATTCCACTTCTGCAAAAAGCTTCAAACTGGGCTGTAACAGTCAGACTCAATCAAGTATTTTGCAGTTGCCTGTGCATTATTCAGCTAAAAGAGTGTCTCCAACCCACCTTCTGTGAGGGTGGCTGACAGCAGGACATTCTGACGTGTCTCCCTGTGGGCATTTAAAGTGTTGAGTATCACAGCCACATCCTTCTCAAAGCCCAGGTCCAGGATCCTACAAAAACAGCAGAAGGGATACAAAGTGCTGTAGGAAGGAATGAGGAGAAAGTCTTAATACTACATGACATCTTTGCAATGAATAATTGTACAACAATCTGTCCAAAGCGGGTATTTCTTCCTAATCCCAGACATCTGGTGCTTGGCTGAGGCCACTGAGCATGAATGGCTTAAGATCACACTTTCAGTTGTATTTTTTTTAAATATTTAGTGAATTATGATGCAGAGGGCATATTAGTCATTTTCCATATCTAAACACTTGGAAGTTTACCTGTCTGCTTCATCAATAATGAGCCACTGAGTGTGACGGAAATGAATACATTCTGTGGACTTGATGTGATCAACCAGGCGACCAGGGGTGGAAATGAGGATATTTATCCCTTTACGTAACCTGTTTAGATTTAAAAACAAAAGAAAAAAGAAAATCCCTGTAAGAAAAAGAAAGAAAAAACCCCAAAACCACATAGGTTACCAGTAACTCTGGAACAGGAAGCCAGAGTGAGGAATTGGAACTTACAGAGGGGAAAAAGGACCACAGTAAAATCAGATTTAATCAGATTCTCACTGATTAAAACTGAAGTTTCTTGCACAGCTAAAATTTATTCTTGATCATCACTGATACTCTGATACTCAGAGGCATACTCAGTGAGAAGGACAGGGTGGAAAGAAATATCAATATTAAAAAAATCTAATACACCTGAGCTAGATTTTCCTTTCTAATTGAGTACTTGTTTTACTGCAAAGAGTAAACTTCTTTTTGTGTATGCTTATATAGAGAGAAATGAAAATTCCATTTTGGATTACCAGCTTACAATTCAATTTTTAAAAAGGGAAAAGGAAGGGATTTTTAACACCAGGAAATCTCTTTTCCAGCAAGCAATTTCCCCCATAACAAATACTGTAGGCAGCACTCGGTGGTAAGCAAATACAGGAGTTTGTCAGAAGAGGAAAAAAAAAATACTGACAGAAGAGATCATCTTCTCAGAAGGCTCATCAACATTTTAGAAACAGATCCAACTGGGGGAAGTGAATGTTTCCTGCTGACCCAGTCACAGTGTCTGTGTAAGATCCAGGGGGATCACAGCTTGATCCAAGCTCACCATCCTCTCTCCCAGTAGGAAAAACACTCAGAAGATGAGTAACAGATAAAGACACTGTAGAGCAGAAGGACCCAAAATACAGTTTAAGAAGTTGGCTTCCTACCTGGCTTTTTCTGATTTTCTCTTTTCTCCCCCCATTAGCACTCCAGGCACAATCCAGGTAAATGGCTACAGGAAGGAAAACAAGACCAGTACTGATTTCTCTCAATAAAGAGACAAAGCCTAATCAAAACATCATGTTTCTTGGCAGAGAAAGGACTGGGGGCTGATAGCAGCATGTATTTGATGTGATCTAACAGCCAGTCTCCATGCACTCTCTAACCCACAGCTCCCCATCAATGGCACCTTTAGTTCTAGCCAGTAACTCACTTCCCACATCGTCCAAGAAGATGGAACTTAAATCGGTTTTGCACTGCTTCCAATCACATTATAATATTTCTTTTCCTTCTCCCCATGTAGCCTCAATGTTCAAAGACAAGCCACAATGCTATTTTTTCATCTTGCCTTTAAGCAACATCTTGCTGTGGCCAAGGGAAACTTCAGAAAAGCACAGGACTTACAAAGTTTATAGACACACCCCCAGACCTACGTGCACACAGTGCCCGTGTCTGTGAACATGAAATGTCAGTCTCACTGATACTGCAGGAGTTTTTGCCTCTTACTTTAATGAGGTCCAATCCTTCACTGAATCTACTATTGCCCAGTATTTACAGGGGAGATAATCAAAGCACAGCACTGCCACTGCCTCACTCGGGAGCAAACCCAGGAGAGCAGCAGAGCAGGGGCTGCACACGGGTGTGACTGGGAAACAGGCTTAAGTTTGCACAGGTCACTGCTTGCCAGAAACACTCCTACAAAAAGAGTTTCTTTTAAAGGTTTAAAGCAAGGAAGATATCCAAGCAAGTTGGCATTACAGGAATTGCGTCAGGAGCAGCTCAATTCGCTTTTTTCTCCCTTGGTACTGACATAATCACATCACACCCTCCAGTTAAGCAGCCCCTCCAAGGGCCAGTCAGATCATGATCTAAAACTCCTCTGGGTCACTATGACAGTTTACACACTGGATTTCATGGTTACTACATATCATATGTAAGAAAAGCTAAAAGGGGTCAACCCAGACTGACCAGACTTCACCCTTTGAAGGAACATCAGAAGTCCACTATAATAACTCCTAATTACTATGGAAGAAGACTGAAGTACTTTAAACCCAAGCACAACAAAATCTTACTTGGTAATTCCAGCACTAAAAAAAGGTTTGGGAAGTCTCATCATTTCAAGGAAAAAAAAAAAAGAAGGGGGAGCAGGAATAGGGTTGAGATAAACGACTTAGATACCTTGTGGCCCCATGGTAAGATACTCTGCCTCAATTAGAAGGAAAGCACTATCACTTAATGATTTTAAAAGCCATCTCATTTCTCCAGTCATTCAGTTGGCAAAGCAGTTCACTAAGTTCTGCTCCCCATCTGAAACCCATCTGGCCAGTATTAGTTTCATTGTCACTGTGAGAGTCTCCATTCATAACTCAGACTGAAACAATGAAAGGGATTTCTAAAAACAAATCACTCTGAAAATCAACTACTCCTGTTTATCAACACATGTGCAACTAAGGTGCCATAATTAATCACTTAATTGCTCATGTAATAGTTTAAAACATGCCACAGGGGAATCATGCACTTAAACACATTTATCTTTAAGGACTATACATCTTGCCAAGTGCTGGATTTCCTTAAAACATCCAGCTGAATTCTCAGGAACTGAAAGTTGCTTAGCCCCTTACAGCATGAGGCTCAAGGAATGGGAAGAACACAGAGCATTGAATTCTTACCTTGAGCAGTTTCTGCATTGTATCAAAACTTTGGAGTGCAAGCTATGGAAACCAAGAAAAGAAAATGAGCTCTGACAAAGTCTCTCTGGACCACAAAATTGGTCTACAAGTCCCTATGGCTCAAAAATCTGTAAGCTAATCTAGTTATGTCTATCATCAGAATTTTGAATACATCCTTAATTTTTCTTTTAGAAGCTGCTTATTAATTTTTTCTCTTGGATAATCCCTCTCTTACTATATTTGGGCCTGCTCAAAACCCTCTCCATGGTTCAGCCCCACAAGCCAGCTCTCAGGACAGGAGAGAATTCTGCTGGATTCTGTGGATGTCCCTGGGAGAAAACAAGCTGAAGGCACAGGAGAATTTGGAGTAAAAGGGAAAATGGCACAAATTCTGGAAGAAAACCACTATGAAAGGGAAATGTAGCTCAGAGTTTAGTTACCTTCTGGCAGTCAGGGCAGCTCACACTGTTCCCTCTCCTGACCCATGGTGTGATCACACCACTGGAACTTCCTACCCCTGCATTTCTTTTCTCAAGGAAAGCCACTGCTTCCAATACAAAGTAATACCAATTGTAATTACAAATTACCTTCCTAAGTGCTCTCAATGGCAGCCCTTTAAACAAGCTTACACACAGTCTCCTCCAAGCTTAGTATTCACACAGCATTCTTGAGAGGCAGTAAGTTGCTGCTGTAAAAATTTAAATAGCTTTAGAGCCTTCCCCTTTCATGGAACTGAGCAGAGATATTGCACTGCAGGTTGCATAAAATATTGTGCCCCAAATGAGACACCTGCAGTACGTTCTCCACATGGAAGTTATTATCATTTGTCATACAAAAAATTAAAAAGGTTGATACTCTCCTCTGACATTGCCTTTGCAATTGCAAATAATATAAATGAAGGAGGAGAGTTCAGTGGAGAAACCAACTCTTGGAGGCCTCAGTTTCAGCATTCACTTGTGGATTTGAAAGAACAGCTTTAAAAATGAATTGTTTGTATAAACCTGCACATTTGCAAAGCTGATTTCACTGGTTTTACTCACTCCCCCTGTGTGAGTTAGGCACGAGGCATGCACTGAGCTAGAGAGGTTCTGCAGGCTTCACAATTCACAGGGAAAACTTAGAAATTCCTTCCCCTTACTCTGCTGTGGCACTGAACAACAATGACAATGCTCTTCCTGTGAGGGCAAGATCCCAGCAAAAGGACAGAGTACATTTCCCACCATGGGGAGCATTAGAGTTCACCTTCCCTGGTGGACCCATATTAAAAATCAGTGTTCAAACACTCAGATTCAGAAGGAAAAAGGCCACCTACCTCTCTTGTTGGGACGAGTACAAGTGCATAAGGGCCATCACTGCGCTGCAAACACACAAGATCAGGTCCACTAAGAATGCAGGACTGAGAAACAGAGCCCTTCCACACCTCACAGCTCTTAGATAACACAACCTTTCAAGGGCTTTAGTACAAGTTTGTACACAACATTTTAGGGTATTCCCACCTCACAGATTTTTTAAAAAAATCAAGTCTTTCACCTATCAATCCTGTATTGGCTTCTCTTCCCTCCTGGGAACCTGCTCACAGTCAAACCCAACATTTTATTCCACACACACGTTGTTCCACTCTTGTATTTCTGAGCTGCACAAACACTCTCCTGTTTGATGCACAGCAACAACCTACAGGTAACACCTGCAGAAAGTAACTACCTAGGATGGCTTGGAAACACTTCCACCTGTGAGTCAGGATGATCTCTTTCCATAAAAAGATGGAAGATCTGCAGCAGCATTTCCTGGTCAACCAGATGATCCAAATTGGGAGCAATTATCAAATCTCACTCTATGTCAAAGACTAGTTAATCTCAAAGACAAGGCAGTGAGCTTTGTTTTCAGTTCTCCCAACCTCCAGACCATTGTCTCTCCTGCACTCTACCTTCTCCAAAACTGATAATTCAGCCCATCTGCAGTTTACCCTGCTCCAAGGAGCAATGGGGAATGGGTGACATTGATCTTGGATCAGCTGTATCTCAACAGAACAGGAGGGTCACACACATCACATGCACAAATAAAGGGGAAGACACACTGATTGATCTCTGCATCAAGAAGAGACAGTAATGACTACAAGAGCTGGATTTTATTTTTATTAATCTTATTATCAAAAGCCAATATATTTAATTCTGTTGCACCTACCTGTATTTTGGATTCCATTCCTTGCAAAGACTGTACGAGTGGAATCCCATAGGCAAGAGTTTTACCTTTTTGAAAGGGAGAAAATCAGAAAACTTTCCATCAAAAGAAAACCACATGGCAATTACAGCACTTCAGCAAATTGAAGCACCATTTGTCCCACCATTCTTAAACTGCATTCAGAGCCTGGCCCCCACCAGCCTTCCCAGCCTGGCCCTGTATGAGCTGTACTGGGAATGTGAGGTTTAAGTTCGGTATTTGGGATTGTCATGGTTTGCCCTGAGGAAGGGGACTGACAATTCAATACTGACCTGAGCCAGTCTGAGATCTCACCAGAGCATCTCTGCCTTGCAGGAGCACAGGAATTGTTTGCTTCTGAACACTGTGTGACAAACCAAACAGGTGAGGAAATACAAATGAAACAGAGGATAGAATCCAACGGCTTTCCTATGCAATTTGTTTCCCCCAAATTCCACACATTCATCTCTGCTGTGTGGCTACATCAGTTGAGGTGATTTCCAAGCAGGCATCAGATGTGATCAATTCAAATCAGGTTTTATGATTCAAGGACCAAACTAGAAGGCAGGACTCCCAGGTTCCACCTTCAGCTGTGACCTGCTGTGTAACCAACAAGTTATTTCCCATCCCAAACTTTGGAAGCAACAAACCCCAAAGCAAATGGGACATCAGGCACTGTGGTCTTCACAAACCAATTACATATAATGAAGCAATCACAGATTATTGGCTTTAATGGGTAGTGAAGCACAAAGATTTTACATTAATTTGCTTACCTGGTCATGCTGCTTATGTTTAGGACAGTGTTTATGGTGGAGATCTAGAGAGACAACAAAGAGCAGTAAAGGCTTCATTGTCAAACTGTTCCTTTTGTCATTTTTTTGTAGCACAAAGAGCAAAAACCAGAAGACTGATATTTATTCTCTGTATAACTGGTTCAGGGCAACCAAATGTAAAGTTCTCATGTCCTCAAAGATCTTCTAATTAACCAGATTACACCACTGCTGGTTTTCTGGGGTTTTTTGGTATTACAGCTGCAAGCAGTGAAGGTCCTGGGACTGTGTTTGGGTCAGATCAGGGGTCAGCACCTTGAGCTGAGAGACTGCAACAGAATCAGGTGAAGTACTGGCAACCCCGCCCAGGTCACCATGAATAAAGGTGCCTCTCTCAGCTCTCTGATCTGCTCCCCACCAAAAAAATATCATGTTTTGAGCTGTGCAGCCTCCCTGCCACTCACCAGATGAGGATGGAGGTCCAACTGGCTGAAAGAATCTGTAGTGAAAACATTTTCTTGCACCTGCTGCACTGCTTTTCTGAGCCAGGGGAAACAAAGCAAAAAAAGCACACAGTGGGGTTAAAAATTATACATCAGCATTCTATACAAACAGCAAAGAAACTATAGTACCAAGGGAGGGCAAGAATTCAAGACACTGAGTATCAAAGCATTGAAAGGGGTTTTGTTTCCCTCCCATTTGTCTCAAATACCTGTGAATTTCTGGGATATCTGGGTTGTTTTTGAACAGGCTGGACGTCTTAATGAAAGGTCTGCTCTTCTGGCTTTCATTTCGGTTGTCAGTCAGCTGCTTCTTGGGAACTGGCTTTTGTGGTGGATTCCCCTTTTCCCTCCTGTCAGCCTCTGTGGCACCTTTCCTGAAGGTGTTCAGGGATGGTTTCCGTTGGCGTTTCTCAGGTGGGTTTCCATGTGGTGACTGGAGCTTCCTCTTCAGAGCACCAGGTTGCTTCAACATGAACAAACAAACCAGGAGTCATTAATGACCGAAAATTAACAATGTGATATCCTGGTGGGCATAAACACCAGCCCACAGAGCCCTTATTTTTAGAATCTCCCACTCCATGATTAAAGAAATTAAGTCTGACTTTTGCAGCTGCACAGTTGCTACTCCAGGAGATCCACCACCATGTCTGGGATTTCTGACACTTTCAAAAATCTGAAGTCGTATCTAAGTGCTCTTCCCTAAAGGATTTCATTCAGCTTCTCCAGTGACTGAGTAGAACACGCTTTAAAAAGCCTCTCTCAAAAGCTCTGCAGATCTCCAGCCCACATTAAAGCCATGCCTGCAGGATTCCCTCTTTCTGGGGGCACAAGGGATGGCCTGGACTTCTCTCCAACTTATGCTTCTGCCAACTCTCAGCCTTTCTGAGCTCTTGATTTCTTCTTCTGCAGCTGATCTTCAATCACCTAAGAAAAACTTTTGCTCTCCCCACATCCCTCCAGGAACAGTGAATTAGCAAATTAAATTTCATTTGGTCCCCAAAGTTCTTCAGTGTCCCCCAGCCCTTTTTCAATGAACTTGTTCTTCCCCATCACAACTGCAAAACTCCTGAAACGTGTGAGATACCAGCAGAATCTCATCCCATTTTTCCCCTTTCTCTTCCCCACTCTGAGTTGTCTTCCCACAAACCACACGTTTCTCAAGCTCTCTTTTTTTTTTTTTATTTGTTTTTTCACATGTTGGGCAAACAACCAAAACCCAACCTCCTTCCACCAACGATCACCATCAGGAAAGTGGGGGTGCCCTGTCTGAAAGCACCTGATACAATCAGGACAAATCCTGTCACTCCCTTTACTCACACACCCTTAAGCACAGTATTTTAAGAAGAATTTTAAAATTCGGAATAACAACTGAAACAGCCCAGAACCACTCTAACAACAACTTTAAAACTGAAAATGTGTATTTAATCCCTTCTTATCCTCCTTTCCTCAAAACAAAGCACCTATTCCTGCAGCTCACAGCACACCCACAATTAGAAGATTTCTTGTAAGTATAAGACTTCCCCTCTCTGACAGCATTTTAAAGCATCCGGGGATGATGCAGAGAGAGCTGGGGGAGCATCACCCACGGGCCGGTAATAGGTGAGGGTAGGGCTGGGTTGTTCCCCCGCAGCCCACCCGCGGGGCTCGGGGGAGCTCGGACCTGCCCGACCCCGAAACCGCGACCCGGGGAACCCCTGTGAGCCCCTGCTGCGGGATCAGGCTCGGGGGGTGCGGGGGGACCCAAAAGCCCCATTTAACAACTTGTCGGACGCTGAGCCCCCGATCCTCGGGCCGGTCGGGGTCCCGTGTCCCGTGTTTCATGTCCCGCAGTTCCCCTGTCCCGCACAGCCCTGTGCCCCGCAGTGTCACGCAGTGTCCCACGTGCTGCATCCCGCAGTGTCCCGTATCCCCCGTCCCGCACAGTCCCACGTCCCGCAATGTCCCACGTCCTGTGTTCCGTGGTGTCCAGCAGTGTCCCGTGTCCCGCAGTTCCCGCTCCCCTCACGCCCGTCCCGCTCCCCCGCTCGTACCGCGCCGATCCCGCGCGGCCCCGCTCCCGCCGCCATGTCCCTCCCTCTCCTCCGCAGGCCCCCGGGGCCGCCCCTCGCCCGGCCCGGTCCGTGAAGGCAGGGCGGCGGCGAGCCCAGGTCCCCCTCCCGGGTACTGGAGCCCTTCCGTCACCTCCTTCCCACCCTTCAGCGCCTCGGGGAGCTCGGGGGTTTCCCCGCTCCCCCTCCACTCGCGCCCGGGCCCCGCGGGGCGCGCAGGCAGAGGATGGGGCAGCCCCGGGCTGGGCCCGCCCGGGGGGGCTTCGGCGGCGGCGCGTGCGCGCGGCCCGAGAGGCGGTGGCAACATGGCGGCGGCGGGGCGGGAGGAGCCGCCGCTGAGGCTCGAGGTGGTGGCGGCGGAGGAGGCGGCGGCGGCGGCGAGCGCCGGGTTCCGCCTCACGGCCGTGCGGCGGGAGCCCGCGGTGCGGCTGCAGCACGGCGCCAGCGGCCTGGAGCCACTGGCGTGGTCCGAGGACCACCGGGTGTCGGTGAGCACGGCCCGCAGCATCGCCGTGCTGGAGCAGCTCAGCGACGTGCACAGCGGCGGGCAGGACATGGTCATCCACCGCACCGCCGTGCCCGCGCCCGCCACCGCCTGCCTGCTCAAGGTGAGCGCCCGGCACGGCCTCAGTGGCACCTCGTTAGTGTGTGTGAATATATAAAGGGGGGGGTGGTGGTGCCACGGGGATGGAGACGGAGGTTGGACATCAGGAGGGATTTCTTCACAGAAAGGGTGATTAGACACTGGAAGGGGCTCCCCAGGGAGGTGAAGGAGACTCCGTCCCTGGAAGTGTTTAAGAAAAGGATGGATTGTAGCACTTAGTGCCATGGTGTGGTTGACATGGTGGTGTTGGGTCGCAGGTTGGACTCGATGATCTCTGAGGTGTTTTCCAACCTAATTGATCCTGTGATTTTGCTTTGTGTTACCAACCACGTGGACAGGAGGCAATGGGCAGAAACTGGTGCCCCAGAAGCTCAACCTGAACACGGGGAAGAACTTCACTGTGCAATGACAGGAACAGGTTGCCTGGAGAGGGTGTGGAATCTCCTCACTGGAGATATTCCAGAGCCACCTGGACACAATCCTATGTCATGTGCTTGGGGATGGCCCTGCTGGAGCAGGGAATGGAACAGATGACCCACTGCAGTCCCTTCCAGCCTCACCCATTCTGGGATCCTGATCCCCCTCCTGGGGAGCCACCACAGAGCTGCCCCTTCTCCACACAACTTCTTGCAGGATCTCATGTGTTGATGTATTTTAAAAGCACAGGGGAGAAAAAAAAAACATATTCCAGTGATGTCCAGGGGAAATGTGATCCAATATTGAGGGGGTTTCAGGGATTCTAAAGTTCTGTGTTTTTCTAAGAATCACTTGAGCTCCAGTGCAGTTATTTCAGTACAATTTTAAGTAGGAATATTCCTTGGTTTGCTGCCTAAGCTGAAGGAATATTGCAGCAGGGATTGCTTTGTCCTTCAGGGGAGTACCTGATTTTTTACAAAGTTGGCAAGTCTGGGTGAATATTTTATTAAATAATAATTCTGTTATTGCGGATCTGATTTCATGTCCCGAAACAATGCTAAGAACATGGAAGAGTTGAAATACTGAGTGCTTTACACTTTAAATATTATACAGCAGTATGAAAACAGGCCCTTTGATTCAGCAGACAAAAAAATGCAATAGCTGAGAGTCAAAACAATACAAATTCATGCAAGTTCATCGGGGCACTAATGAGGCTGAAATCTTTAGGAGTGACCTTAATTAACCATTGCAACAGTGTAGGGTAGGTTGTCATAGGGGATGCTCTGTTTCAAGTGGGAATTAATTCCAAGAGAGCATTGCTAAAAAAATGGTTGTACAATCGTTTTAATAGTTCCTTTTGTTGTCTTGTAGGTCGGCCCCAAAAAGGAGGTGGCTGAGTGCAAGGAGAAGTTTGCCAGCTCCGTGGACCCGACCGTGAGCCAGACGTTCATGCTGGACCGAGTGTTCAACCCCGAGGGGAAGTCCCTGACACCCATGAGGGGGTTCAAATATTCCAGCTGGTCCCCTCTGGGCTGTGACGCCAACGGGAGGTGCCTCCTGGCCGCCCTGACCATGGACAACCGGCTGACCATCCACGCCAACCTCAACCGGCTGCAGTGGGTGCAGCTGGTGGACCTGACCGAGCTCTACGGGGAGCGCCTGTTCGAGGCCGGCTACAAACTCTGCAAGGCCGACACTCCCTGCGGGGAGCTGGGCGACTTCCCGGAGTTCCAGCGGCGGCACAGCATGCAGGCCCCCGTGCGCATGGAGTGGTCGGGAACCTGCACCACCCAGCAGGTGAAGCACAACAACGAGTGCCGGGATGTCGGGAGCGTGCTCCTGGCTGTGCTCTTCGAGAACGGCAACATCGCCGTGTGGCAGTTCCAGCTCCCTTTCCTGGGGAAGGAGTCCATTACTTCCTGCAACACCATAGAGTCCGGGATAAGCTCCCCCAGCGTGTTGTCCTGGTGGGAATACGAGCACAACAACCGGAAGATGAGCGGGCTGATCGTGGGCAGCGCGTACGGCCCCGTTAAGATCCTCCCCGTCAACCTCAAGGCGGTCAAGGGCTACTTCACGCTCAGACAGCCCGTGGTGCTGTGGCAGGAGATGGACCAGCTGCCCGTGCACAGCATCAAATGTATCCCCCTCTACCACCCCTACCAGAAGTGCAGCTGCAGCTTGGTGGTGGCTGCAAGGGGCCCTTACGTGTTCTGGTGCCTCCTGTTGATCTCCAAGGCGGGCCTGAAGGTCCACAATTCCCACGTGACGGGGCTCCACTCCCTGCCCATCGTGTCCATGACGGCGGACAAGCAGAACGGCACGGTGTACACCTGCTCCAGCGACGGGAAGGTCAGGCAGCTCATCCCCATATTCACAGATGTGGCTCTGAAGTTTGAGCACCAGCTGATCAAGCTGTCGGAGGTGTTTGGCTCCGTCAGGACTCATGGAATTGCCGTCAGCCCGTGCGGGGCGTACCTGGCGGTCATCACAACCGAGGGCATGGCCAACGGGCTGCACCCCGTCAACAAGAACTACCAGGTTCAGTTTGTCACCCTCAAAACCTTTGAGGAGGCGGCTGCACAGCTCCTGGAATCTTCCGTCCAGAACCTTTTCCGGCAGGTGGACCTGACGGATCTTGTGCGCTGGAAAATTCTGAAGGATAAGCACATTCCTCAGTTCTTACAGGAGGCACTGGATAATAAGATTGAGAGCTGTGGTTCCACTTACTTCTGGAGGTTTAAGCTGTTTCTCCTGAGGATTTTGTATCAGTCCATGCAGAAAGCTCCCTCAGAGGCCACGTGGAGACCTTCGCACGAGGATGCCAAAATCTTGATCTCGGATTCCCCTGGGATGGGCAGCACTGAGGATGATCAAGAGGAAGGAACTTCGAAACAAGCCAGCAAGCAAAGCCTGTGTGACACAGGCAAAGGTGTGGACTTAGATGACACTGCAGAGGATTCTCTCCACCAGTCAAGTGACACTGGAGGGCGGGAGCCAATGGAGGAAAAACTTCTTGAAGTGCAGGCCCAGATTGAGGCCGTGGAAATGCACTTGACACGGGAACACATGAAACGGGTGTTGGGAGAAGTTTATCTACACACATGGATTACAGAAAACACCAGCATTCCCACCAGAGGAGTCTGTGACTTCTTAATGTCTGATGATGGCTATGATGACAGAACAGCACGAGTAAGTGACCTCTGTGCTCAGGGGATTCCATGTTAGGGGTTATTTCCTTCTCCCCCCTCCTGAACATACAGCTGGGGTGGGAAAGAGAAGTGCAGTCGTGTCATCCTTACCAGTCAGCTCCTCCAGAGCATTCAGCTTAAATTGTCCTTCCTTCAAGCTGTGGGGTAGGAAGGAATGTAAATAGAGATGGTGCATTTTGGATCAGGTGCAATAAAGAATAATCATGCCTGAGGTTTTTCAGCACAAGGGAGAGGACCAGGGTTGTTCTGCTGCTCTCAGTGGCTTAAAACATGTACTAATTGAGAGAGATGTTTGTTTTCATGACTGAGCTTATTTAATCTGTCATCTCTGCAAAACTAAACTTTGGATGCATTTCCTCTTGTCAGTTATGCTGCAGTTTCAGTTTTAAGAGCTGCAGAAGTATCATTTCTGAAAGTATCTATAATTGAGCTCTGTGGCTGTTCAGGTGGTACATCAGGTCTTGGCATTGCTCCCTGAGCCTTCAGTGGAAGGATCAGCTCCAGAGCTTGAGACAGGCGGGAACACTCTGCATCAGCCTCCTGGCTTTTAAGACTCAGTGACAAGAAAGGTTCAGGTGTCTCTGTACCTCTTTGTGTGAGCACAGAACAGTTCTTTTCAGTCTTTAAGTTCTAAAATCACTTGAACTTTAAAAAAACCTTTACTTTGCATCCAGAAGGACAGGGGAAGGAAGCACATGTCCATTGCTGATGTGTGTGGTGTTCTCCCTGCTGGAATCACAGGCAAGTGTGGCCATCAGTAATTCACTGGGAAAGTATTCTGGCACAACTGCTGGGTTGTTACAGCATCCAGTTACTATGAATTGAAGGTTTGAGAGGTTGATTTTCTTATCTTAGAAACAAGATTCTTGTTTTATAGTCATTAAAAGCTGACTTCTAGATTGTATTTTATCTGTTCTTTTTGCTGTCACACTTTAAAGATCCTTAGGATATGGTTTATATAGGACATGGTTGAAACATCAGAGACAAATTTGATCACATAAATGTTCCACTATACTCCAAGCTGGCTGCTAAGGACATGCATCCAGGTGATTTCTGAACAGGAATTATTTTTTAGCACATCCACTGTGATAGTCATGAGAGAAAGCATTGCTGTAATGGTCAGTGGTGTGATACCAGTTCCTTCAGTACTTTTAAAATAGCTTAACATTATTGCTTTTCAGGTCTGTGTCCCTTTACTGTGGGACAGAAATCTTTGGGAGATGACAACACGAGGAGAATAAATGAACACTTAGTGGTGTTACATTTCTTACACCTTCATTTCTTTGAATTCAGTGCAATTCCTGTATCATGCTCTGAAACCACAGTACCCTGGGAGGCATTTCCACCCCTCAGCTGTGTTCCTGTAATCCCTGCTGACTCCTGTGTGTTCCAGGTGCTGATTGGGCACATCCTGAAGAAAATGAACAAACAGACTTTCCCGGAGCACTGCAGTTTGTGCAAAGAGATCCTGCCCTTCACCGACCGCAAGCAGGCCGTGTGCTCCAACGGGCACATCTGGCTCAGGTAACGGGCTCTGCAGGAGGTTTTACCCTCCTCTGGATCATTTAAACATACTTTAAGAGTTCACCTAAACTGCTTGTTAGTGTTGGAGTAAAAACTCACAAAACACGTTATCCATGCTGCAGTGTTTGCTGGCTGTTATTTGTCCTCTTCCACGAGAAAGAGAGGAGATTGGATTTGGTTCCTTAGCAGTACAGTGTTTTTATAATAAAATGCTTTTTGATCATCTTTTTTTTTTTTTTCCACGTGGGGGGAGGGTGGGGACAGGGAAAAAGCAGGCAAGGGAAAATTAAGGACAACTCACCCTTTGTGGAACATCAGGTGAAGAAGGGTGTGTTCTGGCTCCTTCAGTGTTTGAAAACAAAAGCAATTTAACAAAAAACGGTTGAAAACAGGCACACTGAGAAGTCAGACAAGTTCTGGAACGTCTAGAAAATTAAATCTTCCTGTGTAGGGTTCACAGAGATTGTCCCTGAAGCCTTGGCAAGACAGTAGTCTGCCACAAAGATAAAACTTTGCCCAACAGGTACTATGTGCTACTTTGGGTAAATACTCATGGCCTTAAGGAGCCTCAAGCTTTTCACATCCTCTCCTGCATGCTAAAAATTTTTTGGCCAACGATGAAGCCTTTTTCAGTGGTATATTGATAAAACTCCTTGTCCTTCCACAGGTGCTTTCTGACCTACCAGTCCTGTCAGAGTCTAGTGTACAGGAGGTGTTTGCTTCACGACAGCATTGCACGGCACCCAACCCCAGAAGGTAAATTGTCCTTGGCAAAAGGGGCAGGATTAGGGCTTTTTACCTTTTATCTGCAAAATGTCTTGAATTAGTTTCATTGGCTTTTCTCTTTCAGGCAGTTACCATGTGAAGCTCTAGTGCTCTGCATTTCACAGTGTCCTGTTGTCTGACGTGTTAATTACTAATCAGTGACTGCAGAAATTGATGTATAAATCCACATTTTAATGAGAGCTGGGTAAACACAATCTGTGCTGGAATGCTACAGCAGTTAGTTTATATTCAGGTTGAATATATTAGCATCCAGTTATGGAAGAGGGACAAAGAAACAGGAACCAAGGACTGTGTTATGTGAAGGATCTAATTTCAGTTTAGAAAATGAGAACAGTACATTTATGCCATGGTGAACCTTTAAATTTATTTCCTATATAGGTATTTAGATGAGTGTGTAAGGATATAGCACAGACTGTTTCACCTTCATTTTGTCTCCTGCTGAGGTGGAATTTAAACTGGCATTGCTTAAAATTCCAGTACAGAAATGGAGTTGGATTCCTCTGAATTCTCAGCTGCTCCTTCATGGTGAATATATACAAACTGTTCAGGATTCCTCTTTGTGCATCTCAGGTGTCATTCCTCTGTTCACCTCTACCCCCAGCTTTGAACAACTTGTTTTCTTATTTGCAGATCCTGAATGGATCAAGAGGTTATTGCAAGGACCTTGCACGTTCTGTGACTCTCCTGTGTTCTAGAGAAAAGCTCTGCAAAGACTGAAAGCATTTTCTCTACTCCATAAGCTCCCTTCAGCCTCGAAGGACACAGAGCACAGGAACACAGACTCTGCTGGAGGGGGAACACCTCATCCACAGCCCTGTACATAGAACATCAGAGGTTCTGGAAACTCCTCAAGTCCAGAGCCCATTCCATGCTCCAGAAACAGGAGTACACTTGGAAGAGCCAGTTTAAAAGAGGTTTGGAAGGGCACCCCATGGAAGGCTCAGCAGCTGGACACTGACAACTGAAGTGTTGAGCGCAGTGTGAACTGTCCTTTCTGCCCAACTGTGTCATTTCCCAAAATCTGGGACGGGAACATGGAGCTGCCTCTGGAATGGTCCTGGTGGGTAGAGAAGGCTTCAGCTTGTAGTGCTCCCTTTGCTTTTTAACAAGCACTGGCACTTGCTGCAGAATATTAAACTGTCAAAAGAATTTGTGGCTCCAATTCCTTGCGGAGTGAAGCACGTGCCAGTTACAGCCACAGGAAAGAAATTGGCCATTCCAGCAGTTCCCCTAAAGTCTAGAAGAGTAACTGCCTCATTACTGTTGTAACACTATTGAAGTCAGGAGGGGGATATTGGCTGCCTGGGTCAAACAGGGATCAGTAAAAATAATTTTTAAATGTAATAATTATTAAACTAATAGCAATTAGATTAAACACTAATAATATATATAATTTCCAATGCTCTTTAGTGTCTTACCCCACTTTCTTTTTCTGAACTAACTCCTTCCCAGCTTTTGCCAATCTATTTGCCTTTGGCTTCACTTAACCCTCTACCAACAGGAATCATCTTTTCCAGTGTAACTCAGTTACCAAAAACATTACTAATTTACCTTATTTTCAATTAAATTGCAAGTCTCCCTCATCCAGGAATTGAATTTTACACAAGTCTGACACACAAGCAATCGCTCCCAGCTGACAGCTTCTCTTTTCACAGCAACACAGTAAAAAACCCCAAACAAAGAGAACACCCCAAACCAAACCCCCACCATGGCTGACATGCTCTAGGTAAGGCCAAGGAGGCTGGTGAAGCTATTCATGGATCACAGAATGGTTTGGGTTGGAAGGGACCTTTAGGATCATCTCATTTCACCTCCCTGCCATGGGCAGGGACACCTTCCACTAGCCCAGGTTGCTCCAAGCCCCATCCAACCAGGCCTTGGACACTTCCAGGGATGGGGCAGCCACAGCTTCTCTGGGCAACCTGTGCCAGGGCCTCCCCACCCTCACAGGGAAGAATTTCTTCCTAATATTCAATCTAACCCTGCCCTCTGTCAGTGTGAAGCCATTCCCCCTTGTCCTGTTGCTCCAGGCCCTTGTAAATAGCCTCTCTCCATCTTTCTTGTAGGCTCCTTTGGGATAACCCTGACTCCCTCATCCAGAGATTCATAAACACACCAATGATGTAGTGTGGCTGAGCCCAGACATTTATTTTGCCTTCTGACTGTCCTATCAGAAAAAACATCTCTCTCTCTTTGCCATCTGTTCCTACCAGGAGCAGGAGAATCTTTTTCAACTTCCTATGCAGTGTTAGAGGAATAACACCTCCAAAACGTGTCTGGTTACCTGGTACAGTTTGTCTTGTTAACTTCAATCCATTAACTGTCAAATAATCCTGAGTTTATGTATTTCCATTCTGCAGAGCATCAGTGGCAGAGGTGTCGCCCTGTTTGTGATTCCTGACACTTTAACTGTGTGGGAGGTGCTCTACAGCTGTTGAGAAATCATGGAATTGTCCTGACAGCATCAGTCTCCCAACAGTGCATGTGTGATTGGTGCTTGGTTCCTCGATTCAATGACTATGCATATTTTGGTAATGTTCCTTCACCTTCAGTAGGAACAAGTTTTTGTTCAGCTCACATTAAACAAGTCAGCTGTCCTTCTGTTCAGTGTCTCATGCATAAGCATGATTGTGCTGAGAATAATATTACTACAGTAGCCTAGAACAGCAGAAGCACATTCATCTGTAAAATAATTAGCCTCATTTGTAAATATCCTTGGAAGTGGTACCATAACTGTATTAAAGAAATGTTTAGTTTTTTATTGCTGTGCATTGAAAATTGAAATTACTTCAGTGTGTCTGCAAAGAAAGGAAATGTAGCTCGTGATGGCATCCAGTAAAACACAGAGTAACCTCAATACCCAACGTGTGTGGAGTTTGGGGCCAGCTCTGGGACCTGGGACAACACTGGTCTCCTTCCCAGTGCTGATGGGGCTTGAGGGGAACAGAACATCCATTTCCAGCATGAGCTGAACAGGTGCTTTACTTGTGGTGCTTGAGAAAGTATTCTGAGTGGAAGCTGCAAGTCCTTGCCCTGACAGTCATGACCTGCTCATCAGTAAATGTTCCAATTGAGAAACTCTCCTGCCTGTGGAAAAGGGGAGGGAGCTCTGCAGAACCATGTCAGTGCTCTTAGAAAAAGTCAAAGGTCACTTCTTTGATAGTGGCTTAGAAACCATAAAAATATCCTGATCTGCTGAAGTGTTTTCAGTCTGGCTGACCCAAAGGTTCAGCATGATAACAGATCAGATTGATTCCTGGTGATTACTTCTGGAACTCTTGAATTTCCCTGGATTGAATTTTAATGCTTTCCCATGTAGAAGCTTAGCACACCTCACATTAATGGGGCGGCATTAATGTTTATTTTCCTTGTCTCTCAAGGCAGTAAATACTCAGTCTAGCATTGCCAGTTTATTTAACCTGGTTTCAGACTGCTGGGAGAGGGGAATTTTAAAGCCCACAATGTCAGCTTTGCATGCCAGTGGCGATCCTTTGGCACGAAGCTTTCACTTCTCACCTGACCCATTCACAACAGTACACAGGAATTGTGATTTCATTTTTGTTTAAATCAGCACTCGTCCCTCAGTGCATTTTTAACCAGCACAGGCTGGAATAGCAGAGCCCACCTCAGGCAGTAACATTTAACCCCTGGTGCTGCTCTGATGGGTTTTTTTGCCCAGTGAGCAGCTGAGGCTGCTGCAGGAGACCTTTTGCCTCCTGGACTCCTGATGTGCAGTTCTGGGAACACAGAGGTTAGTCCCGTTCCTGGAGCAGTGTAACAACCCCCACACTGTCCTAATCAAACCTCTTGCCTTCATCCCATGGGAAAGGCAAACTGGAGCAAGGCGGGAGCACCTGCTGCCAGATCCTTGTGCTATTTTGCCACTAATGGAGTTGCCTCCCCAAACTAACACATAGCAGAGACATGAGGTGAAGTGCTGCAAGAAGAAATCCCACAGAATCAGGGAGTTTATCTCACTATGGTTTTGCCTAAGTTTTGCAGGATATTTCAAACAAGTGAATAGTTGAAGGTTGTCCTCAACTACTTCACCATTTGGTGGTGAACACTCTGGCTGTTTATGGTGCCTCATCTCCAGAGGGAGAATCACACCAGCAGACACTGAGGGTTCCTGAGGCACTGCTGCTTTTTTTTTTTCCTAAAGGATTGTGGTATTTGCTCTTGCAGCTGAGAATTAATAGCCAAAGATTCTGTTCTGTGTCCAAAGCTAACGTGTCACTGTCCTTGATGAGCAGCTTCTGATAGCATGTAAGATTTGCTACTCACACTGATAACAGAGTTTATCCCTCCTCCACTGGGATGAAGAAATCCAGGCTAATCCAGGTTTGATGGATAAGCAGAACAGCTCTGGACTGTACAGTGTCTCAGTGCCTTGGTGCTGGATGCCATTCTTGGAATGAAGGTGGAAGTTTGGGGTCATGAGGACTCAGTCTTGTCTCCAAATTACACCCCCTGCTCTGGAAGTGGTGACAGGGGACCTCATTGCTGCCTTTTACCTCAATTCAGTTCTGGGTCAGAGGCTTCATCATTCAGTCACCCTTTCCTTTTGTGTGTTTCCTCATCCTATTAATCCTGTGGCATATTTCTAGAGAGGAAATGCTATGGTTGCTAATGCACAAAGACAATAAGTATCTCCCTGATTTCCTTAAATTTACCAGGATTTCCATGGGCTAATGTATCATCAGTGATCATGAGCAACAAAACAGCACTTACTCTGTCCTCATTAAGAGTTTCTTGACATAAAAGAACTAAATGCAGACACAGTCCTAGTTGAAGGCCAACAGATCACACTGTTATGCCCTAAAATACCCTTTACAGGAGACCTGTTTGTACAAGTGTAATCTCTCCAATACAGAGCCCTTCCTCTATGACTTCCCATTTGGGAAGCAGGACAGCCTTGCAGGCACAACTGCTGCAAGCTCAGGTGCCACCTACAGCTCTGGCATCAGGGAGAAGATGAGGAAGAGCCATTCGTGCTCCTCAGAGCCATGGAGCAGGTCAGGGTTAATGGCTGGGGCTGGTGCCATCACCTGAGCAGCATCCAAACCTCGGGGGAGAGGTAAGAGCAGGGAAATAATCCAGGAGCTACAGGGGGTTCCTGCAGAGATGGTGCCAGAGGTACAGGGTCTCCTGTCCAGGGGTGTTCAAGTATCCTTCCACCACTGAAGGATCTGGTGTCTGGAGCAGGTGGCACAAAAGTTTGTGGAGCAGTTGGACAAACATCTTGTTGCTCAACTAGGTAATGAACAGCATAACATATAGGGTATGGCACAACCTCCAAGCAGCCCTCCCTGCAAAGTGTCTCTGGGAAGCAGAGTGATGGAAGATGTCCATTCCAGACCCAGACAAGCTGTACAATAAGTAAAATCTAATCCCTGCTGTGTTCTTCCCACCTCCTCTTTACCTTGTTTTTCTCATTGCTCAACATTTGTTTTGCCAGAATCAGATGCTAATAAAATCAAGCACAGTTACCAAATTGGTTTTCAAGTGTTGCATTCCAATTATAAAAGCCTAATTCCTCCTTCCACCCACTGAACCTTTTTGGCATTAACAGGCTTTACTATGCAAAGTCATGCAGGGGCTGTTTCGTTTACAGTAATTAAATGAATGTCAATTGTTTTAGTTGTTTCTGAGGGAGAGTTCTACATGAGTATTAGCATGTTCTGCTAACCCTTACGTTCTGCACTTCAGGCCTGCTGCAAACCCTTGGGGGTTGACCATTGACCTGAGACTCCATACCCAGACATGCCAAGTGCATCTCAATGAGACTGAGCTCTTTTTCTCAGTTTCTATGGAACCAGCGGAGCAGAACTAATATAGAGCCCGCATATAGATGAAAGAATGAAGAGGAAAAAGGGCTTTACAGCTAAATTAATTAAGCAGATGTACCTGTCTAATTAAAGATGCGCTGTCCCTTCTGTACCCCAGCCGCAGTACAAACAGTATTTAAATACACTCTCTTCCCATTTCATCTATCAAAATATTTAGTAGGAACGCTCAGATGAAGGTGATATTAGCAAGATGAGCTTCCCATGTATTATTAATAGAAGGGCTCCCAATTATGCATGAATGCTACAGCACGTCTTGATAGCAATGGCATAAAAACCAGCTGCCCGAGCAGTTACCAAACAGCACATTTGTAACAGGTAGGACTGTTACAAATGCCTTGCCCAGCTGCACATGAGGGTTTGTGGCTGAGCCCTGTGCCCTGGGAGCAGCCTCTGCCTCAGCCTGGCACCAGGAGCTGGAATTTCTCACTGCAAGAGGCATTGAGGACTCAGCTGCTTGGATTTGGCTTTCTTAGATTTCAAAGATACTCACTCTGAGATTTTTAAGATTTCTGACCCTCAAGGCTGCAACCAACACCCATTCACCAACCTGCCAAAGGTATTGAAAATTCTGACTTTAAAACCTCCCAAAACAACACAATATTTCCATAGCTATCCAGATAAGCAGGGTCTTCCTGCCTGAAGTTACTCTAGAAGAACAAGAAGGAAATTTGGCATGTACATCTCTCAGTTCTCCAAACAGACTCAGACTCACGCAGTTAATAACAGCAACAAAGAACCAAAGCTATTTACAGCAAGTCAGAGAAGTCATCTTAAACCAAAAGGCTTCTAGAGGCCTGTCCTCTGTGAAGGGAGAAGGCATTTGCCTCCTGCACATTCCCAGACACAGAGACTTCCAGGAGAAAGCTGAAGCTCCTCCTCATCCCCTGGTCAGGGGGAATTCACACTCACACACAAGGGAGGAATAGAGGGAGCTGTAATAGAGGCATCAAACGCAGTTCCCCTCTGAGCCACAGCACAAATCACACCCCTTTCCCACAAGCATTAAGGATGTGCAGAATCTGAGACAGCTAAACGAGTGCTGTGCCTTTCATCAGAGATTTGCCAGTTAAGAAAGACTTACCTGAGCATTTACTGCAGCCAGATCCAGCCAGAGCAAAAATCCTGGGCACCAACCTGCCCTGGCACAGCCCAGTCAGGGCAGCTACAGGCTGGGAGATGTACTTTCTCCAGGAGAACAGAATTAGTAACTTCTCTGCTCCTGCAGCTCGTTAAGTCCTTGATTGGGTTCTGAAAGTGATGAACCTGCAGCCAGTTTCCTGTGGCTCTGGACATCTTTTCCGGCTGTTCTGAGTCTTCCTGCCCAGCAGAACAGGGTGACAGGGATGGCTGGTGCTTCTGCAGAGGGTTTTATCAGTGTTTTTTAAGCAATCTGAGTTGACAAGGGAGTAAAAACCTCTGCACCCTGACCTCAAACACTGTGTTGTCTTTGGGGACAGTTCACTGCAGAGCTGGGAACTTTGTTTTCCTCATTCTTTAGTGGTTGCTGGCAGCAGCCTGGGACAGAGCAGTGCCTGTGTGGTTTTAGTGGAGAGCACTGGGTGAATTAAGACACAAACACATCTAACAGCTTTAATACTCCAGATTGGCTTTGTGGGTATTGCACAGTTAAGACAAAACTACTACTCAGAAAGAGAAAAAGATATTTGAATTAAACAGGACTTCCCTCACCACAGTGTTTCATACTTTACATCATGAAGCAAAAGCCAAAAAAATTTCCTCTAAAGCCCAGTTTCTTACTCTCTGTACTTCACTCAGCCTTGTTGAGCTCCAAATTTAACACAGCTTGGCTGACTTCCTCTTCCCTTGTGATAACCTGCCACTTCAGCAACCAGACTGCAAATATTACAGGGAAAAATTTAAAATCAACTCTTCCAGAAACCACCCTTTTTAATTACAAATGTCTAAATTTCCTACATGGAAGGGGCTTAATGATACAGCTTTCTATGAACTCAAAGACAACATAAGGGTCTTGGTCAGCATTGACATAAAAGGCCTCTTCATAAAATTCCTCCAGGTCCTTGACATTCCTGTAATAGGTTTCCAGGCGCTTCTCAATATTTTCTTCCTGGTCTCTGGGGTTCTGCCTGAGCCGGGCCTGGATCTCTGGGGTGGGAGCTGGTCTGAATGTGGTGTGGTACCTGGAGGTGAGAGAGAAATGCCACTGTGTCAGCCCAAGTTCAGGACACAGCACCCATTTCCTGATACTCCATGTTTTTGCCTATCACAGTTCCTTGGATGTGCCTCTTTCTACTTTAGGTTGGGGTTTTAAAACAAAGGATTCAGCAGGACAGAGGGTTCTCATCCCCAGACTCCTGCCAGATGACACCAAAGGAATTCTGAGGGAGTTCCAGCATTGCCAGAGGCTCCCAACAATCTCTAAAAGCTCCTTTGCAATCGGGTGTTTAAATTCCCTGCCATGGGAATTGGTAATTCTAACTCTGAGTAAATGCCTCCCCTGCCCTGACACAAAACCAGTTTATCCCTCTTCCTGTACAGCCAAATTTTCTGATGGTTTTGGTATAGATGCAAAGGCAAGGAGAGAAGCAGAGTTTGGGTCTCTGCACAGAGCTGCATTCCAGCTGCAGCTGGTACTGGATGTGGACACAGAGTCCATTCCACAGGAGAGTCACTGAGGGCACAGCTGGAGGCCACCCTCTCCCCTGCCCTGCAGTGGTGCAGCTTTAACACGATGCCAAGGATTAGACACAGCACCTAAAACAATTCAATTCACCAGGAACTGGGGAGGAATAAAACCCAGAGTTTGGAAGAGGAAAGCGTGTTAACTGGAGCAGATACTGAATAGATACTAATCCTGATGATAAGAAATGCAAAGATGTGTGAATGATTTGCTTCAGCCTGTTCATTTCTGCTGAACAACCACATCGCTCATTACTAAAGCAAAGAGAGCAGTTACAGCAAATCACTGCTGCTGTCACAAGTTAATGCTGCATCTCGAGTGAGATGTCTGAATAATCAGCTCTCACTTTGGGACAAATCCAGTATTTATGGCCTTAATCTTTGAGGGCTCAGTATTTGTCTCCGAGGCAGTAGGATTCAACCTTTAGAAAAGTAAAATAGTGGTTTAAAAATTTAAGTGTGAGGAATCATAAAAACAGGCCACAAGTGAAATTGTAAACACACACCATTTCCAGCAGGTATTTGGGAAGACAAATTTGTTACTTGTTCCCCAAAAAGCAAGGGGGGAGAAGGCAGTAAAGCTGAAGGTCATTGGGGAGACAAGGGGATGTGATGCCAGCGAGATGAACTGCCACGTTGGAGAGCCCAACCTTCCAGTGACTCAGTGGCTCCAACGAGTTTGCTCTACTGAGCAGGAAATGTATTAATACCTCCCAGCAGACAGGACCATCACAGGAGCCTGGGGAAGAAAAATGCAGCAAGTTTCCCATTTTCCCCAGCTGGGATGCCCTCAAAACTCCCATGGGAATGTCTGAAAACCATCTGCATTTAGGCTTGGTTTCAGACATCTTCCCTCAGCATTATGTTACCAACCAATTCAGTTAACCATTAAAATGTTAGACCCGAGCTATTTGCTCCTCTAGGTTTTAAATCCTGTAGGCTCCAGGATTTAAAATGCCCAGTTCTGAGAGGAGCAGCTGCTGCAGCAGGAAGGTGGGTTGGTGCTCCAGGAGCTATGAAAGTTCGAACTTTTCTTTTAAGCCATCCCTAAGCAAGAGTACAGTATTCCCGAGTTCCTGAGATTCCTAGGAAGTCTACCTGGTGCTTTCATCTCACTGGCAGTCTTGAAAAAATGTTAAACATGAGGCAGGAGTGCAAACCTTTGCCCAGTGATGGGATCCGTCCTCCGCTGGGACAGTCGCTCCATGATGGACTCGTAGGGCAGATTAAAGAAAAATACCCTATGGAGAACATAACAGTTAAGTGCATTAACACCCCAAGAACATCACCTGGGACCTTCAGAGTATGAGGTAATCCTTACCCAAACAAAGAGTACACTCAAACATGGCAGTGACAGTAGCACCCAAACCTGCAGCGTCACCCACATGAGCACAGGCACAGGATCTCTCCTCTGCTCTTTGTCCTCACAGGTTTTTGGTCTCTGGGACAGCAAGGCAGCAGCTCTCTGGCACACTGACTGTGTGTGCTGTGTGCACTGACAGGGTGACACTGGGCACAGAGACCAGTGAGGGAATTCCAGCTGGAGCCTCCCTCAGGGTCTGTCACAGCCTGCTCACCATCCAGTACTTACCTCTGAATTTCTCTGGATCCAGCTTCTCAACCCAACTACCAACTACAGTTACAATGACATGCTGCAAAAGGCAAATTCAAAATGTTTTCTGTTCCTGTCAAGGACAGAAAAAGGGCTTGTCTGCCAGTACTATGCATTCCTCCCTAAAACCAGCACTGCACTACTAGGTGCCCATGAGAGGGATTTTCCTCTTGCTGTTTTAGTCCACTTCCACTTCTTTTGTCCTTGTCTCCCCACAGTGGGAATCCCCTGGGCTCCTACTCCTGTCCTGCATCCTTGAAAGTAGGATGAGTAACAGGACATAAGACATGGCACATGCTGCTGCTGACAAGTCCCTGTCCCTCAGGGAGCAGTGCCCAGGCACGGGGAGCAGCCCTGCCCAGCAGACCTTGCTGGTGACACTGTGGAAAGCACACATTAATGCTTCATTTTAAGTTCAAAACCTGCAATTCCCACTGAGTCTGAACAAGAGAGAACTGCTCAGCACCTTAAAGGCTCAGCCCCTCAGTGCCAGAGGTGAGGGTTCCACACCAGGAACAGCTTTTCCCTAGAGGGTGGAGTAGGACTTGCCAACTCATTTCTTATGGGTGACACAAAAGCCTGACTTGGATCAAGGATGCAGAACCAGAAAACAACATCCACCACTCCTGACCCCAGGCACGCCACACTGTGCACATAAACTGTTATGTCCATCTCACACTGACTCCCCCTTGGCACTTTGGTTCATTATAATGGTCCTGTTAATTTTATGTTCAAAATCTCTTCAGTAGAAAATTCCTGACAAACTGCTGAGCTTGAGCAGACCTGAGTACCCTGTCCCCCAGGTACTGGAGAATAAAGCAGATCTGCACAAAGATCACATTCAACAATTAATGCAATAAAAATAAAAAGTAAGGCTTCCTTTGAACCTATGAAAATGAGTTTTTACCAAGAGAGCATGACCTGAAGGCTGCAAATACATCTTTCTTTATAATACACCTTCTCCTGCTGCTGCCTTCAAGGCCAGGCTTCCTATTTTCATTTTTGTCTGCCTCTCACAGGAGATTCTGCGTGCTTTAGACAGTCACCAAAGGAACATTTTACACTGACTGGGTGGGATCAGACCAGATGAAAGGCTGAGCTTTACCTTGGCGTGCACATAGCAGATTACGAGAATCCTTTGTAGGATTTAAAGTTATGAAAATCATCTCTCTTCTCAAATGTTTACAGATAATGACTTCTATTCACACTGTGGTAACAAAATAACAGCCAGGAATAAAACATTCAAGATCTTGGAGATTCCAAAGACAGGAAAAGAACAACAGTTTCAACACTCTTTTATCCCTTACACTCTTAACATTTTGTTTTTCTTTGTTTCTGTTGCCCAACAATGGCACAAAAACGTGATTGTCAGAACAGGTAACATCTGATGATGTGTCTCAAGATGAATATTCTAGTAGAGAGGAACAACATTTATACAGTCATGATAATTGATACGGCTTCCTATTATATTCTCAAATAAACAAACCCACTAAAGGATTATAACCTGGCATATCAAGAAAGCTTGTCGTAATTCATAGTTACTAACACAAAAAAGTATTATGGTATTTGAAACAGAAGAGCCTAAAAAACTCCACTTAAAAAGCTGCCAACAAAATGAACTCTGAAAGCCTTGTCTGAGATTCCCTTCCTTTTTAAACAAGATGCTGCTTATTATCCAGTCTGGTGTCACCATTAAAGAAGAGTGCAGGGAAGATGTGGGAGGGTACAGACATCCCTGCTAATATGGATTTTTTTTCCCCCAACATCCACTATATAACAACACACACAGAATATGCTGTTCAACAGCACAGACTGCCAGTCCAAGGGTCCTTCCAGGGGAAGGTGGGATGCCCCACCCTGCCATTCCACACATCTCCTATAGATAAGAGAAAACAACACTCCCCAGGGCTGTCAGTTTAAAATCGTTCAGAAGCAGGAAGAAAAGATGAAGGGGAAAACCACTGACAGAACTACAGTCTAGACTTAAAATACTTCCAATTAGAAAGCTTTATTACCATTTTGAAGGAGACACATACCCCACACAGCCTATTATGCAGCCCCAGGAGGTTTACTCATAGGAGTAAAGCCCATTTACGTGTGCACTCTGTGAAGCCTTAGCCTTGGCTATGTGATACATCTCCTGCAGCTCCTCAAGGTATTGCTGAGCAACATTTCACCTCTGTCCCTCTCTCAGCCTACTGTGACTCTGATCACATAACAAACCTGACCCTCCAGCTGTCCAGGTAAAATATTTGTTGGATTTCTCTTGGAAATCCCCATAAGACAGAGAGCTGCACCCATGACCTTGATCCAGCAGTAACTGGAACAACTCCCTGCAAGCACTGGATTCATCTCCAAGCAGAGCTTGGCCCCCTTTCACACACCAAGTGTGATTTTTTTTCACATAAATGCATCCTCTGTAAAGCTCACTTTAGGAATCAGCCAGGCTTTGTACGTTGTAATGTGTCACAACTTCTATCAAGGGGAAATATGAAACAGATGTCATCAGAACTGGCAGACAGGGAGGCGAGGAAACACAGCCTCATATCAAAGTACACCACATTATCCTGCTGGATTAGCATCCAGCACAGCTCCCCTTCCAGGGCTGTTAGTTCAGCTCCAACAGGTGAGTGGTGTCAGTCAGCACCAGGTGAGGTGCTCCAGGAATCCTCAATCCTGTGTCACAGGCTCAGTATCCACCCACAGGCAACCAAAAATCACTGGCACCCAGATACAGACTGGTGCTCCCAGTTACAGACTGGTGCTCTGTGGGGCAGAACTGGGTGGAATCTCCCAGGTCTCTGAGGACAAATGTCTCCCTGACTCCCACTGAGTGGCAACATTGCTGCTGGATGCAGCACTGGAGCCAAGGGATTCACAAGCACAGCTCTGTCCCTCCTCCTTTGTTCCATCCCCCAGGAGAAGGTCCAGCCCTCGCAGGTTGCACTGATAATAAAACCATTAACACAAATATTAAAAGGCAAAATGAGTGTCAGAATCCTGCCTCTTCCTCGCTGTAGTTGACATCACTGATCTGATCTCTTGCAGCTTCCAGACACATTAAATTCCAACAAATTAATAATGTTGATGACACCTTCACTGTGTACCCAGTCAGATGAGAGCTGGTTGCCTTTGGATGATGATGGAATATATTCCAGTTCTAACAGCTGGAATATAACATTGTTTTCCTACCAGCCATCTGGCATTCCAAAGGGGTATTCCAGTCACTTCTGGCTACTCAGACAGCACCATCTAAGATCCTGGAGGTCATCAGGGCATCCTGATGGCTTTCCTTCTCAAAGGGAGAGAGGAAAAGGTGAGGCACAGGTGGCAGAATTGTTATTTCACACCTGATCGTGAGACAGCATTTTTGGAAAAATGTGTCACAACCACACAATAAGTGAAGGAAGATTTTTTTGACCTACACAACAGCACTCAACTAATCCTGAGCTGCATTTGTTCCAGATGGCAGCCAACCCAGCTAATCCAAGTTATTAACAACTGGCAGTGCTCAGAGCTGTCCTTGGAAGAATTTATTTGGTGGTGGTTTTCCTGTTTTCTGGGTATAATGTCACTACTTAAAGTACCTGTAATGAAAAATTACGAGTGTTGCCATAAGACAAGCAAGTGCTGTGTGCCTGAATCCTGGTATCCCTGTACTAGGGAATGAGGAACACTCCTCCTGCTATGGAGAGTCCCTTTCCATGGCTCCACTGCCCTTCCATCCAGCTGCTTTCACATCTCCAGAGAACTGAGGCTCTGCCACAGCCCTCCACCCCTTTAGGTCCTGTAATTTAAACTCAGCTGTTTTATGAGGCTGACCTGGATGGATACAGATGTTGACTGTTCTAGACTTGAGCTATTTTCTTAGGTCAGATTCTCATCCTTGCCATTTGCCATCACCTGGAGCTGCTCTGGATAGACACTGGTGGAGTGGAGCCCAAAGCCAAGCCCTTTTTAGAAAACTATTGTCTGTGAAATTAGACCTAAAGCATTAAATCCCATCGAATTCATACCTCGTTTTCATTTAAGGATGTAAAGATAACACAACATGATATCTGAGACAGAATCCTGACTCCCCAGATGGCTTTTAAAAACAGAGACTACTGACTTACTTGTGGCTATACCAGGGCCAGATCAAGCCTTGCAACAAAGTTAGGATGCTGGAATTAAAACAAAAATACAACACCAACCACCACTGGGCCACTTTTAAATGCAGCATTTAAACTTTTGATTTGAAACTGCAACTTTAAAAATAGTAAGCTATTAATCTTTCCCTTATTTTCTTGACTCCTATACATCTTCCCTGTCTCAGGCAGGTACCAGCTGCCATATTCCCATTCTTCACACTCTGTACTTTGCAAAAAAAAAAGAGGCCCCTGCTGGCCAATTCTTGTTTAAAATTGTGCATAATTGATAGTGGCAAATCTACCCCAGCTGTGTCTAAAACCTCTCCAGGGGCAAGAAAAACACTCTCTGTGACTGTCATTAACTACTAAATTAGCAAGTGCTCCTGGCAGTTTACAACGTACCACATCAGTCTGCTTTAAAAAAAAACCCAACAAGTATGTGAAGATCAGATGCTTTGTGTGATCTCAAAGTTACAGCAAACTTTGGTGACAGAACTTTGACAGAACCCCAGGTAAATCAGAGCAAAAGAGAACAGAAGAGTGGGAGAAAGAGAGGAAGGGACACAAAGTTACCTTCTTTTCCAGGCAGACAAATAGAAAAAATATCAAATTCAAGGCTAGAAACTTGTGCCTTTCATAAGGCACAAAACATCTTACTCCATATGGAGATGTCAACAGTGTCACCTGGTACAACTCCCCATGGAAAATAACTCTCCTGGAGGACTCAGTTCTGGCAGTGCAATGGCTACAATTTTTGTAATTGAAATATAAAGCTGAGAAAGAGATGAGGTTGTTGCAGTGTAAGGATTCAGTAGCTCCCTAAAAGGCCACTGCAGGTAAAACCCTTATGTGATCCCTGGCACAAACACAAGCTCCTCCCTTTGATTCACAAAACAGCCAAAGCAGGGGGAGAAGGGAATAACACAGTTCTCACAAATGCATGGAAAACCTGGGGGGGCATCATGGACTGAAGTGGCAGAGGGACAAGAACCATCTCTAGGAACTGTCCTGAATTTGGCTCAACTGTGGGAGCCATCAATAAAACTGACCATGTTTTTCGGGTGTTAAAAGTTTCTCAAAAAGGTGTAAAACTGCACAAACTTGTGGATCATACAAGGACCACAAGCCGGACAGGAGAGGGATGGCAGGTTTGGTCAAGGTACCAAAAGTTTGCATTGTAAAAAGGTCTTTTCCTTGGGTAGCACCACTGAATGATCACAATAATATGGCAAATCAGGTTAGTGGTCCAAGCTGACAGATACAGATAAGTTTAGATTTGAATCCAAGTGTCTAATCCCAGCTAAAACCCAAACCATCTTGTCTTTATTGACTTTCCAGCCAGAGATATTGACTTGGATCAATCAGTTCCCCTAAAGAATATTCCCTTTCCTGTAGCACAAAGACACCTTGAACCTGAAACCTTGGCTAAGCCTCTTCTCAAGCACTTTGGCTCAGTCACAGGATTCTGTTTCCACAATGACATTCTGCATTCCCAAATCCCCTCTTAAAAATTAAAAACTGGTTACACAGATCCCATCAACCTTTTCCCCAGACTTGTTCAGGTTTCTCTCAATGCAGCTCTAAACCAGCTGTTTTGCCCACGGGTAACCAGACTACAAAGGCTCTTCTGAGGCTGCACTACTGACTGGACACGAATCTCAGTTTACTCCTTCTCCTAAATACTCCTTCTGCCTGTCTCTGCAATGGATAAAATGATCCTTATCTCTTATTTATGGAAGGAGCTGTTGGGAGGTTTTATTCACTGATTTCTTTCAAATACTGGAATATCTTCTAATGAAAGATGCTTGAGTCTATTTTGGGAAGTAATTTCACCCCCTAGGTTTCAGCCATGAGGGAAAATACATTGCATAAGCACTAAAACACAGGTTAATCAGCACAAATGTTTTGCTCATTGAGCTCCTTGTCATGGGATGACAAGCTGTTTCCAGGCACTGGATCTTTTCAGATGGATGCATTTCTGCCCAATAACTACAAAAGGCAGCTAAATGGGGCACTATTCCCAGGACATGTCTCCTGGCCAGGGGAGAGATGAACAACATCCTCAGCAGCTGCAGATGTTCCTTCCCTTCACCAGCAGTGTAATGACTCCATTGGATGTTTTCCACCCACCAGTTCCATGTGCTGAGCTCCACCAGCCCAGACAGCCGAGGTGAGGGGTCCCTCCCATGTCCCACCCCACCAGCAACATCCCACTCCAGCTCACACAGTGGGAACAGGCACTGGCTGCCTGTTTGACAGAACAAGGGGCTGGATTCAAGCTGGGATAAAGCAAAGCAGCTCCATGGGCATCACATGGATTCACACCAGCAAGAACCCCAGGCTCTTGGGCAGGCAGAGCCCTTCCAGTGGCCTGCAGGACTCAGGGCTGGGTGAATGTCACACGAGCACAGTGAAAGGCACACAGAGACAGAGAAGATGTTTTTGTAGGAGTGGCTTCAATGCATTTTTAAAGCTTTTTTTTTTGAGAAGGCAATATTAACTCTTCCCATCTGCAAGGAGTGGTGGGGATGCACTAGTACCTCCATTCAAAACTGCTTTACATTTCTCCCCTCATTTTTATTCTTTGCCTCCTCCTTACTCTCAGCTGTTATTCCAGCATCTTTGCATTCCCCCTGGAGTTCATTCCAGCGGTGCTTTTTGAATCACAGAATAAGATGGCAGCCAGCACTGCTCTGGAGTGTTGTGGATGGCACCATTCCCACCCTGGGCAGGGTTAATCCAACCCCACCTCAGATAATCGACAGCCTCTGCAGCCCCAGAGGCCCAAGGTCAGGAACCTGAACCCCCTTCCCCAAGTGTTTCCTCAGATCCCTGCAACCCTCCCCTGCAATAATTAGATGCTGCAAAGCAAATCTGAGTGGAGCAAGAGCTCCAGGGTTAAGAGCCAGCAAACTCATCTCAGAAATGATGCCTTTGCTACCTGTCTGCAGCTTTCCTTTGGCACCTCCTGCTCCTAACAAGGAAACCTGTACTTTTCTTCCTTATTATATAAATTGAATCAAATTTATAGTAAATGATACTTAACCCCCACCCCCACCATTTAAACACTAACTTTTGCTGTTAGTAAGATATTTGGGATGTAAAAATAAATAAAAGAACTGACACCAAAAAACTGGGGGTAAGGGGAGGGAATAAAGGAATGGATTATAATGTGTCATTTTATATATGTGTCAAAGGAAACCAATTTCATAATAGGGAATAAAAATTCCCTGTTTAAATACTGTCAAATAAATCCTCAAATGTAATAGGGTTCACTTCTGGGGAAAGGAAAACTAAATCTGATTAAATATTAATGTGGCGTAGTATTAATTAAGAGAGAAAAAAGTCCATCAAGAGAACCCCAATATGTTTACTGTGTCCCCAGGAAGCTGGAAAATTTCACAATCAAGTGTGTAAATGTTCTAAAAAAGGGTCCTGAATATTTTATGAATATTTGTCATAAAACAGAAATAATAACCACTGTGCAGAGCTATTAGAATTAATATTTATGCTGCCCGCCATGAAATATTCATGGGGACAGAGAAAGGGGGGCCCGTAAGACAAGAATTAATTTACATTGGGCTTGGTTTACCCGCTGGCTTGATGTTTAAAGACGGCTTGACAAGGCTCCATATGAATCCGTCAGTCACTTGCAGCGGTAGGTGGGGTGAAGGCAGGGGGAGGAGGGGGGGGGGAAGCGGGTCCAGGCTGCTGACAGCTCACAGATTGAGTTTCTGACAGCCCTTAAAAAAATCTAAACGGCCCCCCACCTTTTTTTCCTTCTTCCATTGCCCAAGGCGCTCTGTACTGCCACCGTTCATCCGATCTCCCCTTCCATCTGCTGAAATTAAGGAATTAATGAGCGCTATACACTTTACAGCAGGCCCCAGGAATGTTTACTGGTGATTAAATTATAATGCAGCCAAGCTGTATAATTCATGAACCAATTAAAGGAAGTGTTAGTTGATTTGATGGGATGAGGACGTACAAAAAGCATTTAACTAATAGGGAACCGTGGGCTGCCGGTGGCTTTGGCTTTCTCGGATTACGTGGCTAATTGCTCTGCTTTATAGGGCTGTCACAGATAGCCATACATATTTCATTGTTCTCAAATACTTCAATTGTTTGCTTTCGTGTTGCTGCTGTAATATGTAGAAGCCCAGCCAAACTTCAGTGTAGTTAAAGCACTACTCTGCAAAAGCAGGTTGCTCTGGGAGGAGGGAGGGATGAGAGGGGCAGCAGGAGAAGGTTGGCTGACAAAGGAGTAACTTAAAGCCTCAGAGTTAAATGTCACTCAGCAATTACATGATTAAAAGGTGCAACATATGATAGTCTTTTGTTTTACAACTTTTTGGACACTGCTATTCTATGCTGACTTCACCACAGAGAAAATATTGGTACGATGAGCTGCTTTTTGTTTTTAATACTGAGAAGCGAAAGGAGAAGGTGGAGAGGGGAGTATATTTAAAGAAATCCAGCAAGGAAGAGCTAGATTGCTGTGGTTATCAAGAATAATACATGGTGTTTAAACTTACATGGTTTGATATTCTAAAATACATGAGAGATGAAGGAGGCTGATTTCCCATCTGGAAGAATGCTCAGTGTCTAATTCAGAGAGCTGCTGAGTCGTGCCAGCTACTCATCCCAACAACTTCAGTTTATTACACAAGAAATGGGGGAATTTGCCATTCCTGCAGCTTCACAAAGCACTCCCCCACAGCTGACAGGCCACAGGGTTTGATGAAAAGGATTCTCTGGATTTGAAGAGCCCTATCAGTCAAGTTACTCCTGTCCTCAGCCAAAACAGGCACGTCCCTCCAGCAGTGAAATCCCAAGCCCATACACAGAAGTACAAGTATTGCTGAAGAAATTAGGTGCCGTCAGATAAACATCCCACACATCTGTTGAATAAACAACAAGCTGGGTGAATATTCTCTTTGTGGCTCAGTAATGACTTCAGACCTCCAAGGGTCCCTACTGAGGTGTATTGTCACCCACCTGGGGGACACCACGGTAAATCCTGACCCCCTGTCTAATTTAGAGCTTTACATTGCAAAGTGTTGAACAAACAGCAACTCAATGACTTTCAAGATACACTATTATGTAAATCTTATAATCTGGTTCATCCCTTTTCTCCCTATCCCTCCAGGATTTGGCTTTGGAAAGCAATCCCTATGGAGTGCCCTCCACCAGAAAAGCAGAATGTCTTTGCAGGCCAAGGCAGGTGTTCACCAGGGAGGCAAGAGACCTACAGTCAGCGAATACTTACTTTTTTCTAAAAAGTAGAGCAAGTTTAAGTAGCCCCAGAAAGAAGGACCTGAACATCCCATTTCCCAGGACAGTACTCAGATTAGCAGGCTAGGGGTGAGGTTGTCCAGGTGGAGAAACAGGTGGGAAAAAAAATCTTGGGCTACTAAAGAAAAAAGATTTATCATATAGCTTGACCCTGCTTTTAAAAAAGTAGTATGCAAAAAAAAAAAAAAAATTAAAATAATTTTCTTTATTGAGAGTTACCACATATTGATAATTTGTGCCAAGCTTCTGGGTTAAGTAATGCAAAATTTTGGCTTAAGAAATTAATTTAATAGGTAGGCTCAGAAATTAGGGATAATGACACCAGTCACACAGTGGGAAAACCTGTCATTAACCCACTGGGAGGTTGAGTAAAATGGAAATTGGATTGCCTGTTCTAGAAAATAGGAAGGTTAAATTGTCTGGGAGATAAAGTTGATCCTAAACTCTCCTAAGTGGGCAGTGCCTCGGCTCTGAAATCTGATGAGGCAGATAATCATCTGGACAGTTCCACACATGGTTGAAAGCCAACGTGTGATCTTGGGAGGCTTTGAATTCTATCACTGTTGGATTAAACACCTCTGCAATTTGGCAAAATCCATGAAATGCATTTATGACATTCAGCACCCGGGACAGCGACAAAGAGTGTTTGTTAATAACGAAAAAGTGTGTTTGTGCAGCCAAAGTGAGCTCAGGCACATCCCAGGAACAGGGAGAGGCAGCAACGTGGGTCTTACACGGGGGAAGAACAGAGGTGAGCCCAGGCTCAGGAATCACTCTGTGCCAGTGATTGCTAACAGGAAACGTCAGAACTTGGCAATGTCAAGGAATCAGAGGCACTGCTGAAAGTATTTTCTTTGTTTCTTTTGAAGTGCCCTGGATATAATCAATCACACAGGAAAAGCTCCTATATTTTGGTTCGATGTGGAAGGGGCTATTTGCATTTCAATATGTTCAACTTATCCTGCCAATAAAAACATGGAATCATGAAGAAGAGATCAGGCCACTGGAGTGAAAAACAAGAGATGACATCCTGCAGACCTTTCAGATAAAACAACTCCTTGTTTGTAACATTTCTGTTGACGTCCCAATATTTCTGAATGATTGGGTTTTCAAATGAGATCAGTCAGCATGCAAATGAGGAAACAGGATCAAGACATCTCCCATATCTGATTGGATAGAGAAATTATCAAAAGACCCTTTTTTCATATCAAATTTCCATCACAAAAGGTCAAACTTTCAACTCCCATTACTTTTGCTAACTGCATTTCACTGTGCCTGCCAGCTCATTGCTGCTGCTGTTTGCAGAGGAAAAAAAGAGAAGTAACAAACGATTCCATCTTCTCCCACATCTGTCACACAGGATGGACAAAGATTTTCTAATCTTATTCTATTTTTCTCTACAGCCCTCAAAATCCTTGCAGCCAAAACATCCCTTCTAACCTGATTAGCTATTCCTAGGTTGCTTTTATTTTTCTTACGGGTTCTCTTCATATTTTCTACCCTCCAGACTGACAGAGCACCAGCTGTGTTGCCAGAATGGTTTGTACTACAATTTGGCCATTTAAAACACTTTTTGATGTGTGTTTTCCTAAAATATATTTCCTTGTGTGTTGTCTGGCTGGACTGATGCCTAAATACACAAGTAATGGATGTTCCAGAAAAACGAAAGACAAAGAGAGAGAGTTTCAAGGATTTCCCTTGAAATCCTCACACAGGTGCATTTTTTCTTGCAGTTCATCCTGGCCACAAGCACTGTCTGGCCTTCTGCAGATTTGGAACGTCTGATCATGGCCCAAGATTCCAAGGTTTTGCTCAAAACAGCTCACACAAATTCAGAGGACTTACACCCCTGTGTCCAAGCAGAGGAATAGCTCAGCCCCCCGAGGTGCCACCCACTGCTTTTCAACTTTAAAGCTGAATTTTGGAGCAGCAGAAGCAGCAAGTGGGGTAAGCACAGGAAAATAAATTCATTAGTAAAAAGGGCAGGACTCAATGTATTTGGTGCTACTGGTTCTATAAAAACTCTCCCTTAACATTATTATCATTGCAACATATACAAGCCATCAGATCAGTACCTTGAGATTTCTGTTATCCTGATTTTCTCTGTTCTTATTACTCTACAACTAAATGTTTCACAAAGCCATTTCCTACAGAAATATTTATGTTCCCAAATGTTTATTGGCCCCTCTATCATGATCA
This sequence comes from Corapipo altera, assembly GCF_003945725.1. Taxonomy (NCBI): domain Eukaryota; kingdom Metazoa; phylum Chordata; class Aves; order Passeriformes; family Pipridae; genus Corapipo; species Corapipo altera. Next base: position 4,135,303 of record NW_020884901.1, on the reverse strand, counting down.
AGCTTTTATGAGCACTCTATACAGAAAACTGAATTAAATACATAATTCCTGCTCTATCAGATCTCGATGCTCTGTTTGTCTATTTTACACAGCCAGGCACTGTAGTGAACTGCAGAACACCTTGGAGAAAATCCAATTTATATGGTAAAGATATTTCTATCCACACTGATTATGTGGGCTGGTGATTACAGAAAGCTAATGAGGACGAGGAGGATGGAAGGTTTAAATTCCATTAAAGGTTTTTATTCATTGTGCTGGTTTTCCTGAACAACGTTTTTCAGTGATTTCTACACAGTTGTGGGCACTAAGCTCTGAACCATCACAGGCTGGAAGGAGATGGAGGATGCTCCTGGAGTCCTCAGGAATGGCTGGAGCTGTGTCAGGGGAGGGTCAGGTTGGATCTCAGGGAAAGGTTCATCCCCCAGAGGGTGGCTGGGCACTGAACAGGCTCCCCAGGGCAGTGGGCACAGCCCCAAGGCTGCCAGAGCTCCAGGAGGGTTTGGACAACACTCTCAGGGACAGGGTGGGATTGTTGGGGTTCTGTGCAGGGCCAGGAGTTGGACTCGATGATCCCTGTGGGTCCCTTCCAGCTCAGGATATTCCATGGAAGTAATGATGAATATATTTTATCTATAGGTCTCTGCTCTTCACAAGTCTGTTACTATTGAAACACTAATCACCAGGCCACCAAAACAGATAAAAAGTCATTATCTGAAAGGTTAAAATCTGTAATGTTTTCTTTTTTTCCCGGGCAAAGGTTGTTCAAAGATGAACTGGGGATCTTAGTCACTAGGTAAGGTCTGGAGTTCATGAGATTAACACTGGGCTCTTCAGTGTAGAGAAAAAAAATATAAGAGATCTGCTGAATGGAAACTATATTTGACATTCAGATACATTCAGAACTGAGTGTGGGGTTCTAATGATGAGTAACTATGTAGTAAGTTATTCAGGCTTGGATTGATTGCACAGGCAACTTTTAAAGAGTGATTTTTTCCTCTAAAAGATACTCTAGTTCAAACAAGACTCTGTCTAAATCTGTTATGAATTACAATGTGTTTGGAATTAATCAGACAGAATGTGACATCTATCAAAAAAGAAAAAGATGGATTTTTCTTCTTAGAACTGTTCCTTAAAAGGCTTAACCACTTTGCATAACTGTTTGTACCAAGAAATAAACTGAAGGTAAGGGCACTCACCTCCACTTGCAGTTTGCACATATCAGGAAAACGTAGAAAGCTGAATGTTTGTAGTTATTCTCTCCCTAACACAATACAGAATCCTGCCATAATGAAAAGCACCTTTTACACAATCAAATCCTCTGCTTCTTCCGAGGGCAAAACTTCCAGCTTACATAACAATTAAAGATTTATGGTTCATGCAACCACCCCAACTCACTGGCACAGACTTTGTAAGAATTAGGCATATTCAGAAATACTAAACCTCTGCAGCAGGTTTTTTAAGGGCAGGGAGGAACCCAGGGCAGGGTTTTGTGTCGGCTTCCAGGAACGAGCTCACAGTGCCACTACCACAAATCACCCCAGAATATCCACAGTGATATCACATCTTCCATTAAAAAAAATACTGCAGCTTCTTTCAGAAGCACTGCCACTTGCCATTTCTTTGAGGTAATCAGATAGCTGTTAATTAATAAACCTGTCAGGTGAATCGTCCTGCTCCGGTCATCATTATCCATTCTGTAACAGGATCCTGCTATCAGCACTGCTCTCCACCCCATAGCTTCCAGCTCAATTAACTTAATGCTATGCAAATGAGAGGCTCTCCTCATCATTAGCTTATAGCCCACAAATGTTAATAACATAATTGGGCCTTCAACAGGGTAATTAGACACGATTTCTTCCATTAGTCTTACAAGGCTAATTATTGTTGATAGGAGAGAGGGGATGAGTCCCAGTGCTGCATGCAAAGAGGGGCATCTGGTTAAGGCAAATATAGACAAAACATCAACAAGGTAAAACAACAGTTGAGAGCTCTAGCAGGGTCAGGTAGGGGTGGGGAGGAGGAAGACATCATGAGGAGAAAGTTAGGAACAAGTGGAGAAATTCTCTACGAGGTAGGACTTAAACCTAAACATTCAGCTTGACCCCGGAGCTCTCCCGCTCTCAGCAGTGAAACAACATGATGCTTAAGAAATCCTAGGAAGATACTCTCAAGCTCTGGCAGAGAGGACACTTTGGAAGCTGTGCTGATCAAAATTCCCAGGTCTGAAATGCAAATATGCAGCCAGAAGACCTTAAGAACTGAATCTGATCCTCGATCTCCCCGGTCATTGTGTCCAACCCTCTCTCCTGCCATCACTGAGGTTGTTGTGTTCCACTGCATGTTTTTTTTCAGAGTAACAGTTACTTGCTGCAAGAACTAGAGGAAACAGCCTCAAGTTGCAACAGAGGAGGTTTAGGTTGGATGCTAGGAAAATTTTCTTCGTGGAAAGGGTGGTCAGGCATTGGAACAGGCTGCCAAGGGAAGTGGTGGAGCCACCACCCCTGGAAGTGTTCAAAAAACGTGTGGATCTGGCACTTGAGGACATGGTTTAGTGGTGAACATGGTGATGGTGCCAGGCTGATGGTTGGACTTGATGGCTTTAAGGGTCTCTTCCAACCTTTTTAAGGATTTTGAGGACCTTTAGGATTCGGTGATTCTAATTACAGAACTGGAATACACTGAATTCTTTCATCATCACAAAGCAAAATGTATGTCAGCAATGGAAAGCTAATAAAACCTGGATTCAGTAGAATGGACTGGCAGTAACACTTATAACAGAAAAAAATGTGGCAGCAAGTTTCCAAGATGAGATTATATTCTGGCTGGTGGAATGAAACCTTGGGGTTTGTTCCTATGGCAGTTAATCCCGTGCAGCCTCATCCATGGAGATTAGAAATGTAGAACTGGAGGCAGAGTTCTGTGAGGAAACTGCACTTTTAAAAGGAGAAAGTAAACTTTACAAAAATACGGCAGGTTCCCCATAGTCACCACCACTTGGCTTTGACAGTTTAGTCAAACCCTGTTAGGAAAAATATACGTCAACCTGAGGAGCCCACAGGACTCAGGGGGTTGAGAAACCACATTATTTCTTTATTTTGTTTCTTTTTACTTTAACTTTGAGGCACGTTCATGGCCAATATGAATCTTTTTATTTCACTGTAAGTATATGAGGAGGAACTCTTCCTATATACTAGGCCTAAAAATCACCTTAAATTATATTCACAGAAGTAGTAGCACTTACTAGAAGGTTAAATGAAACAATTACTGTTTTAACCTACTGTACCCCGAGCTTTGGTCAGTTCTATGAAAAGAACAGACTGTCCAGTGGCTTGTTCACCCAGTGTGTATCAGTGGGATATTAACCACCATTTATATGAGAACAATATTCAACCACAATTTTTTAAAAAATTATTTTTACCATGCAAGAAGCATGGCAGTGCCTTACTGAGCTCAGAAATACAGAATGTGTTAGAAAAGGATAAATTTAAAAGCCTCTGTGGGACAGATAAAAGCCTTTCACAAAATGTATTTAAAGCCTTAAAAGGACAGCATTCCATAAAAGGGAATTTGGTAAACATAATGAATTTGGGGGCAGAAAATATGATCCTTGCATGGCACAAAACCCCTGGGTCACCACTTACACTGGAGCCAAAGGAAGCCAATTTAAGTGATAGTGATTAATACATTTATGTGACTGCAGGTGATCCAAGGCAATAGAATTAGACCCAGTGCATCTGTCAGGCATAAGGGATCATTCCTACATCTTTCCTGCAGGATAAGCTATGACAGTATTCAGTTCTGCTCTCTTAAATTGCCCTGCACTTACTAAATTTACTTACCAGAAAATTCCGAGCAAATATCTTGTTCCAAGGCAAACAGCAGTAAATCCACTGATGTTTTAATGAAGATTACACTTTCTAATCCTCATGGTAATGACAAACTAGTCTCCATTCAATATGCAATATTACTTGTCAGTTTTAATCACCCAAGCTGTATTGTATTTGCTACAGACTGATGCACTTGTCTTCCCAGATCTTCAGCCTGGAGAATCCAAGCAAAAGCAGTGTAGTGCCTGTTCTGCTGATGATTTTCAGGGTGGGCCAATTTTGCCAGCCACACCAGCTCTGAGTAAAGCCTTACTCTGGGATTAGCCTCAGATCCAAAGAGACCACTAAATCAAAGCACAGCTGGCACAATCCTGCCCGAGTTTTTTACTCCAGAAATCCTGAATTCTAGTAATTATGGAGCTCATAAACTGAGTTTTAATCTGTACAGACATAAAGGTGGCCTTGCTACATTTAGTCAGAAGAATATTCGAACAAATCTTGCTACCACACTACTGAAGTAAATGGTGAGAGGTTGACAGGACGTGAGATGCTGGACAACACTGGCCAGCCCTCCCTTCCCCTTGTGCTTTCTCACACACTAAATTTCTTCATCCAGTTTTCACACATGCAAAACTCTCATCAGTTTTATCTATATATGTTCTCTTACCCAATGCAAAGTAAATGCATTGGTAAATTAAATCAAAATGCTGCAGCACCTTTATATTTAAAGTTTTTCTCCCTCATTTATTTTTCAGAAGCTTTTCTGGTTCCAGTCAGATCTTGAAACCAGTATCTTCCTTACAAAAAGCTCCTAAATGCTACAAAATCAGACTTGCATGTATATGGTTCTTATTTGTGTGTGAACTGCTGAGTTAATTAAGGCGAAATGCTGCAAATGACTGCTTTAGACCATGAAGAAATAATCAGAATTGAAAAAGCACATAATATTTTACCCTGAGAGACCAATCAGTGTTACATTCCACGAACTGCACTGATGGTGCATGACTGTGCAGCCACAGCTTTTTCTTACAGACCCATCTTAGCAAAACTGTTAAAGTGACTCTGTAGCAAACAGCCTTGGAGAAGAGCTGCAGGATGATCCCTCAGGGCCAGAGCTACAGCACTCCCTCAGCACCTGGAGCATCGCTGGATCCCACTGGAGTCAGTCATGGAGAGCAAGATAAACGGACAGCAAACTGGGAGACCCCAGGGAACCCAGGACTAGAGAGCTCAGTGAGCTCTGGGGGTGCTCTTTGGTGCCCAAAAGGTGTGAATAAAGACTTAAGCAAAGATTAGGGTGGAGGGGAAAACCACAGTTAGATGACTTGGCCACTATTTAAATAACACTTTCATTTCCATAATTGTTTCTTTTCATTCCTTAAACAAAAGCCATGTCTTAGGTGAATGTCCTGAACGACTCCTGTTGATTTGTAGAGATTAGTACCACGAAATTGTCATTGTGAACTAGGATTTTAAAAGTCTGGTTCTTCTTTCAGGCAGTTCTCAGAGCTCCTCTCAGAATAACATGTTTTCCCCTGACAAGATGGAAACATGAGAGTTTCCAGTGTTCTCCTCAGCTCAGCTTCCTGAGTAATACAGGAAAAGTTTAAAAGCAAACATGAGAACTTGGCTACAAGGTTCAGTAAAAATCCTCAGTTTCTTCTGGGAACTAGAGACAATCTCAAATAATGTCCCACAGTAAACAGTTTTTGTTTGTAGGGACACAAGCCAGTTCTTTGCCCAGAAGTGATTGGGAGCAGGAAGGACACAGGACTTTTGAGAAGCTGACCAAACTTCTGGGATCTTGCCTCTTTCTGCAGTGTTGCCTGGCTTAGGTAGCTCCTTCCAAACTGCACAGGCAAGTGTTCCAACAGAAAGCTTCCTGTAATGTTAAATTTGACATCAAAGTTTTTGGACTCTTCAAGATTGAAATACAACCCAATGTCACCGACTCAAAGTCACCTTGATCAAAATGCTGCTACTACACAGGCATCTAATACTGGCAGCCAAAGGAGGAGCTGGGAGCTGTGCCTGGAGAGCATGGAGACTTCTCAGCACTTTGGGAGGAAGCAGTGAAAGCATTAACATCGAGCCCAGAACTTTCCCAGTTCAACTGTGTTCCCATGTGGGAAAAGCAGAGACATTGTTGGTTTGGTTAATCTTGTCTAAAACTTGCTACCATTGCCAAAAACATGAAAAGTAGCCCAGACTCTACTGTTTTTACAGAGTTTTCTCTATTCAGTTCAGTACTGAGTTCAGAAAGGCAGCCTTGATACTGGTGGTAACTTCCAAGAAAAACAGTTCCAACATAAGGGCAATGAGGACAGAAACTCTTCAGGTTTCCTAACGTTTGTTATTTGTTAGAGATAGCTACTGCAAAAAAAAAAACAACCAACAAATCCTTCTTTAAGCAGCAAAAAGAATGAAAGAGTTGTGCATGTGGTTTTGGGTCCTTAAAAATAACAATAAAACCAAAAATATTTACTTAGAAGTAGAAGCTTTTCTTCTTTCTCTTCCTGGAGGCTTCGGAAGCTTGCTGAGATCAGAGATCTCCTTAATTGCTGCGTCCAGGATTTCACCAAACAAACTCCAGCCATCAAAAGGAGCTTGCATGAGATGAGGTAACTTCTAAAAATAATCCCTGCCTCCCACAACTGAAGCCAAATATACCTCCTATTCTTGTTGGAGCAGAATCAGCTTGTGACAGCAAATGCAGCATCCTCCAGAAAGCCCCTAGAAGGATTTTAAAACTGCATTTGATGTTTTTCTATTGCTGGCTCAAGATGCATATTAATGCCCTTCCCCAGGAGAGAAAGGCTCTTATGGTACCAATATAGGTCAGGCAGAATGTGCAGCAGAAGTGACATAATCTTTTTATTGTAATCATCCAATTTTCTATCTATTGGATTATTTAAGAGCAATAGCTTCTATTCAGATTAGTGTTATGTTATGGGGGAAGAGAGAGCACAGTCTAGTGAGGAGGAGGAGGAGGAGAACAGAGAATGAGGATTCCCCACTGATGGCTAAACCTTGGAAATCATTGTAAGGAGCTGCTTCCACTGATTTTCTGTGGGAAAAAGTCTGTGTGAGGGAATTTTGCACTACATGTGGGTGAACAGGGCCTCACACCAGAGCACTGCACACCTTTCTGTGCCCAGCTGGTTCAGAGAAGGTGAGGGATCCCCTGAGAGATTTTCCCCCTTACACCAAGCTCAGCAATGCCTCTTCCAACAGAAGCAGATCAGGAGACAAAGGTACATGACTTCATTAAAATCTTGCCAATGATTAAGTCTCCCAGCACTTGCATCAAGAGAGAGCACAATGACTGTAGCTTGGAAAAGGAACTGTGGATTAAACTGATGCCACTCACTGGGTGAAGCAGACAAGTCATTTGCCAGTCCAGGTGAAAGGAAGATTTCCTGATTTTGCCCAGTAAATACTGGAATTTTGGTAGGGGCCAGAGTGTTGTGGTCCCTCAGAGCACAGCTGAGGGTGCAGTCACCAAAAGTAAGAGGGTGAGTACCTCCGCTGGGATGGGGAAGACAAAAATTCATCACCTAAAACCCACTTCCCAAAATAAGCTTCTGTTTCACAAGCACCCCACTGACCTCAGAGAGATCCTGCCCCTTCAGATCCCACTTTTACCCAAAGCCTGTTTGATTTGAACACGTCACGGAGGAGGAAGAGCCCAGCTGGGGTGGCAGCACCGATATGCAGAGGGATAATAAAAGGAAACCCATCAGGATTAGTGAAGACAACAGTCACCAAACCAGCAACCACAGAATGGTCTGGTAAGAGTGGGCTGAGAAAAAAATGGCAATGATTGAAACAGAGAATTGTTCTGCCTATTATTTTCACTACTTCATGAATTAAGCCAAATCCTACATAAGTCACTTGGACTTTTCCTATTGTTTCTCTCTCTCCCTGGTGAAGACCAATTTTATTGTACTGATTTAGTACCTTGATTACCACATCATTTTTTCACTCTGAAAATAAGGAGAAAATAAGATATAATTATAACATTTCTTCTTTGCTACTCATCAGATTTCTGTATGCCATCAATTAAAACCACATCTAATATCCATCATTTAAATTAGGCCAAAGTTTTAAAAATGCTCTGTAAGATTTTTCCATGTCAGAATAATTCAATCACTATTATGTTTCCTTGATGCAACTATTTTGGGATTTAGCTTGTTTCTTGATAGGAATTTAATTAAGTCATTTACATGTAATTTCCAAATATGTAGCTGTTGCAAAAGGGAGCAAAGAAACGAAAAGGCAAAAAGAAACCTGAGGAGAGCTAATCTTTAACAAAAATATTTCTGATATAAAAATGAATCTGAGGAATACATATTCAGTGATAAGTATTCCAGTCCATGTCTGGTAAACTCTCAGATAATGGCAGCATGGTGGGGTCACTGGGGTTCTATTAGCTCAATTAATGAGGAGCAAGATAAGGCTAACACCCAGCTCTTCAAACGGCTCAAAAATAGAGCTGATAGTAATGGAGTTATTAACCTTCGCCAGCCATTGAATTTTGCTGCTGATTCAAACTCCATTTCCTAGTTCAGGCCTCCATTAATAGGCTGTTTATTATCCCTAATCCACATTGGGATCAGCTGCAGAAATATGAAAGCCCCATGTAAAGAGCAACTAGTTAAAAAGAAAAAAAAAATTTTTTTTTTTCCATTCTGATTTTTCCCTTTTCAACATATTCAGAGATTCTACCTGAGAAATTAGGAACTTCATTAGCCTAAACTGTTTGAATACAGGTTCTTAGCAGCATGATGAAAAAGAAGCTTTAAACATGTTATGTAAAAAGATGACATAATTGGGGATACAGCCACATCATTTTGAAAACTATATAACACAGCTGGAAAACTCACATTGGAGCAGCTTTGCTGTTTATTTTCTCTACTGGGGAAGAAAAAACTTTAATATGGAAAAAAATGGGTATTTGAAATACATTATATATGTACTGTGAGGTCAATCCTCTAGTTTGTCCCTCCCCTGCTCAGCTTCGTCTGTCCACTTGTATTATTTGTAGACACCACTGTAATATAATTAATCAATACTGAAATGTAAAACAATCCAGCCTGGATTCAGATCAGATGGACAAAAACAAAGGAAATATTGGAACAGAGGAACTGGCAATCCCAGGACATGTAGGACATGTTGGCACAGATGGGAGGGATTGAGAACTCCAAGGCAAAGCTGGCTCCAGTTTAACCACAGAAATCTTGAGTTAGAGGATCTTTAGGCTCCTTGCTGAGACTGTACTCACTAATTTGGGATTTTTGACACTTTGGGAATTTTCAGTGTGTTTTCAATGAAAGAGACACAGTTTAGTTACCACAGTCCACAGACAAAAGAGGTTCTCCCAAAATCTATCACATCTGAGAGAAAATCAGCAATTCTAAGTCATGGAAATAAGATAGAAACAGAAATGTTTATGCTACTACATAAACCTCCAGTACACAGTGCTGACCTCAAACTGGAATGCAGTTCTGGCTGTCCCATCCCAGCAAAGAAACAGCTGGAATGGCAGTGAAGGAGGAGAACAGGGAGACAGGATGATCAGAAGAGTGAAATGACTACCAGGAAAGGAAAGGATAACCAGAGCAAAGTTCTTTGGGAAAGGGGTGACTGAAAGGCAACAAGAGGCTTAGAAAATCAGGAGTGTTGGGAGACATGACCAGGGGATGGCTGTAACTGTTTCTCCACAGCAGAAACGAACCTGGAAAAACCAGTGAAGCGTTTTCATGGGACACCCAGTGAAATGTGATTTGATTTGCTGGCCAGAAGTGCAGCGTTGAGAAAGAGACTGCAAAATCAAGGCAAATGGGTGATTAGACAGATCCTCTGGCTCAGGGAATCCTTAAACTGCTGATTGCCCTAGGCTGGCCTGGACCCAGCAGACAGCTGGGCATGGACCAGCTGAAGGTAATGACCAGAGATTCACAACAGATGACACTGCTGCTGCTGAATCTTATTTAACTGTAAGTTTGGGAGAGAGCAGGAGGGATAAGAAATATTTTGGTGAATATTAAATAGAATTTTCGGTATATTAGAACTGCCCATGGCTATATGATACATTTCTTGTTGCTGCTCAAGCAATAACGATTAAAAAAAAAAGCTAAAATACCTATTTTACAGTGGTTTGGGTGAGGAACCGAAGTCAGTCCTTTGCATTAGTTCAGAGCTTCAGAGCCAACCTGTGTGTGGATTCCCACTTTCTGTAGGCACTAAGTGGTTCATGGTGTCTTTTACTCCAGAGCTGAGAGGCCACGAATGGATTCAGCTCCTCATTTGCCCTAAAGGCTGCCACAGTTCAATAGGATTGGGATCCTGTCCACTTAGGCAGGAACTGCTTCACAGGGAGGAACACAGAGAGCAGCTCATGTCTTCTGTGAGCACAGGGACAGCAGCTCTTTGGGAGCCAGGTTTTGCTGATACAGGTTCCCCTGCACTCAGCAAACCCTCACTCCACTGCAAATTCTAATTTAAAGAAAACCCTGTACCTCACCTCTCCAGTGGAAATTGAATTATTTTCCTTTTTGTTCCAGGGCAGTTCTTTGGATGCAGTAGCTGATGCTGTATGAGTTTTTTTATTATTACATTTTAACAAACTTTATAGCCCATTTTGTTTGTTTTCAAATAAGTTTATTTTCCTTCTTTTCTACCATCAATTACTAGGTTTGTTTTTCTTTCCATAAGATGGAGGAGTCAGGAGACTGATCCTGCTCAATGCTGTATAATTTAGTATTATGTATAGTAGCTTTATGAGGTGGGAGTCAGATAAAACATAGTATTTGAACACTAACCATTTATTAGCTCTAAGGAATAGATTTGTGACTTGACAAGCAGACAATAACTCTGTGTTCTGATCAGCCAAAGAGGTCTACTCTGAGTTCAAAAACCAGAGTAACATTCTCTTTCACAAATAATTTTGTTTACTGATGTGACTAGATTTTAATAATAAACTTGATATATATGTAAATTTATTTTAATCTAATTTCATCAACGGAGCCCTCCTAAAAATGAGACTTTGTAGATTGCTCTGTATCTGATTTATAGATTTCTACATCCTATTCCCAGATTGATTTCAAGGCTATAATTCTATCAGGTTTTTCTCCTGATGTCAGAAACACCACCTCTGCAGATAGTGTTTTATAACTAGCATCACAACTGCAACTGAATTACTGCCCTGCTGTCCTATGCTGCAATATGTCCTTTTGTTTATAATCACCCTCTCTCCCTTATATCCCTACTACTTCAGCTTCATGGAAAATATCCGCTCCCAAATCAATCAGGGAGCACAATGTCTATTTTTGTCCCTTACTTCAACCCCTGTGTGAACCAGCAGGGGCCAAATTCTTCACTCAGATCTGAATGTGCAGAGCTCTTTAAAGCAAAAGGGAGCTGAACAAATGGATCAGTGCTGAATTTGCACACATCCAATTTTATAATGAGTTGTTCTTCCTCACTCGGTGAGGTCTCAATCCTGCAAAGGGGCACGTGGGGCACACTTGAGGATTCACACTGATCTCTGGGACTCAGACACATGTTTAGGGATTCAGGACCTTCCTTCTAAATGCACACGAAGAATAATCCATGGGAAATGTGTTATTTAACTGAGTCTGGTGTAAGTTTCAGGATTATTTCTCCATTTTTTTTCATAAAATGGATTCCTGTTCAAGATGCAAATCATCTTTGAATAAATAAAGCTACTGCTGTTTTCACACACTTTTCTTTTCAGACCTTGAGGGATGACTGTCAGCTCCCTCCCTTTGCACTCCCCTCTTTTCTCTCTCCACCTCAATCTCACCCTTTTCCATCTTTTCCTCTCCCTTGTACAGGGAGTGGGGAGGGAATTCAGGGCAGCAACACAGAAGACACAGGAAGAGAAACTTTGCCAACCTAAACAGTTATGTGGGTAACACACCTTTCCTGCTTTTTAGATAAGAACAGCTTCCTGGAAGCATAAAGACTACAAATTTCCATGTGTGCCTTTGGAATGGCCACTGTGCCAGCCAATGGTATGGACTGAACCAGGAAGCCCTGGGAAGGGAGTGGAGAAGCCTCTCAGCTTTGAGGAATCCACCAGCACTTCAAATCCTCACCACCTTTGGACCAGCTGCGAAAAGTAACACTATTTTATCTCCTTGGCACTCATAACAGTTCTTTTTTGATGCTGATGATGCCTCTCATATTACATTTCTGAACAATTCATTAAGGCTCAAATAAAATATAATTCTCATGTTGTTTTTAATTATTTCACAAGCCCCAAAAGTCTCATAATGAACTCCTTGCAATACCAATATATTTCCGTGGTATTATTCCAGTGCTGAAGAAAGAAGATGTAGATCCCTCCTCCTGCTGCAAATAAAATACAACTTCTGACATAATCCAAATTTTAATCCGTTTCTTGTGGGTTTGTCTTTAGAGGCAACTCAAACAAATAACCAGAACAACAAACCTCTTCTCTCTCCCACAGTTTGGCCATCTGGAGCATTTGTAAGGCCAGGGCTCTATCTCCTACTCTCCAGGAAGCAAGACCCCTTTGCTAGCTAAGGAAGCCACAAATAAATAAGATGCAACAGCATATATAGGATCAATAAAGATCTGTATCTTTCCACAAACAATTTTTTCATATATGTAATGCTGTGATTGCTCCATTTCCCTCTTACCTGTTTGGGTTAATCTGTGATTTCTGCAGCTTCTCTGCCTGCTCGATGTCCCTGGGGAAGCCGGAGAGCACCCAGCCATCGGTCAGGCACTCGAGGGAGCTCAGGCGCTGTGTCAGGAGCTCCACAACAAGGTTGTCTGGGACTGCAAAGGATTCAAAAGGTGACATTTATTTTGTGTGCTGAGCCTGCAGTTAAGGAGGACGCACACAACTTCCTCTGGATAGACTGCTCCAGAGATCACACAGAGTTATTCCCGTTTGTGACTGACAGATTTTGGAGAGAGGAGTCACTTGTTGGGTTTTGCATATTTGCTGTGCCACCATGGAACCCCCAAACTCATAGGGAACTGCAGGACTAAAGTAAAGTATTTGGTAAAACCTGATGCCTCCATCATTTTGCAATGTGCTTTTTCTGTCAGCCACACTGGACCGATGTCACGGTGACGTGTGTGACACCATCTTATCAAAATGCAAAAATAATGATCTGAGTTGTGTAAAAGAAATCCTAAAACAGGAAAGACATTTCTGAGCACTCTGTGTTGAACCAAGCAGGTGCCAATGGTTCTGCCACAACAGGCGACCTGTGTTATTGCTCCAATTTGCCCAAAGGCTTGAAGACTTTATGACTGAAAATAAATTTTCAAAATGTATTTCAGCTACTTTTGCTACTCCATTGATGACTCCCTAATTTTAGAGATAAAAGTTCTTTTTCCTCAATTATTATTTTCTTTTAGGGCAAGAGAGAAAGAGAAGGAAAGAGATGTGGGTATGTTGTGCTGTTGAGCTTCCAGCAGATCCTAAGAGATTCCCCAGTTCCAGGGCTAGATTGCTTCCATCCTTCGTGTGGGAAGGAGAAACACTGCAGCCCACAAGAAAATTAAAAAGATGTAAGATGCTGACTGGGATTACAATTACTATGCAGCTTTAAAAATTCTATTTAATGGGACACAGTGGTAAGGAAGTACCCTGCATATTTCCACTGGAGTCTTCATAAAGTAAAATATTTCAGTCAAGATATTCAAACAGGTAAATTGGGGGGTGTGAGGGGGAAGGTGCTTGGTTTTTCTCTGAATTAAATTACTGGGTTCAACCTGAGTGACCATAAATTTTCCAGTGACCATTGTGATGTGTTGGGCTCAGTGCCAAACAACCCCAAAGAAGGGACAGCAAAATCACTTCGAGCTGCTTCCCAAAGCAGCAGCCAAAACAATTCCCAGGCAGCAAGGAGAGCCCCTTCCCTTTATCTGCTCACTCTGTCTGACACACGGGTGCCTCTGCTGAAAACAAGCCAGAAAAATTGCTACATAAATCCCCATCATGGCATGTGGATGTTTTGATGCTCACCCTGCCATCACATCTGCATACAAAAATACAACAACAAGTGCTTGTAGGAGAGTGTATGTGTCAGATTTCTAACACTGCACTTCGCTTCAGGACAAGCTGACAGGAATCTGCCTGTATTTTAGCAGAGTGAATTATGAGCAGTGCACATTTCTACCCCGGGTACGAGCAGGTTTTAAACTGCAGTAATAGAATCCATCTGCTTCCTGAAATTTAACATTGCACCTCTATCATGAAATTCATTACTTCTCCTTTAAATAATCAAATTACTGAGTTTACAGAACTGCACTCAGGATTCAATGTACCAGCAAAAAGGGAGGAAAACCGCAGGGAATTAATTAGAAAACAGATTAGTGTATTAATTGAGGATATCCACTTCACATTATAAAAGAACAAGTTAAAGAGAGCAATATTCTCCATCTGCTGAAATGAAGGAAAAAAAAAAAAGGAATGGAATAAACCCAGACACTTGACAAAGAGCAAAATGACAATGCAAACCCAGGTATTCCATTAAAAATGGGATTCATAAAATTAACTCTACAATAGTGCAGCAGCAGGCAGGGATGTTCTCAGACGGATGATACTTCTCTATCCAAGACCTGAGCTGCAGGCAGGGATGGGAGGGATAACAGGAGGATTTCAGTGCTCTTTGCAGGGCAGTTCTTCTGCCCACCCTCCAGCTTACGAGAACTGGTACAAACCCAAGGCATCCCAAGAATAAAGAAAAACAAATAAACCCACCTTCTCTTTCCCAAAAATGTATTCCACACAAAGACCAGGGGAATTTTCCTGTGCTCCTGAATTTCTGGCTGCAGCACTGAACTTTCTTGTCTTGATGCATGTTATTTTATGACAATTCTTACTGGAATCATTGACATGGATTTACGGAGATGCCAAATTACAGGATTGTTTTTGTTTGGGGTTTTTTTTTGGGAAAAAATGCAGAATGCTCAAAACAGTTTTACAAGGAATTGGAATAAAACCTACAAACTCATGAGTAAAACTGCAGTAGGATTCTGCCAGAGCTGACATCCCTGTGAGATGAACAGGGAATCAGGGTAGAGGCTGAAAGCCCCAGGAATGGCACAGAGACATTAGTGGGTATGTTGTGCTGCTGAGCTTCCAGCAGATTCCAGGAGATTCCCCACTTCCAGGGGCCAGATTGCTTCCACCCTTCTTATGGGAAGGAGAAACTGCAGCCTACAAGAAAATTAAAAAGCAATTGTGATGGGAGCCTGGTGGCATCTCCTGGATCTGATCACTTCCCCGAGGCCTCCTGTGAGCCCCAATGAGCAAAATCCTCCACTTTGGTCGGTCGCTATTTTTGAACAAAACTGAAGCAATCACAAGAGGAAAAAAAAAATCAAGCTGCAGTGACAATTAATTAATATTTCACCTAATGACACTGCAGGTTTGGGGTGTTTTGAGGAGCACTGGGGTGATGTGGTAACCCTGACACCTCTCTCACTTCAGTTGTGAGTGACTGGAAGACATCAGTGATACCCTTCAGGTTGTTTGTTCACTCATGTACATATATACATCACTGAATAATATAGATGCTTACATATCTTCTGTGCCTCCCTCTAAAGCTTGATGGTGAGAAATAAAACATAAACAAGTCAGACAGCGAGCTCTGCTCTCCTCTTGATTAGCAAACATACCTATCACTTCAACACAATGGGGGAACAGAGCTTGTTGGCTGCTCTGTGGCATTACAAAGTACATCAGCTGCCCTTGAACAGCAACAGTCACACTTAAAACAGCTGCATTAAAACTGTAAAACATCTTCCACAGACCAGAGGGAAGGAAATAAAAAAAAAAAAAAAAAGGAGGAAAAAAAGGAAGGAAGGAATCAGTATTATTCTTATTTTGTAGTACAGACAGAGTAGGTAATGAAGAACTCTGCAGTACAGTATTCCTTTTCACTCATGTGGAACTGTCTCTGGAATGTAAGGCAAATTAATAACCTGTAATTGGAGGGGCACATAGTCTGTGAGGAACTAGCCAGAGGTCTCCTGGCCTTAAGCACATGACCCAATGGGTATATAGCAAAGTAAAATATAGAGCTTTACTGATGAGACAGTCAATCCCCATGTTTTAAGTAGATTATGAAGCACAAGAGCTTTGAATAATCAATTCCTTTTCAACATAAGCCTGTGTGAGTTTGCAACTCTGCAAGTTGGGGGAATGAGACTCGAGAGAGATTTTACTTTATCATTAGAGAAGTCCAAAGGTAAGTTTCCTGTAAAAATTACAATGTGCTGCTACAAAGAGCTACCCACATTAGGTAATGTGGAAGCACATCTCTATTAGGGTGAGAAATCAGGTACAGGAGTAAAATTCATCCCTCAGAAGTAAAGCTGCACAGCCACTACAGTGATACCTGAGAGCATCATTTATAGCTGTGGACCAGGGTCACAGTGACACCAGACATGGAATACAGGGCACAATGAGGCCCCAACCAGCTCCACACAGAAATGCAACTCATTCATGCATATATTCCCTCCTAACACCAACCACACACCACTGTCTCCTTTATCTCCCAGCCTGTCTGACCACATTAATGGCCCAGACTACCCAGCTGAATTAGCAGCTGAGGACCTAAGGAGTGATCTAATCAATTCAAGGGTATGATCAGCCAGGGGACAGAGAACTGAGGCTTAAAGTGCTGCTGTTCATGCTGGATCTGCTGCGTGGACACCCAGAGATTTTCTCTCTCCAGGGCTGTCAATCAGCACCTTCCAGCAGACCATTTAAAAAATAAATTTACTTCTCAGAGCTTCAAAGGTTTTCACAGGTATCAGGTACTTCTCATGAAGTTCAGAGCAGTGTGGTCTATTAGCTCTTCCCCAGCCCATGGATCTGCAGGACTAATAGAAACCTGGATCAGGCAATCAGCTACAAAATCATACCATCTGCTCAAGACAAAAGTAACAGAACATTAAAGGCACAGTCTGAAAGGCAAAAACGCCACTTGAGAGATTACAGGGCACTATTCTCCAATAACTTCAATGTTGTCAGTGCTCCAAGCTATACAATTACCACATATAAATTAATTCCTCCTCTGTATATTTCCCTTCAGAACAGACTTTTGAAGGGTATTGACTCACTTCTCCAAACCCATAAACCCTCAATTTTAAGCATAGCATAAATGCATTTGCAGATATAAATTCCATCAGCTTTGTGCTGTAAAAGCTTTAAGGTCCTTTTGACAATACTGTCCATTTACTCTTCATCCTGCTCATAGAGATTTTTTTTTAGCTGGGTCTGAAGACTTTCACAGCTAATTCAGATGCCCGAGGCTTGATCCCAGTAGTTGACAGTTAACATCTTGCCCTGAGAATAAGCTACTGCCAAAGGCTACTTTCCTGGATTGTCCTGTCAATCCTAAATTTAGCAAAGCATGAGATTTGCTTATCTTATTCCTCTAGAAACTCTGGATGATTCATAAAGAGTAATTGGGTTTTCCTATTCTGTTTTCTTGCCCACATTAAGGTCCTCAGAGATTGTATCGATCGAGACTGTATCAATTGTTTTTTAATGTGTTTGAGAATGATTTAGCAGTGATTTGCCGTCGCGTAGGCTGATCGATAATTGAGCCTAATCCTCCAAGCCCCCCGGCTGGAGAGGACGGGCAGGTTTGGCGTTCAGCCGGTTCGGTCACCGGCGATAAACAACCATCCGAGTGCGAGCAGCGGCACCGGGAGGAAAAGGGAAAAGTCAGGCGCAGGTTCTCAATCAGAATATACCGAGTTGGAAGGGACGCACAAGGATCATCGAGACCAACCCTTAGCCCTGCACAGGACTATGTCCAGGAGTCACAGCATGTGCCTGAGAGCATCATCTCCTCCGGAGGATTC
>NW_020884901.1:4082510-4117576 GCF_003945725.1 Corapipo altera | reverse complement strand
CCGCACACCCGGGGTTATCCCGGGGTTATCCCGGGGCTGTCCCGGGGTCCCGCTCGCGGTTGGCTGTTCTCTGTCTCCACCCCGCGGTCTCTCCGGGCAGTGCAGTCGGTCCCGCCCCGCGCGCAGGAGCCGCCGCGGCCCCGCCGCCGAAATCCCGGGAATTCACGGAAAAACGAGCCCGCTCCGGGGACTGCTGAGGCTTCCTAGGGTATCGGCACCGCCGGGGTGGCACGGAAACAATGGGAGCATCCGCGGTTCTCCTGTTTTTGGGGAAGGGACAGAGGCGACGCAGCAAAGAGCGGCACCGCCGAGGGTTCCCGGCGCGGGCGATGATCCATCAAAGGGACCATTCCCACGGAAATCGCGTCTCCACTCGCTCATTTTACACTGCTGGGAGAGAGCTTCTGTAAGAACCGGCATAATTATTTTAATACAGTAAAATAAGTAATGTGATAAAATATTTCCTTTCCACATTTTAAATATTTTTGTTTCTTCGAATAGATTAGAATCCCTCTTTTCTTCTTCCTTTTTTTTCTTTGTTTGGTTTTGGTTTTGGGTTTTTCTTTAGGTTTTTAGTAATTTAAAATAGGAATTGGCTGTGTTAAAGAGGAAATGCTAACGTTTTTAAAGCAGGTATGATCCCAAATCATCGATAAAACGACACGGGATAAATTAAGACCTTCAGAAATAAAGGAGAGCAAGTGCTGCCTCACAGGTATCCAGCCAGAGATTCAGGAATGTACATCTGATCACATCCAGTGACGAGGTAAGATGCCAGCCCCTTACACTGCTTTACCTGTCAGCAGCAGTGAGAATTCAGTCCAAAATGAGTATCCAGCACACAAATAAAAAGCTGTTTTCCCCTAAAAATGGCCTCTGTGCTGTTTTACGTGTATTTGCCTAATGGCACAGGCTACCAGGATGATCCAGTGGGCTCCAAGGACACAATTCCACACCCCTGGGTTCCCATCCGTACTCACTGACTGCAGTGAGACTCGAGTTCAGTGAGGTTTTCTGCCTCAGTTTACCTGCCTGTGAGACAAAAGCCACTCTGAACTACCTCACAGGGGTGTGTCTAACCTGAAAGTTTCTAAAACTAGAAACAAAATGTATATTTGCACTATTCTTTTATTGCTTTGGCTTCCACAGACAGAATGCAGCACGAGGCAGCAACCACAGTTTGAACCCAGCAGACACATAATTTCCATTATCAACCAAGTTCCCTGTTTCCTCCTTATTTCTAATAGTTCAGCTCTACTGAAGAACACAGGGCTTGTAACAGCACAGAATTTGGCCTACAAACCCTTTTTTGATAGTGATAATAATAAAAAAAAGATAAACACGGTGTGATAAACATGGTGAAAAACATCTTGGCTTTTTACACCCAGAGCTGCTTCCCTGTGCCACGAGAAGGGAGGATGCTCATCCCTTACCAGGGATACCTGGTCTAGATCCCAAACAGTCCTGTGTCTCCTCTTCCCACTCCTCCTGACACCTCCCAGCCACATTAAAGGGACATTTAAAAATCTAAAGCAATACACAATTAAACAAAATAGAGAAATACACTATTAAATGTTCTGCTCATCATTAAAAAAGTCTGTTTCATACAGAAGCGTGATTCTGTGTATGACACTCTGTGAAACAGAGACAAAGGCAGAATTTAAGGTAAACTCCCCAAAAAAGGGGATGCTGCCAACAAGTAATGTGCTTTTCCTTCTGGTTTTTGTATAAAAACTCATGTGATATCCCCAACCTAAACTCCAAAGAGAAAAACACACAGAATTCAAGTCAGCAGCCCTTTGCTGAGGAAATAGTGTGCAAGGAAAGGAAAGTCCACTTTTCCAAGTTTTTAAGAATGACTGTCACCAATAAAGATCAATATAAGAGATTATAATCTCAGTAAGAGATTAATACTTCACATTTATATTGTACTTTGCTGTTTAAAAGCCCCTGACAACCACGAGGCCACAAATGGCCAAGGGCCACATCTTCACTCAAATCCATGAGGGTTTGTGACACTAATATTGGATTATTGACCCTCCAGCAACAGCAGGAATGGTGAATTCTGCTGGAAAACCAGGAGATTGGCAACCTTTGTATAGGCAGGATCATATCCACTACCTGACTGATCATCTCAATTGCTCCAGACAACAAACTGCACTCGTCTCTTAAATCAAACCACATTTCTTTGGCCTGGTCTGGCTTCCAGGATTGGCTTTTTTGAGGTGGTTTTTTTGTTGCTCTGTTTTTACTCCTAAGCGGGGTGGCCTTAAAAAATGTCTTTGTGGACCAAGTCTCGTTCCAGCTCTGAGTAGCTGTGAGACAGATACACCAATTTTGATTGTGGTATGTGGTGTAGAATAAAAAAAAAAATACATTCAAGATTTTCAAAAGAAGGAAAAGGGAATTCTAACTTACCATCTTGCAGTGATTCAACGCATAAAAAAGTAAAAATCAGGAAAGAAAACGACAACTTACTACCTATCTGCCTTCATGTAAAACTTTCTATGCTAAAACCTTGCATCTTTTATAAAAAGATGGCCACCTAAGACAAATTAAAAAAAAAAAATTAAATTTTATTTTGTTCTCTTGACCACCAATTTTCTCCAAGTAGGAAAAAAGACTGCTACCTATTTTCCATAAAAAAACCTTTGTAGCAGTCCCAGGGGAAAAGTCAAAAGTTTGACTTGAAAAACGGAGCTACTTCAAAAGCATTGTCAAACAGAGGTGAAGGTTTCTTAAAAATGCATAAATTAAAGTATGGTGTATTCATAAATATCTCCATAACTTTACACAGTCTATTTGTGGGTGAGGTGCACATATAGGGGAACATATAGAACTGCTATAAAACCAACTTGAATAAAGCAGAAAATCGATTTGTTTATTAGCTCCTGTTTGGACTCTGTGTGTGTGTGCGAAAAAATGAAAGAAAAATGGAGAGTTTTTTTCAATAATAAAAAGGGAGTTGCACTGCAGGGCCCCTAAAGCTTGTGAAAAATTAAACTCGACGGATTCAAACTGTCCTATTTCCACTTCAAAAGAGAAGAGGCACTGAGCTCTTCCCAACTTATCTTCAAACGCCCAGCACCCTAGAAAGTTTCTTTAAAAAAAATAAAGTCTCTAGTTCCCCCAAGCACTGTACCCGTTACTGTAGCTGCTGTCTCTCCCTCTTCTAATTATACCCATGTGAGTCTATTAATCAACTTGTAAATTATTTAGAGAGCCATGCGCTGTCTTCAGCCAGTACAAACACACTGCATGCAAAGACTCGCTGAAAACCAATGGAGCTCCCAAAGGGTCTCTCCAATGTTCAGACAGCTCACAGCTCGCCAGTACAGCTCTTAAAAACACGGAATAACACTCAGCTTTACCTCCTCAGATATAAAGATTTACTCAGCCTTTCAACTCTGAAGCTCCTTGCAAGTTTTTAACAAAGAGGAAGCGGCTCTATTGTCAGAGCTGTGTTTCACACTTAGTGATGAGAATATTAATTTCCTGTCAGAAAAAATAAAAATAAAAACAGCCCGAGTGTTTTCGGTGAGGCTGTGATCACAATCACCAGGGGACCCCAACTTTCAGAGGCTACACCAAAAAAGCACCCCTTTAAAACCATTCCAATTTAAAATACGGGGAAAAGAAATCTATATTTGTACAGTAATAGTTTTTATTAGGGAAAAAAAGGAGAAATTAGGGAATTCCAGATTTTACCCCCTACGTGCAGACTGCCATTGGGGACAGCTTCAGATATTACTGCTTGAAAAAACAGAAAAAGGAAGGGGGAAAAAAACAACACAGATTGTGTGTGTTCAACTCTAACAGGCTGCAAACGGTGCAGTGTTATCTGTCTTCCATGAATCAGCTCTCTTACCACCTGAATCTTCATTTTCCTGGAAAAAACCCACCCAATTACCCAAACTAATAGCAGTTCTCCCAGCTGAAAAGCAGAATCTTACTGGTTTGGGAGTGGGGATCTTTTCCCTCCCTGCTCTTCATGGTGTTTTCCAGTCATCTCACTGTTCTTCCCTCCATTTATTGCTGCCTCACAAACAGACATATTAATTAGCAGTGATCAGTCCATGCTATATCACCCTGAAAACTGGGCAGAATGACATACAAATTTCAACTGACTGATGACCTTCCCTATTTTTGTGATTTTTTTCATTAATAAGATGCAAACACCTCAAGGGGCAAACACCAGGGACATTTTGGGGTGAGGGGAAGCAAAAATGCTTTCTGCAATTTTTTTTTTCTCCCAGGGTATCAGATTCTGACAGGCACCTTTAAAATGATGAACACAGATCCTGTAGATGGAGGATAATTTAATTTTTAAGTTAATGTGTGCCCATGTTTTCAGTGAGACAGGTCCAGAAGTCAGTCTAGCCCTTCTCAGAACTGCAGGGACAAGAATTCTCCATAAAGGTCTTCTTCAAGCCTGTGGGGTCTAGGAGGGGTCTATCTACATCATCTGTCCAGGGAAGGACCAGTCTTCCAGAACATTTCAAACCAAATAAATGAATTTATGGAGTTGTCTGCTGCCTGTGGAGGGTTCTGGCCACTACAGTCACCTCTTACTCCAAATGAAAGTCTCCCCAGGCTGCCCAAGCAAATGGCATGAGCTAAATTTAGCATTATTGACCAAGATTTAATCTAACTGGAGTCAGTGAGCAGAAGACTGGTCTCAGGCTCCAATGCTGGTAATTTTCTGCCCAGAGTATAGTTACTGATAATTGCCCAGTATTCAGTGAAACCACAATATCCTAAAGGAACAGTCTGTGCATTTCAGACTGGTTGTCCAAAGCACAATTCCATGTTTATGACAGACAGAAAGCTGTCAGGTTGCTGAACTTATCACCAAAAATGCATTTTTCAATATCTAGTGTGCACCTACTAGACTAGTGTGTCCTGGGAATTAAAAAATTAATGGGCTCAAACATATCTAGGCTGCATTCATTAAGCAAAATAAATCCCCGTACACAAAATTGAGGAGTTTGATAAAAGCAGGTCTTTACGAGACAGCAAACACTAGAAAATACAGAAAATGGGAATGCACTGGGTTGCCTTCTGGGGTGAATAATAGAATTGTCTGGGCTGTTCCTGAAATACATGATGAATACCTGAGGAAGTACAGGAAAAACGGCACAAAGGATGTTTGTGAATCCTGAACCCATGAAGAGATGTGAGTTAGTCAAGCTGAACTAGAACAGTACAGACAGTGGAGAGCCTCAATAACTCAATAACAAGTCAGCTTTGAATAGGCTGGGGTTTGAGCCTTGTTATGACACCACAACATGCCCTGTTGGCATCTCTTAAATGACTAATTGCATGTGATCATTTGTGTCCATGAGAAGGGAAACACACTGAGATCAGTCCCCTGGGTGAGCATTTTAAGAATATATGAGGCACATCCTCCAGATTTCATGGCACGAGTTTCCTTTTGCCCAGTAATGATTTGAGTGCAACGTTTTTCATGGTCTGCCTCTGGTTCCACTGTTCTGTGACAGTGTCACTGGCATGATTCCTCACCCAAAGGACAAACTAAGCCCACCTACAGCTAGAAATGTAATGAAAATGGTGAAGTTCTAATTGCTTTCCTGTCACAACACTTTGATATTGACTGCACCAACTCTTTTCAAGTGAGATTTTCTTGAAACTGAATGTGGTCAATAATAGTGTGAGAATCTTTCCCCTGTTTTAACCTGGTTGTAACTCTGCAGCAAGAGAGCAAAGATGCAAAGGTTCTTTGCCTACCTTTCCTCTTCAGTACACTGCTTTATTTCATTTTCCCCAAGCCTCTTGTGAGGGCAGTAATGAATTCCTGTTAGTGTTTACTAATGTAAATTCATTCTTTGTTATCCCTGGGAGAGGAGGATTAGCAAAATGACAGAACTTATTATTTCTGGTATTGCTATATGATATTTATCTTTATTCAGCCCTTAATTTTGTGGTATGTCCCACTAAATAAAATATATATGTGCTTACAAGCAAAAACTAAGGGAGAATTTTTAGCATAATGTACACAAATATAGTTATGATCCCTATTAACATTCAGAAGTGTTGTACAGCTTTATTCTTGCATGCTGTATTAAAAAAATTAATCTAAATCTGAAATAACTTCTAATTTGGAGGAAGAAAGGAATTACAACTTCAATTTCATTTTCCTGAAATGAAAGCAGCTCCCTTGGACTAAGGATGTGCATATTTTTAGGACTGGCTAAAAATTATGACCTGTGCAGTTATTTTACTCTACTAGGAGTGCATTTGGTATCTCCTTAAAGGAACTTTAGTGGTTAGAATGAAGTTTATAAAGTATACAAAGAATATTTTAGTAAAGAAAGCTCATAAAGGACCTATCTTTGAATAAATAGACCATCCAAACTCCCATCTCAGCCATAAGTGAAATTTAGAGAGGGAGGCATTTACAGTGGTCGTCCTC
The DNA here is from genome assembly GCF_003945725.1 of Corapipo altera. Classification (NCBI taxonomy): domain Eukaryota; kingdom Metazoa; phylum Chordata; class Aves; order Passeriformes; family Pipridae; genus Corapipo; species Corapipo altera. Next base: position 4,111,143 of record NW_020884901.1, on the reverse strand, counting down.
CTTGTCACAGAGATGAGGAGAAAGTGAGACCATGAAAAAGACACAGACACAGAGCTTAAAATTATCTCAGTGTGTGAGTTACACACAAACAGCCACATTCAGGTCAACCAGACTGTACACGTGGAGAAGTTATTCCCACACAAGAACACCTCGGACCCACGGCATCAATAAACTGAGATCTCTTGCCTTGGAGTTAAATGGCCACTCTGAGCATCTCTAAACCAGAAAATCCTCTCCCACATCTCTGTGCCTGTTCCAGAGGACTCAGCTTCTCCCTTCCAGGCTGCAGAGATCCATGCTTTCCATTCCCATGGTTCCCAGATAAACTCCTATTCCCAGTAACATGGTGGCTGCCACAGGAAATTAATGAACTGAGTTACTCTATTATGAATAAATGCAACCCATTCACTAGAGACCAAGTTTAGAGTTAAAATATATTACCTTGTGGCTTGATAAAGTGCCTGACAGAGGGATAACATTCCCAAAGCTACAGGCTGCCAAAGGTCTTTTGGAAATGCTTAGAAAAGTCCCGAATCCCTTGGTCTGGTATCAAGGGAACCTCAGTTAATTTTACAGGCTCATGTTTCAGATCTGTCTAATTCAGTCTCAGAATTAAGCTATTGTGCAAAAAAAAAAAAAAAAAAAAAAAAAAAAGAGAGAGTTTCAAGCTTACCACCTACCCAGATAACTTTCTTTGCTAAAAATAAAAGGCAATGAAGATTTCTCTTTTCTCAGGGGCGGTTTGCTCAAAATTCCATTAAAACTGAAGCTTAACTGAGATTTCTCCATCTTCAGCACGTTTGCCTCCTTGTGTTTGTACCATTGGTAACTATTTGGCCTGCTGCCAGAAACAGGACTGAAAGTGCCTTTCCCAGGCCATTGTAATTTGGCAAAATAAACATTCTTCCATTCTTACTGCAATACAACTTCTCCCTTGTAACTACAGATCTGCTCTGTTTTTTAAAACCCACCACATACAGACAGCTCTCCTCGTGCAAGACAACTCACAGGCAGACAAGTTGAAGCTGCTGCCCTAAGGAGCTCACAGTATTTATGGTTTATCTGAAATCACTGCAGAGCCTTCCAAAAGCAAAGTATGCTTAACATCCTTCGTGGTTGTCCCCTCCTACAACCAAAAATGCTGATAGAAATGAAGTCCAAAGAAATTCGATGTTTAAAATATTTGTGTGGAAGTAGAGGAATCTAGAGTAGTGTTCTAGAAGTCAACACCCACATATTAAATGAGACACAATGCTGTGCTTTATAAGCAGTTTAACACAATAGTGTGCCTTAAAAATAATTTAAACATTTTAAAATTGTATTAGAATTCTGATTTAGAGATAAAACCACGGAATTCGAATTTTGAAATGCGCACAAGAAATCTGAATTTCACTGGAACACTGAATTATTTGCTTTGAAGATATAAAAAACCCCTCACAAATCTAACTTCTGCTGTGCAGTGCTACAAATCACATGGAATGGATGGAATTAATTGACTTCCAGGTTACTCTTAAGTAACTCGGATTAGAATCTGACCAAGAAAAGTTCACTCACAATTCATTTTTTGCCACAGATTTGTAACTATGGTGTAATGAGAGAACAACATGCCCTACCTGGCCATCCATTGTCAATGTAAGGCTTAATGAGTTCTCCAAGATTTGTGTTGTCTGCAACAGCTTCCTTTAGCAGTTGCCCACAGCAAACTAACAGGAAGGAAGAACAAAAAAGACACAAGGTTAAATTTTAAAAAGGAAGCAACAAAGAAAAGAAAAAAAAAACCAACAACCAGAAGCTGCATACTGGGATAGGGTCACTGAATAAAACAAAAGTTGTGTGTTTTTTGGGTTTGTTGTTAGGATTTATTTTTTTTTTGGCCAAGCAGAGCAAAAAGCAAAGAGAGGGAGAATATTGAATAAAAAAAAGAGAATATGTTTGGCAAAGAATGTATTAAAAATGGAGATAGAGAGATAGACATTAATCAAAAATGTTTCTGAAATAATAACTCAGGGGATTGCCAGTGGTTTTCACTTTTTATAAACTTGTAATTACTGAATAAAGTTACACCTGCTGAACAGTGTCTGAACCACACTGCTGGAGGTGCAGATAATGCACAGTTCAAGGAAGGGACTCCCTGGATCACTTAATGATCATGTAAGAATTACATTTAAAAAGCTGTGCTAATGCAACATTATCATTGACTTCAAATACACAGAGCACCAGGAGATGTAGATTTAAAGTTTTAGCCTTGTACATTGTTACTTTGGGCTTGGACAGCACTTGTTGACCCAAGTCATTGAGTCCCACCTGCCCCACACAGGTCAGATCCAACAGTCTTGTTTTCCAGAGAGGGAACCAAGGCATGGAAAGTTACACAGATCAGGGCTTTGACTCAGTTTTGGGAAGTATTATTTTACATTCACTCTGTACATTATTGCATGATCCCATCTATTAATAATCCTAATTTGACTCCACCTTTCCTGAAGTCAAAAGCACCAACATGCACCGACTTTAAAGGAAAAAGATTGAGCCCTTTCATCTGCTTCACCACTGCTAATCACACTGTTCAGCAAACAAGATTATTCCACAGCAACATTCCTGGGACAAAGCTGATAAAGTTTAATGTTTAAGTGATAATTTTAACTGTCACTAGTTGTCCTGGAGAAGCAAATTTATATTTACAATAAATAGTGTAAAAGGATAACAGAAACTCAAGTGCATAGGTCCCAATTTAAGAGATCCAAAATGTACACAGCTAAATTCAATTCAATTCACATGATATTTAAACATAGGTTTAAATTTTTAAGCCTGTGCTTCAATCCCAATGGCTTAATTGGAAATAAAGAGGGATTTATTTAGTATACATTGAACAAACATTAATGAAACAAACTTGCCTTTGTTTAACTAAGAGAATATGACTAATCAGCAAATTTTACAGATATTAGACATTGCTTTAAAATAATTTATAGTTATTCTACTATTAGAAGATGTTATAGAGCACTTAAAATACTGCACCAGTCCTGTAACCAAGCTGCACACTCATATTACAGAAGTTTGTAACATTTGCATGCCAACCATGAACAAGTCTAATTCAGAATTTTTTGGGCCTCTTTTACAAAAGAAAGAGAATGTATTTTTCACTAATTCCTTCATTTTCTCACATGTTCCTTCAGATGTGCAGAACCTGAGTATTTATTAAAGTTCAGAGTAAATTCTATTTTAAAAGTGCCCCAGTTTTGGTCAGACAGCTGAAACTGCAAAGACATTACTCATAATCCACTGGTCCACAGAAGAATTCAGAGCACTACAGGAATCTAACAATGGGAAAATACGGATCTAAAGGGCATAAAAATGATGAAATGATGACTAAAAAAATGTTAGAGCTGGTTTGTCACAGCACAAATGCTTGGTTTATACTTCTTCATTCAAATACTTTTTACTTCTCTCAAAACCCTGACATCCATAGCAAGGGACAGACAGAGACATTTTACGAGCAAGTAAGAAAGACAGCAAAAGATAAATGATCAAAACCAGAGGAAGGGGGAATTGAGCAAAGTGCATATTTACTGAGAACTTACTGTTGACAACACCGTATTTCTGAGCTATTAGTGCTGCCTGCAGGCTCTTCCCACTGCCTGGGGGGCCACAAAAGATGATCCGTGGGGTAAAGGGGGCGGCTGATCTGTGCCGTGTCTGGACATAGGTAAGAACTAGAACATGAGAGAAAGGCAAGAAATACAGTTTTTAGCCTATTTTCTTAAAAAAAAAATTCATTAACTTCTCTCTTCTTTAAAAAAAGGTTGTCATGTTGATGATCATGATTTAATCACTGAAACATCCAGACATGCAACCAAAATAAAACTGTCCCATCAGCAACTTACTCTGAGAGGCATTTTAGGAATCTTACCATCATTACACTCTTCTGCTTTCTTTCATCAGTAGCTGTGAAACCATTTTAAAGAGCAGATTCAATTAATAATTGCTCCTTTACCATCTTGTTTTTAGTAGAAGTAATTTTTGCTTGATAGCTGCAATTTTACCATGCAAATTATAGAGGGCTATAATTACATTTAATACTTTCTGCAGTTTCTGAACAAATATTTAAGTGTAAAAACTCAGGATGTTAAATTAATGACATTTATCCAGCTGTGTGTGATTAGGGCTCCTAATTACAACACTACAGACTTGTAGCACAGAGTGTCACAACACAGCACTGACAACACAAACCTGAGTATCTATGTTTTTTTCTTTTGTCCATCATTTTTGTGTAATATGCAAAGAATGTTTGAGCTTCTCTGTCTGATTCCACTCATTTGCTGGGCATCATTCACCTGAATTTTGTATCATGCAGGAAACAGAACCTTCAGGTCAACGTGCAGGTTATGAGAGCTTTGGAAAGGCCACAGGATATGTGAAGCAGCATCAATGTTCCCATATTATAGAGATCTGAACATTGTTACAATCTCAAAACAGTAATTGAGAGATCACTAAGAAGCCAAAAGATGTCTCAGCTTGGCAGTGAGGACATATTGGGATTGAATTTGGACATGGCCAAACACTCTCACTCCTTGTGCCCATTTTGTGGCCAACAATACCAGAGGAGGAGCAGCTCAGGCTGCAGCCTCACTCAGCTTTTGTGTGTTCTTCAGTTCCAATAAAAGACCCTCCAAAGAGTCCTTGTAATAAAACAGTATTTTAGTTTAAGCAATAAGACAAGCTTGTTTGTATGAATCAGAAGCCCATTTTAAAAAAAAAGCACAAAAGGGTTGGTGGAGAACATCCCAAGGGATCAGTATTTTAACTGGTCAACACCTTGTTCTCAGTTTTTCTGAGAACCTTTTCTTTGGTATCCTTAAAAAATCTTTTCTAATAAAGAAGCATCTCCAGCAAACTCCAGCCTGCAATTTCTAGAGAGCAAACCTAAAGCATTGAGAAACTCAAACTGCAACCCCGTGGGATCATATCCCATCATATCCCATCAGATCTTCCTGCAGTGCCACAAGCTGTGCTGGGATCCCACACCACCAACTGAATTTGAAGTCACATCTCCTTGCACAGGGTAGCAGCAACTGCATTGAACTTTACAAAATGTTATAATCATGTGAAACAATCCACAATATTACTAATATTCATGACAGATCTCCTCTCTCGTTTTGATCTCTTGCTGGAGCAATAGAAGTACTTAACAAAAACATCTGGAAAATCATAACAGAAAATAGTGTGTTTGCTGCATAACTTCCTAAACCCCAAGTATCAGCTACCCAAGCAGTGCTCCAGTTATTCTGAACATTTTCCATAACCCAGTGTATTGAAAAGCACAAACATTACAGGCAAAGCACCCTGCTTACAAATGATGCTTAATTTGCAGTAAATAACCAAGTTAATTAGGAGTAATGATCCCCTAGACAGTCTCCACATCTAATTATTCTTTAAAAAAAAAATCTGGCTGCTTGATGCACCGCAGAAAAAAAGATCTAGAGAGGATTTTTTCATTCCAGTTTTCAATTTATCTCACTACATTATTAATTAATAATAATTAATATTCAGGCACTCACATTTTTATTTACAATTCAAGGCATGAATTCTTTATGAATGATGATATGAACTTTTAAATTTAATTAAGTAATTTAGAGGTAATTAATGTGTAAATTCAGAATATAAACTTCCTACTTGTTTATCTTAAAAGTGCAGCACTCGTTATTAAAAAAAAAGACTTTTTGAGATGCAAAATTACTGGGATATAACAGATCATCTGCAGACTGACAGCTACAAAGTACATCATCAATTGGTCTTTCTGGCAGTTTCCTTATTCTCTTCTAGAAGGATCAACATTAGAAGTCAGATTGCATTACAGTCAAGCAAAGCAAACAAGAATTGTTGAACAGAAAAGCCACCAGCACAAACAGCTTTTACACAATGAAATGTTACTGGCTTTGAACTACTCCTGCTTCTTGTTATCAGAGTTTGGAAGGTACCAGCCCTTTGGGAGATCAGCAATTGAGCCACAAGGCTCCCTTTTAGAGAGAGACCCACAGAAATAACGGTGGCATTTGCTCACCCGAGCCCGCTGTTCCTTGGCAGGACTGTGCAACTCAGGCTTTCCAGTGATCTGCACTTACTCCAGTCCTGTAAAATAATTACCAGGAACAGCCCAAATGCTGCACTAGAGAGAACACAACCCAGCTGGGAGCCATCTGTGTTGACTAATCCTACAAAGTGTCTCTAACAGCCGGGAACCACCTTTCCAACAGGACTTTCCCAACTGTCAGATTTGCCATGAAGTCCATATTTACCCTGGGAGAGCACATCCACGGAAGGCTGGTCTGCATTGATCGACTTCAGAACTTTCTGGTAGATCTGGAAAACCTCAGGGAAGTTTCTGTGATATTCCAGCAGTTTCTTGGACACCTCTTGTTCAGACAGATCCTCTGGTTTCACCAGCCGCTCCTGCACCAGGGGATCACTCGGCCAGTCGAAGGTTGTGTGATAAACCTCTGCAAGTCAGATTGGGAACTAAGAGCATGACTTAATAGGTCTCCAGCTAGAGAATGTCCCTCCAAATTCCCCTCCTAAAACATTCAACTTGATTTTTTTACTGAGTAACATTAGAATTTTATTTTGTGATGGATGATTGATAATAAAACTCGACAGACCATACACAGCAAAATCTGTTTGACAGTGATTTAATGGAAGATACCTAAAAGCATATTTGCACCTCAGAAACAAAACAGGACCTGGCAGAGATGCACAGCAAAATTCTAAGCTCAAATGGACAGATTTAACCTTCAAATATTCTGTACTGCCATAGTCTGCTGTTTGCAGGCTGAATACTGAGCTTCACATTTCCCTATATTTTATTGACACTGAAAATAATGCAACATCAACAAATACTGTTTTCAAACAGTTTACATTTATAATTAGAAATCCCTACTGATTCTTAAAGGGATAGCATTTAAATTTTAATCCAACAATGATTTTGAGACCACTCCAGTTTGTAGTGGAGATCAGGAACAAACACATACAGCACCTTGTGTGAGGGGATCAAGCCTTTTCCCACTGTTCCTCTCAATCAACACGGTGTCTGACGCATAAAGCATAACTAGGCAGCAAAAAAGGAAAAAAGAAGAAAAAAGAAAAAAACCTGTAGCTGTTGTTAGTTACTTGCTTTATTTCCTGTAACTGTTTAAATGTGTCCTAATATTAAAGGTGGCCGAATGCCCTTAAAGCAGATTTGCCTCATTCTTATTTCCCACTATTCTCCATGCAAATATTTTAATTCACTTTTAATCAGCATTTTGCTTCACCTACTAGACAATATAGTGGGATAAAATATCCATGAATCCAGTACCCATGAGCATTGGCTGTGCCTTCTATCCCTACCAATTAACAACTGTCTCTGGAGCCTGGGACAGAAAAACCACAAAGCACCTGGGACTGATTCTCTTCTATACCACAAACCACTACTTTTCACCCAGGTGCTTTGGTAGTGAGACCAGTGAAACTTATTTTTTTATAACCTCACAGAAAAGTGTTCAAACTTGATTAGAAGCATCAAAAGATGGAGCATCTGTCAGCTCCCTGGGTTGCTTTTGGCTAATCATCATCGCAGTTAAACACTGTAATTTAATTACTATTTCCAGTGCATTTGATTATTGTTTCAAACAAGTTCTTTTTATGATTTTCTTCTCTGTATCAAATAGCTCTTTCAGGCACTTTTCTCCCTATTAAGGTACTCACACGTCGTAAATCTCATCTCCTCTCAATCTTCTTTTTGATTAACTAGACAGACTGAGCTTTAAGATTCTCATTCAGGTCTTGGTGGCACAGATATAATTGTGAGCAAAACTCAACTTCAGATGTTATTAGGTATATTAAAAATACATGCAAGTACTAGACATTAAACATTTTTGCCTAACTCTATTGCAGCAATTCTGAATTCTTCATTAACAGTCAAATATCATCCAAATCAAATCCAAAGTGACAATTCATCAAGTTGGATAACGTTCTGTTCAGTGTGCACTGGCAAGCTCTACATTTATCATTTCACACTGTATTCCACACAACTGTAATGATTTCTTACATTCTCAGTAGGTCCTTTAACTATATTAATTTGGGACAACTGGCTTCTCCTACGTGGCAAGGGCAGCTGTCAAGGTCTTGTCTATCAGCCCTTTGCCAGGAAACAAATGTTCTGTCCAAATCAAGGCAGAATCTACCCTTGCTCTGAAAGGTCAGGCTTAAAATCACGATGTTTCCACTTCACTTGGTCAAGTTTATATTCTCTAATTCAACAGAAGCGTGAATTTGTATTTTAGTACACGAGGAACTGATTTAATCAGAGGATAAAGGCTGATTTTTAGAGATGGAAGTCAGAAGCAAAGCTACTTGTAGCTGCTCAGAGGCACTGCAGGGGCTTGGATTCACAGAACTCTGATGTGTAAGAAGAAAAAGGTTCATGTGTGAAAGACAGGGTTTAAAGTCTCACAAGTTATCTCAGGTTTCCAAGTGAATCTGAACCATTCTGAAATATTCTGCTGTCTGGTGACTGGTGTCCCAGCACCACTATTGGATTTATTGAGGATTTTTTGGGACAAATGCTTCTAGTATTTCCTACTGGATGCAATCACACATAAACCTTGTGCTGCTTACCAACATGTCTAGGAAAGATGCCAAAGGACTGCAGCATCCATGCCTGTTCCTGATTTTCAGGGAAGCCTTCCAAAATCCATCCCTATTGAACAAAAACATGAAACAGTTATTGATCCTGGAAGAGAAAAAAAATCAAAAATTAATACTAAATATCAGTGCTGTTTGCACAAAAATTACCTCATTCTCATCCCACAACAGCACAGGATTTCTCATGGATGCTTGTGAGAGAAGAAAGCAAACATGAGCACTGATATCTTTGTGAAATGCATGCACTGATACCACTGCCACAGAGCAAGGGGAACTTAGGGGTTGCAGCAGTGATTTTTTTCCCCCCACATTTCAATCTTAAAATAAAAAAGCAAACCAACTTCTATCTTGAATAAAAACAGCCCCAAACAATTTCTACAGTTTTGAAATATTCAAAAGGATATCAGCCCACACTGTGTATATATAAAAAAAAAAGAAGCTAAACAAATCTAAAGACAGATTTAATGCCAAGAACACTGAGGAAAATATGCACGCTTTCATTATTTTCTTAAATTATACAGGAAAACTCACAGTAATGGAACCAGCGTTCCCAGAGCTAATGAAGCAACAGAGCAAAAGAAAGAAAAAAGAAAAAAGAGCCTTTTGCTCCCTTAAGTCCTTGTTATAGCCAGCTAAGTGTTGGATTGAGCATCTTTAAAAAAACATTTACAGATCTGTGAAATACCGTAGGAGAGCTGCTGCCTCACTCAGTTTTTGTCTGATGCAGTATTTGAAATCTAATCCACTTCTCAGTCTCAAGCCTGAATCTTCTGAACTTTCCCTAATTTATCTGTTAGTTGCTTGACCACACATGTCCTTGTTCTATGCTATACCCCAAAAGAACTTTGGGATACTACAATAAATCTGGGAGCCATCTTTGCACCGAAATAAAGGAGATATTTTAATATTGCATTAGCTGGCAATCATTATCATCTCCACATAAATCTGATGCTCTGTCAGTGTGGGGTCCAAGGTATTTCAGGGAAACATATCTCCACAACTTCTGTAGGAGGGAATGAGCCATTCCAATTACTCAGGAAAATAGAGTAGACTATTTAAAATCCCTTAATTAGCCTGGTTTCAGGAACGTGTCATCCTGCTGATACCTGTAGAAAATAAGAGACTCAAGTAACTGCAAGGCATTTTTGCCACTCCCAGTGTTTGCTCTGCCGAATTGGAATGAACCACTGGCTAAGGTCACACAGGTGCTGAGAAATCAATTTATCCCCTGGGACTTGCAGGAGGCAAAGCTGCACAATATTTGTACTGGTGTGCTCAGAACTTCAGCACTAGTTTGGAATATATTGTGTACAAAATAGATATATATATAGGCCCAGATCTTCTTCTAGGGAGAAATGGCATCTGAGGTCTGAAGCAAATAAATTGGTGCCAATTTACACAGGCTACAAATGTGGCTTGTTTTCTCCACCCCAATAGCAACACTTTTGGAGACTAAAACAAAACAAATGAAAAAAAAACCCAAACCAAAAAACACTCACAGAACCTGATGTCACTACTGCTTATTGCTCAAATCACATAATGTGCAACAGGCAGTGAACACAATATTGTATTTTAACAATCCATAGCAAACTTCTAGAGGTTTATACACAAATTTCAAAGGCAATAAGCAACTTTATAGCTAAAAGTTTTTTCTGTTTAGGAAAACATAGCTCAATAAATACCTTCCTGCAACAAATACATTTTAGGGCATTAAACAAATGCAAAATAAACACACGGCACAAAAATAGTGAGCATTTTGGAGCTGATTTCCAAAGGTCTCTGAGTTCCAGGGTATCAGTCAGTCCCTAATTAGAATACATTATCCATCTACTTGACACTTCAGTGAAATGTCTATTCCACCACAGAGCTGCAGCTTTGTTCAGAACAGGTTTATTGATATTCTGCTGCATTCCCTCTCCATACCCCCAGTGGCTTGGTTCTGTTTTATCACACATCAAAAAGGCCGTATGCTCAGGGCACCCCATGCACAGCTCAGAGCTGGAGGTCTGAACAGCTGCAAGTAGTGTGGTATCACAGGAGGGACAAGCTCCAAGCAGATGTCACAGATAAAAAAAAAAAAAAAAAAGGGAAAAAAAAAAGAGGGGAAAAAAAAAAGAGTGAAAAGGGAGTGTGGCTTGGGAGTGAAGCAAGAGGAAGCGAGACACAGCAGAGCAAGACCTGACTTAAAATATGCCTATCATGCTTTATGCAAACACTGGTCTTTTTTGCCCTCCTGACTATCATTAAAGTGTAATTAGTAACTTCACATGGTAAATTTGTTTCTTTAAGAAGCCATCTATTTTTTGTTCTTGATAGCAGTAACCTCACAGCCACGCACGGGTGGCACCTCATCACACCAAGGGTGGAACAAAGGCTAAAAGTGACTAATTCCATGGTGCTTTTACTCTGTGGCCACTGTTCCCTCTCCTTCAGCTGGAAATCTCCATCCTTTCCCACATTAAATAGTGCATTCTGCTGCTGCCTTAAAGCCAGGTGAGGTGATCCTTGGAGACCCAGGCCATGCTGAAAAAACCAGCGACAAGGAAGCACTTTCAAAGGCATCACTCTCCTCTCCAGACCTCGGGAATCTGGAGGAAAGGAAATGCTCAAGGTCACTCCCAAATGCACATCTCCCTCCTTTGCTTGCAGTACTCTCAGCTATAATACCAAGCCTACAACTTTCACACTTTCCACCACAATAATAACGACTTGGGTATTCAAGTTCTCTCTTGTTATTTGACCTGTACATCCTCCATAGTTTTTTTTAATTACAAAATCCAAAACTGACAGTGCTTTTGAATAACGAGAAGGGATAGCACACAGAAATAATGCTGAATTACGTGGCATGTCTGAAACAAATCTCAGCCACAAGCCTAAAGATCAAAGGTCATGAATACGTTGCTTTTAGGAAAACAATCACAACAATTTTCCCACATCATTATTCAGTGGTTTTGAATAAGTATTACATGGTTTTCACTTCCAGCTGGAGACAGGGGGCAGACAATAACACAAAAATGTATCAGTAATAGCTTTGCCAGTATGGATGTAAAATTCTGGAGATTTTCAGACCTCAGCAGACTGAGGAGTGCATTAGAAATATGGTCACCCCAGCTCCTGCAGTGTGGATGATGGAAGAAGCTCAAGCCTTACTAGAAAGAAACCTTTTATCCCCCACATTATTTTTGTTGGTTAAGCAAGATGCAAAGCTATTTTTAAAAGTCCCATTCTTGTCAGAAAGCAGAAAAGGTGGTGAATGGGCAGATTCTCTCCCCAGATAAATCTGTGTAACATCACGTTCTTTACATGGAGTTTCACAGAGACAACATGATGATCTTCAGCTACCAAGGTAAAACCAAGAAGAACCAAGAGCCATTGCTCCTCTTTGTCTTCCCTTTCAAGGACAGCCACTGCTCTTCTGGACTGTTTAATACCCCTCTAAAGTCATTCTGCCACTTGTTTTGTGTGAATCACTGGCCTAGGATTAGTTTCTAAAGATCCTAAGACTCCAGGAAGGTGGCCCAGCTTTCTCTCAAATACATCCTCTAGCAATCTTTCCACTGGCTTTCTCCAGTTCCACGAATTCCCACCACAATCCCAGCAGTCAGAGGGGCTGCAGTCAACCTGTACAACCCTGGAAGAAGAAAAGTCTCCATATCAGCTTCACAAGTCCCATAATGTTTGCAATAAGTTTTCTGGGTGTGCTGGAAAACCTCCCCATCTGATGCCTCGCAGTCCTGACCACATTTGTGTTAGAAGAACACATAACACAGAGTCCCAGCAGAGCTGTTGATCAATAAGAATGTTCTCCTCAGAGAATGCCTGTGACATCCATAAACCTGGGAGTGTCAAAACAACGGCACAAAAAATCCTGTGTTCCTACTGTCAGTGGGATGAAAGCCCTACAATTAATGCCAAGCCAATGACACCACAAGGGGAAATAAAACAAACAGCTGGTGGTAGTGTGGTCCAACACACTGCTCCTAATCTATTAACATTCTCAGTAAAAACATGCTGACTCACATTTTGAAAGAAATGGCATAAATCTGTTCAAATGATGTAAAAAATCCACAGCATTAATTCTATTTTGAATCACACAAGGAAAATATTGCAATTCAAATGCATAGATCCTCTTTTGAAAGGCAAACACAGAGTGATCACAAATTACTATCTGTTAGTGTAAAGATTTTTAACAACCATCACACTTTTGGAAAACCAATTATGTGGTTTTCCTAAAAACAGCTGAAACCTTAACCAAACTGATAACATCCACTCCATTCTTGCTGAATGTCAGGGAAGCTTTATAAAGGTTTATTCCCCCCTAGTTGTGTAAGACATCCAGCTCTAATTCAGTGCTGCTGGTGATAACAGTAAGAACATAAAATGTAGGCAGGGCTCTATGCAGCTGTTGGCATTTTAACCAGCTTGTCACCTTACTCAGAGTTTTACATGACCTAATATTTAAAATAACTCACTGGGAGATCCTCCCCTCACTATTGACAGGAGAACTAGAGCCATGCCAACAATTATAGAAAGCATGGAGCAAAAAAGCATGGGGTGGATGCAGCCTTTGGAAAGCAATGGAAATTAGCAGTTGAAAACATACATTTTTTTGATCAGGTAAAGACACATATGGGGAATATAACTTGGAGAGGTTTTAGAGCTGTTATAAAAGCCCTAAACTGAAGAGTTATTCACCTACTTGCTAGTTTACAACACCTCCTGTCATTCAGCAGCTCTCCTCCAGAGAGTATTAGGGGACAGATTGCCCCAGCAACTCCTACCTGTGAGAGAGCATGTGAGAAAATATTTAACCAAACTACTGAAAATAAGAGGGAACCTTCCCTGTCCTACCTGCTACAAGCACAACCAGAGGAGCTGTTTGTGTTCACCTGAGGGGTCTGACACCACCCAAAGCCTGGTAGTCAGGAAAGCAGCTCCTGTCTTAGTTTATCATCTTCCTTACTTGCTCTCATTTCTACAGGTTTAGAGATATTTTAAACATTCTCACTCGAGGAAGAAGCATCACCTGAGATCGATGTTGCACATCTTGCCCCAAGGACAAGGTAGTAAATCACACAGTCACCTGACTTGCTGTATATCCATGATATCTCATTGCACTGCCTGCATAAAAAATGTTGACATTCATAGTCATTTTTCTGCTGCTCATTTGCTGGTATATCCAGAGTTGACAATATTGGTTTCTACAGCTACACTCTTTAATCCAAAATTCCACAAAAATGAACAAGACAGTACACCACATGTGTGTTTTTAAACAGGCTCTCCTGCCAACTGAAGGGCCTAAGTCCTGTGTGAATTTATTGTAGAGAAACAAATATACCAAGTACTACCATATATTTGATCTGGCTGCTAAGTAACTGTAATGAGTCAAAATAAAATAAAACAGCTCAGCTAAAAAGACCTTCAAGGGAAACCAGACTGACCCATATAATTCAAGCACAGTGACTAGCAATGCAAAAGTTTAATTCTACTTTGTAAATTTAAAATTAATAGACCAATTATGAAGTAAGGGATACAGTATTTTGTGAAGAACAATTGATACCCCTTAGGTTTTCTGCCAATCCCTTCACTCCTTTCTTTCTAAGGATCCAAGAAATCATTGTTTCAGTCTCCCAGATGATGAAGCATGGAGCAAGAAACACAGGATTCTAAATCACACCAAAAAATGGTCCACTTGGAAAAGAAGGTGGGGGGGGTCATGTCCTTCTACATAATGTACTAGAACATTCTTCCAGTGCAGGAAGGGAACCCCGAAACAACAGCTTGGTTTGGTTCAGTTTCATCATTCTTTTCAGTAACACTAAAAACCAGCAGGCAGCATTAAAAGTTAAATTCTCATGCAAGCAGTGGCTTAGATATTGGGATAGGTCAAGGTTTAGCTATTGCTAGTTCTAAAACTACTGCTTAAAGAGAGCAGCAGCTGCCCCTGGCTGCAGCTCTGTGCTCTCAACAGAGATGTGACATGGACACACAGATGTCTTCCAGCAAACTTCTCCAGCAGGAAATGTAAGAGACCACATCTCCACATATTCATTATCATCCTGACCAAGTTCTCCTTTCCACAGTTCCCACACAGTGACTCTGATCCAGCTTACATAAGGCAGGTCCATTGTAAGACACCTTCACTACTGGCTTAGGTTAAGACAGTTGCCTTTGCACCGAGGCACAGGAATCTTTGGCAACCACTCATGTCATCAGAGTTCTAAAAGCTGAAACCTTCAATCAGGTGCAGAATTTTTTTTTACTTATTCTTGCTAGTTTTGTTGATGTTTCCCTCTACCTGCAAACACCTCTGCACTACGGAATTACCATCCTAAAAACTGCAAGTGGCCCAGCCCCTGAGATGATTTTGTTTTATGTGGATGGAAGGATCCAGCCTGCAGATCATTGCAGACTGCACCAAAAATCACAGAGACAGAAGCAGAAGACATGAAGCTTTCAGCATTTCCACCTTCTTTTGGTGTCTAATGCTAAGAAGCTTTAGGAAGCAATTTTCACACTTCAATGAAATGTTAATTACCTGCCCTGCTTTATTCAACAAGGTGGATGTTGATGATGATGTTGAGAAGCATCAGATTTTATTATAAAACTCTGAGCCTGGCAGTATCTGCATGAGGTGAGGAAGTTCTACCTGTCCCCTGACTCAAAGGGGTGTTACAGTGCCTGCTCTGAAAACATGGACTATTGAGAAAAAAGCTGTTTAGTCCTTCATGAACACAACACCTATTTTGGACTGGACTTTTTCCTCTCAAGAATTGCATCAAATAATGTGCCATCCTTATTTTGGCATGTTCACAAACAGGGTTTTATCCATGAGATTGTTATATCTCTTACCAATAATCCCTTATAATGGGCTGACCATTAACTCCATAAACCACAACAACATCTGAGATTTTAAAGAAAACATATAAAAATTATTTTGCTTTCCTTGGGTCCAGACATTAAATTCAACTAGCATCAGTCTACTAAAGTTCTCTGTGTTAAAAGTCTCTACTTACATCAAGGGTATGCATGCAGGAGAAAAAAAAAAGCCACACATCTGAATACAGCTAAACCTATTCAGTTGCCTATTTGTTTAAGCTAAGAGTGAACATATTAATTAACACCTAGAATATATTCAAATGCAGTTTTTCCTAACAGAGGAAGAAAAAAGAGGACACAATGAGAAATAAACAAAATTGAAATGAGTAACGCCAGACTCGTTCCCCCCCCTTTCCTCAATAAGAGTTAAAACCTTAACATATTGATTTTTGTATATTTTCTGTTTATCTGTTTTGTCCACTCTATCTCTGCCAGTTGCCCCAGGCAATCAACAAAGCTCTGCTTGTTCAGCCTTTGATCATCTCTGTGCTGGAAGATTAGCATATGCATACTCTCATCCTCCCCTTTATCCTGTTAATAAAGCTCCAAACTCCCTCCGCTGATGTTCAAGAAAGCAACCGGCTCCAGAGCCCCCGATGATTTGCCCCCATTCCCTGCTCTGCTCAGGACTAGGAATGCTAACTACTGCACGAGTTGTGTAAGTGCTTATCCACCGGCCCTCTGAGGAGCAATTCTTACTTGTTTGATGCAGTCCACGTTTGACAGACGTTCCTGGATCAGATTGGCCCAAAGCGCGTTGGGAATTTTCTAAAGAAAGAACAAAAAAAGGCTGAATATTCACAATTGAGTTCAAAAGGAATTTTACCATGCAGGCACATTCTGGTTAAAGGTGAAGTGAGATGTCTTCTTAAAAATAAAGAAATAAATAATTCAGCGTAAGCCCCGGGTCATTAACATGAGTTAATGACAAAGAGTTAATAAGGGCACCAAAATCAGTGTTAAAGGCAAGTTGAACACAGAGCATGAACATCCATGGGGTTTTTTGCATGCTAACATGGAAGCAGTGACAAGTTTTACACACTAACACACAAATGGGCATGAGACCTGCAAAATCCATAAGAAAATCAGATCCATAAGTTGTCCTTTTTACCACAAGTGTCTGATCCATGACTGTGTCAGTGGGCTCAGCATCAGGGATCTTGCCAGCTATCAGTGAGACAAAGAGGATCTCAGACACTGAGCAAACAACACAAAGAGTCTGATCTTCAGGTTTGTTTCATAGTTTCAAGTAACTCTCTGTCATCATCCAGAAAGTTTATTTAAAATGTATTTTATAATTAAAGATAGCTTATTTTTAAACTCAGGACTGTGAAATGGGATGGAAACTGCATTTCCCAGTATTCTCAGAAGTGCTGTTTAGCTCTGTGATTCCTTTGTCCATATCTAGAGACATTTTGTAAGGCAGTATTTTCTATGAGACAGAAGAACAAAGTTCCTCTACAGATTTAACACCTCCCCAACACTTCTTCCATTGTATTAGATTTCCTGACAAATTAGCAATACCCTCTTTCTTCTAGTAAGAATTTTTTTCACTATCTCGTTAATTTAGGCCTTCATTCTATGCTGAACTTGGTTAAACTCTGTGTTAGCCAGTTTAACTTGATAAAGCCTAAACCTCTGTCCATGCCACCCAGAACAGCTGCTAATCATTTGACTAAATGCTTTGTCTCAGTCTCATTTTGTCATTATTGAATGAATACTCAGAAAAAAACCCCTGCAATCAGATTTTCTACCTCCCAGTTAAAATAAATTATCTTTAATTAAACAATGTGAGCTTGACTCTTTGTTTCCTGCAGTTCCACATATTGTAGATTCTCTTTTTTTTTTTTTCCTAACCAAAGTCTGAAGGTTATAAACCCAAAAAGGAGCATTTCTGTAGGCTTGTGTTATACTAAGAGAGGTAGAGAGATATAATGACAATGTGGTTGACTATGAGGAAAGATTTAATAAAATCTTCTTTATTGCATCATGAAATAATTTCACCAGGAGTGGTGGAAGTGCTACTACACAAGTCACTTTAAAGGAGGATGGAGGAAACACTCCAGAACACACAAAAGAGGCCAGTGTGGCACAGACAAAGTGGCCCAGCCAGGCAGAGGGTTTGCTTGGCTTGTTTCTCTCTGCTGTCCCCAATTCTTAGTGCCTCTCCTCATATCAGCCATTCATAAGGCAACTTTCAAGCAGGTAAAAGAGAAAAAGGGAAGGAAATTGCTGTGTTTCTTGGAAGTCAGCAGGTCCCAGAGGGTGGAGTGTCAGAGCCTCCTGCAGCCCCTCCCTGCTGGAGGGACTTTGAGCCTGTCACCTTCCAAAGGGGCCCCACGCTGCTCCCAGGAACAGCCAGTGCCTCCCTCTCTTCTTTCATGTGTCATGTCAAGGCAGGCTGGAGACTGCTGGGGGTCCTCTCTGCTAAGCCTTGCCAAACCAATTTAAACCAAAATGAGACTAACTTCTTTCAGTGCAGTGGTGTTCTCAGTCCTCTCTTTGGAGTTTATTGCACACAAACAATCAAGGACACTCGTTCAGGTGTTTCAGTGGTTTAGCTCCTTCTGCTCTCTGTGGCTCAATTCCAGTCTCATTTCCTGGGCACTTTTCCTCCCACTGAGCAGTGGCCTACAAAATCATTTTCAAGGGGTTGTTTGCAGAATGCCTAATTATTCAACTAGAAATCATTCTCTCTGATACCTGTGATAGTCCATTTATAATTTCTCTCTCATAAACACATAAATACATCGTGAGCCTGGTGGATGGGACTGCACCTCCCAGAAATCTGCAATAAGGGACAATGACACACATTTGATTAACAGCCAAAGCAAACCTTACCTGCAGCACTCAGAGCTGTCCCAACATTCAGCTCAGGTAAAGGACACACCTGCTGCTGTGGGATTTTATGTTCAGACCACTTTTCTACACACACAGTTTCCATACTGCTCAAAACCTGTACTCACTCATGATTAATTTTAAATATCCCACGTTATTTCAGGGACATCATACTTCAACTTCCATGCCTGATCTACCCAGAGTTATATCTCAATGATCTTTTCATAAAACCCTCACCCTTATTTTTTGGTGGGGGAGCACTTTCACCAGACTTTTTCTTGGAAGTTTTGGATATATTTGCTCTGAAAACAGCTACAGTTAAAATCTTCTGACTTCTCCAAGTTAGCACCTTGGAGAGAACAGCAATCAGGTTTCAAGAAATTGGGTTTAGTATTCTCAGAGTCATGAATGGTTAGATTTAATTTGTTCAGATAATACACATGAAAGGCTGGGCTTTTATGGATACACAAAATTGGAACAGTTCCTATTTGTTCCTTCATAACAGTGTACCCTGGAATAGACTGGAATGCTGACCATGCCTAGATAAGGATGCCTTGGGTTTTTCTCTCTTAAAAAGCACAGGGACATGATGCAACTCTAGAGCAGTTTTAAGTTATTAAGGAGTATGCAAACACCTCAACTGCAATTTAGTGTAGCATTAAAAGCACACCCATCCCCCAAACTCACAATTACCACAGTTGTTTCAACTTCTTATTTTATCCAGTTAACAGGAAAAGTGAAACATGAAATAGCTCATCATTAGACTTCACTATAGGAAAACCTGAAGATGCTTCCTATTAACATTATAATAACTAGAGATGAGGGAATAATTTGCAATGATTTATCTAAAAATGTAGCCTCTTTTTCTGTTCATGGAATATTTATTGATAGCCTGTGGTTCCTGAATATTCCAAAAATATTTGACTTCTTTTTGGAGCATTTTTATGTGCGGAATGATCCCATTTTACTTTGAACAGTCAATATTTAAAATTCACTACCTGAGCTGTGCTCATTAGGAAGTGGCCAGGTGTGTGTGGGTGAATGATTGCATGTCCAACTTGAAAAATTGAGCTTCAGGGAATAATCACCTATTTTAAATGTGCCTTCCATGAACCCTTGTGCCAGGAAAACCCAAATGCTTTAATGCTTGCTGTGAGTGAACACAAAAGAGATGAAAGCTTGGCTAAAGATAAGTGGGTAAAATATGTGAACAAACATTTGCAGAGCTTTTTGCAGCATTTGCCCAGATCTGGTAACATTGGCCTACTGACCTAGAACTGCCTGACCTTTGGCACTGGGGTTAATTCAGCCCCAGTAACTTTATACGTGTGAAATGACATTAAATTGTGTCATATGATCTTCACACCAGACTTTCAAAAAACACAGCCTCAGTCCCTGCTTTTCCTCTTCTCCATTTATTAAATTGCTTTGGCCAGGACTCTCAACTTTTTAATGCCCTGGTTGTATCAAAGGTGGTGTAAACAGCTATTGTTCTGTTCCTGAAAAGAGATCCAAACCTATTAGTGCTAATGGATGCTCCGTGTGCTGGAGGAATCATTTACCTCTTGCTTCAGTAGAACCAGGGCTCAGTTACAGCAACAGGAGATTCAGGCAGCAGCCAAGAATCAGGAAGGGAAAATACAGCTCTTGAGGTGACAATTTGGCCACATTTTAAGTCACTGTAAAGCTTGCATTGATTTAGAGGAAGCAAGGAGTTCCCTCCTAGTTCCAGGAGTTATGTTTGAAGAAATAAACTCATATGAAAGAACAAAATTACTTAGCCAAAATGTTCTTCTAGACTCTAAATCTCAAAACTAAAGGCAGACTGCACAGTGCTGAACCACCACCAGGCTCTTTGGGCCCTCCTCACTACCTGATTAGCCTTGACATTTTTGACTTTCATCTTCCACACCATCCATCTTTTTAAATCAAATAAGCCCAAAAGGACACCCTTGAAAGTGCATCTGTATAGTCTGAAATATGTTAATAATTACAGTAATTAAACCAAAGGGAATTTTTGTTTTAAATTCTCCCCCTCCAAGTATAAATTCATGAACCTATCAAAACAATCTTTAATAATTAGCAAGAAGATTTCAAAGTACATATTCTCGATCAGAATAATTCTGTATCATCCCAGCCAAATGCAAACCCTTTTGCCAGTGAGTTTAGTAAGTTCAATGAATTCTTTCCTCTCAGATCTTGAAGTATATTACTTAAGCCATCTCCAAACTTCATTCACTAATTCAGTGTGACAAGATTACCCTATTTCCAGTCCAATTTTCTAAGGAAAAAACCCTAATCTGTGTATCACACTGTCTGCCATCTCAGTAAATTATGAATCTGTTGGCCACTTCCAATCTTAAATTGGATTTAGCATGGGTGTAGAATTCTCACAGATATGAAATTGCTTCAATTTTTATGAAAATAGGTGATGAGGGAGAAAAGATATATTCAAACTAGTGGACTTGTTAGAATGAGTCCCCAAAAAGCAGACTTCTTCCACTTTATTTCTCATGGAACACCTTGATATCTGGAGAAAGAAATCAGCTAAAAGGGTAGGAGTCAGTAGCAGAGATGCTTCTCTGTATTTAACACATTTTTTCCCATCTACTTGTCACTAATTTTTAATCAGGACACCTGGAAAAAACTGTTCTTTGGGCCAATTGCTTTGAACATCAATTAGGAGGCCCACAGTGAAGCATGAAAGGATTTAAAAACCTGTCTGGAGCAAACACAGTACCTGGAGTTGGGTAGAACTGAACAATCTGAGTAGCTGCTCTTGCCTCAGTTTGAGAGCTCCAAGGGCTGTCAGTCACTGCCTGGATTGTCACACTCCTTTGGAGTGAATGCACCAAGTAAGTTATTTGTGTCATGCTACAGAGAAATCAAGCATGCACAACTAAGTAGCACTGTCAGATCAAAAAAAGTTCTTTGTGTACATATTTTCCAGAGCATTTTGTACCAAAGGAGACCTGAGAGATTAATGCTTATTTTATCGAGATTATCAAACGTGCTCAGATAGAAGGCTCTGTGTTTAATGATAGAAGGAACCATTCTGTAAATTGTATTGTGCACTCCTGGACTTATCCCAGTTCTGTTGCTTATTTCAAGGTTAATTTTTCAAGATCTTCATTACTTGACATTGTCTTCCTCTCCTTCTATGCCCTGACACACTTCTCTTTGTTCATATCTTATCCAGCAGAGCTCACCCTTCTCTGAAAGGCCCTGTACCTGCACACACACAAATGTACAAACTACCACAGACAGAGGAGTATTTACTCTCATCTGATCAACTCATAGCAGTGGAAAATCACGGGAATGCCACATAATTCCTGTTCTGTGACATGAGAACAGCTGTTATTGTATTCTCTTACACACCTGATTTTTTTCTTTGTATGCCTTTGCTTCCTCCGTCAGCGCTAATGTTTCGTTGAATAACAAAGTCTCCTGAGAGACACGTATGGCATCAAAATGTTTACTAAGCCACATTGCCTGAGGGAAGAAAAGAAATACAGGTTGAAGTATTTGGAAAGAAAATGAAGCATTTTTTTCAGAAGGCTGCAGAAAGACAAAGCTTTCCCAGCCATTCATTTAAGGGGACAGACTTTATGTGCAGGTTTAAGTGGTTTCTTATAAAGATGTTCAAGAGTTTACAGCTTTGAATAAGGGCTTTTTCATCTCCTGTCTCATAACACAGAATTTAAAGAAAGAAGTATTCTCCCTAGCATCACACACCACCATCACCAGTAGTTTCTGTGGTCAGTTTTCTCTGTGGTTCAAATATAACTCTGACATTTGCAATTAAGGGGTGCCAGTGGACATGAGACAAGTGACCGTGCAAATGGAGAAACCCCCAACAAGGGAACACCACAAATGTGTAATTATAGTGCTTCTCACAGGTTAATTAGCCCTGCTAAAACAAGGCAGGCAGAATTGTGTTGCATTCCAGCAGTATCACTACCACTACCTCAGTGAGCTCTCACAGAGCTCACTTAAAAATTTCCATTTAACCTGTTGTGTAATGTACAGTAATGTCTCCCTCAGGAATGCCACCCTTCAATTTGCCTTGTGCTCTTCTATCACTTAGATAAATCTGAAAATTATTTTTCCAGAATAAAGTTTACACAAATGCTGAGGTCAGTGCAATGTCAAGAGTGAGCAGTGTTACAACACTGAATTAGGCTACTTACAACTGTAGTTTTCCCAGAAGCGGGTGGACCGAGTATACAAATTTTTGGAGCTGTGAAACAAGGATATGTCAATGTCAAGATGCAGAACAGCAAAGATCCCAACCAGTTTCTCACTATTGCATTGCACAGTATCAGTGTAGTCACAATGAAACAATTATTTCAGATGGAAAGCTGCCTCAATGGAGGCTTCCTTCAGGATTGGGCTCTGCTGGGGAAAAGAAGGGGGGAACAGTAAGACAGTGCCAGCTGGGTCCTCCTTTAATCTCCATGGTCAATGAGATTAACACTCTAAGTGCCATTTGGAGAGATATATGAGATCTATATATCTCAATCCATCCAAACACACGGATAGTTTAGTGGTTGAACCCAAGCATAAGATACAAACATTTCCTTACCTGAGTCTGACTTTTATTCCCAAAGCAGTTACTTAGAACAAACACATTTTGTGATGAAAAACTATTTCCCATTTTAGTTTCACCTAAATAGGCTGTGTCAGGGTTCAGAGGAGATTTAGACACTGCAAAACGAAGCATGCTCTCGCTATGCTTTTTGACAGCTACCTTCACATTTTCTAGTCATCCTTAAAAGCAATTTTCCTCATTTCTGCTTCTTGTGTTTCTCTACTGCATATCCCTCTCCTTTCTCTGAGGAGGAAAGCTGCAAAAAAGGCATCCCAGTTCTGAGGAATTCTTAATCCAGTGCATACAGACAACACAAAAGGCATTACCTTCATAAGCTTCGTTGGGAATGAATTAGAGCCAAGACAAGAGAAAAAGGAGTAATTCTTAGGAAAGCATTTGGAACTTTTTCCAGAAATACACCTTGGGCTGCAACTCCTTGAGCTGTTGTTTTATATTAACAGCTTTGATGTTTTTTCCCCCCTACACCACAGGGAAAAAAAACCCCAAACCAAACCAGATTATCTACAGGAGGGACTGGTTAGTATTTACTGGGAGTAACGTAGGTCAAAGCAGAGGAGGGATCTACTCACCCAAAAAACCTCTTCAGCTCTCGATAACCAAGGGGGATGGTGTCTGATGGTTACAGACAGGCAAGGATGTGAAATGTATTTTTATGAGGCCTTCCAGGCACTTAACAGTTATTGGGCAGGTGCAATTTTTAAACATACATGAAACCCAAATTACGGATTCATCTTTACAAAGTTATCTGACTTGGAAGGTTTAAGAACAACTCCCCCCTTATTGGTTCTTGCAAATGCAACAGAACTAGTACACAATGTAGAAAAATACTTTAAAAGGATACATCAGCTGTTTTTATCACCTAATTTCTTTCAAATGTAATGTGATTAAATCCTAGGGTTTTTTTAAAATCTAACACCTTGAAACTCCAGCCCGGTACTTAGGAATTATTTATAAACAGCGTCATAAAAGAGTGCTCGGGTGCCAACACTAATCAACTTCTTCAAACCACTTCAAAGAAAATCAAAAAACCTTTCCATCCACAGATCCTTTTGAGGTTTAACTAGGAGCATGATTTAAAATTCACAAGAAAGCCCTTAGGTATTGAAGCTTTAATACACAGCTTTCTTGGACAAACGTTTGATAAAAAACGAAACATACCATTATATACACCATCTCATGCTTTAATATTGCCCAGGGCTACTGTAAATGCTCACTTTGTACTAAATCTGGTTTTCTCTCTGCTTAGTGGCTGGCAGCAGATGGGGCAGTGTAATTCACTGATTTACTCATTTGCACACTTGTAAGACTCCTCTAAAGCTTTCTCCCCAAACATATGACACAAGGGCACAACCAGGACACGATGCCACGTTTAACCCCCTCCAATCAACAAAGAGTCAGTGTTTAATACCAGAGATCTGAAGCAGCAGCCAAATGAAGTCGGAAATTCCAGAAAAAGCCTTTGTCTTCAGTAACAAATCATATTTCATTCTGTGTTTAGTCCCAGTGAGATGTTACAGGATTTACTCTTCCAAGCAAAGTAACTTTTAACACTCAACAGTGATTTTATCAACAACAAAATTAATCCTGGTATAATGCAAAATAACAGCTGGACTCAGTGACTTCCATTTAAATCCAAAAGAATTTTTTATTAATATTAATGCAACGAAATTTGTTCAACTTGTAAGAGAAGCCCTTTGTCAAACAGAAGCACATGGTACATGCTGAACATTCTTGCAGAATTTTTTAACATTCCTTCAGAAGTTTGGCTGTAAAGGAAGAACTCACAGAAACGCCTCTTGGATCCTGAAAGCTCCTTTTCATCAGCACAAACCAAGACACCGTGTAGAAAACTTGCATCTCTGAATGTGAAAGAATTATCAGCCTTTATGTGGCCCTTTAAGGTTTTTAGAAGGAACACAGAAAAGAACAATAGTGCAGAACCCTGAGCACAAGCACTTTGCCACACATTTGACCTACAAGGTTTTCAAGGTAGATGTGAGCCATAATCATCATTAGACTTGTTTATATTTTTAAAAGTACTTTAGATCCTATTATTAATTAAAAAGGTTTTCTAACTTCACACCTGGGATAGATGCAATGCCTCTTTTCCACACATCTCTGTTTGAAATTTTCTCTAGGGCTAAAACTGTCTGGCAAGGCAAGATCATGAAAATTCATCACTCTCCTGATGGCTCTAATAAGGCTTTTTTTTTCTTCTAAATAGTCAGCACCTTCCACCATGATCAAAAAGTAAAAGCAACTCTGCTACACATTTCTGTTACCTTATTTTCCATATAATTTATTCTTAAAACAACATTTAGGTTTTAATTTTAATTGGAGTTCCTCTCCTTCCTTAGTAGGTTTTTCCAGCCCAAGAGCAGACAGCATTTTCCCTTTGACAAACAGCTGCTGTAGTTCTATCTTTAGCCTCTAAGTACTGAAGTCCTGAAATGGAAACCTGCCTAATTCTGTTTGAATAATACTGAGGGGCTTAGGGACAAAGTAAGCTCAATGTGGAGAAATTTTATCAGCATTCTATCAAACTACAGGAAAATTCTTCCACATATTTTCCATGGGTCTCTAAACCAGATTAATTCCTCATGCTGCTGCATCAGAAAAGGCTGGGAACAATTGGCAGGATTTGGTTTCTTTTTTTTTCTTTTTAATGTATTTAGCAGCATTTCAATCAACAGCACTTGATCAGCACCACTAAGAGCTCACAGCACCTCCAGTGATCACGACTTCATTGATGCTGCAGCAGAACTTTCATAATGGTTTTACTCTGGTTTTAAAGAAACATCAAAGCCACATGACACCAGCTCTCCCTGACAGCTCACGCAGAACAAAAATTAGAGTTCACTTGTGCATATCCAAATATAATCTGCCTAAGGGTGAACAGTTTGTAAATCAAATAATTTGATTGAGGGTACAAGCTTTTATTGTGCAGAATACAGACTTCCTCTTCACTTTACCAGGTTTTGTTACACACAGGAGCAGACACACTCACTGTTCCTTCAGCTGAGACTCCACTGAGCACTGGAACTCATTAACAGCAGCCAGTAACGAACTAATCAAAACACAGAGAATCTGCCAGCCCAGGTAGAATAGGAAACCAAATTTACACCTGACAAAAGGAGTAATTAGCGAGCTTAAAGACAACAGGAAATATCAGATGGGGCACAGAAGGCATTAATAATTGATACACCAGAACTCTTTGTTATTCCCTTAGAGGGTTTCATTGTTATAACTGTTAAAGTGCATTTTTTATTAGATTACCCACTAAAAAAAAAAAAAAGAAACTGAAAGCATCTTGCCTGTAACTATTCCAAAATGCTCACCAGTCTTGTTTGTTCCCCCCTCCTCAGTCTGAAAAGTTTTATCCATCACCTGCCAAGCGCAGCAGTTTCCAGCAGCTGTTTACAAATAAGGGATTGAACTATTTATGGTGTCTCAATTTTCACTCACCATCATCGTTGTTTTGCTTTAAATGGTTTATCATGAACTCAATGGGATCATCTGGCTTATGAATTAATAGCTCTTCAAGCATGTTCTGAAAATAAATAGGACAAAGTCAGAGGAGAATTTAACAGCACTGCAGTCGTGGTATCCTGAATTTTTACAGCATTGTTACAATGAGCATCTTAAACAGCTTATAAATGCTTATTTATTTTCTTTCACAGGCAAAATGGAGACTCCAGAGCCTGTTTTAGATGCTGAAAAAATGAAGATGGTCAGAAAATTGCCATTAAAAAAAAAATAAAATCCCAACCTGTTTGCTTTGGCTTATTTGTGGTACATATGGACACCAGGAAGGTTTGGCTCGAGCAGTTTGGGGTTGACAGTGGCTGAGTCAGAGTTGACATAAAAACCATACAAGGAGTGGCAACTTTCCACTGATTTCAGAGAGGGTTGTGACTTTCCAGGCAGAGAGAAGACTAACCTCGAGAAATACCAACCCCACAGATTCCCCAGTAAGACATTTCAGCACAGCCATGAACTCTGTAACTAAACCTAAACATCAAACAGAACTAATGTTCTGACTCAGATAAGCTGTACAAATGCTCACACTGGAATAGACATCTAGTTCTAAAAAGCAGCCATAACACTTTAATATTTGGAAGTAAATCCTATAAAGTCTTTATATTCCATAAAGTTTTATATCCTCACCAATTGATTGTCTTTTATTGGAGTGGCCTATTTTCCTTTTCTACTTCATCCACTTCATTGGAATAATTAAACCACTCAATTTTTTTTATAAACTGTTTCACTTGCAAGTTCTGATGCTTCAAGGTCTGAGTAGCAAAGAGCACAAACCATAAAAATTATATTTTTATTGGAAGTTCATTTAAAATTACTTCCCGGCAACACTTATTTAAACATAAATCTGGATTTGGCACTGCACTTGTCAGCAGCTTTAAAAACAACAAACCTGAGCAAATCTGGGCTTATTACTATTCCAAAAAATTCAGTGACTGACACTGTCACTGTTTCTTGCCAAAATCCTACCTTCAAATCCTTCATTTTATTCAGTCCTGCTAAACTCAGTTTAATTTCACATGAGTAGTTCTGTGAATCTCTGGGGGAGGTTCATGTTTTGGGTCCCATGTTTTAGCTTTCACATTTTGTGTTTTGTAAATGTTTAAAGTTCGGGACAACAATTTCCAGCTATGTTTGTTTGTGTCACTAAGTTGCCACAACACAACTGAAGTACCAAAAGAAAACAAGACTCTGAGTCAGTTCCATAAACATTTTATGTACAATGAGGTCCTGGAGCAGCAAAACACAGTATTTCCACTAAAAAACCCCACAAATATTATGCTACACTGGCCATACTAAATAGCTTTAGCTACATGAAAAAAAAAAAAAAAGGATAAAAAAAAGATGAGGCAAGAAAAATAAACATTTGTGTGTATTTCAGTGAGGTCTGAACAAGTAAAAAGGACTTTCTAACAGAATTATGGGTTAGCAGCACACAGGGACAGTCTCTCTCTGTCAGAGACAGAACAACACCAGAATATTTAGTCCCTCGCACAAACGTCCCCATGCACGACACAAGGGCTTTCCCCAAACTTACAGAACAAAACACACCTTTCCCTAAGGCAGGGAAACCAAATTTGCTATTTACTGAAATCCCAGCGACGCTGGAAGTGCTCTTCTGTTCCTTTATCTGTGACACATCTCACCGAGCAGCCTCAGCAGGAGAGGGTTTTAACGGGATGAGGCTAATGAGGAGGTGGTGACTCCGACAAAGGCAAAACCGTCACCGCCGTTCTTCCCGCACTTAATTTGTTATTAATTTGTTATTGTCTCCCCCTCTTTTCCTCCCCCTCCTCCTCCTGCCAAGCCCGCCTCGCTTTTCACAGACTCCTTTTTTCCCACTGGCTGCCACTTTTTTCTCCCCAAAAAACGCCAGGTATGAACGGCAGCAACTGCCAATTAATATAATTAACTAAGAGAGCGCTCGGCCGCTTTCCGCACAGAGGGACACCCCCTCGTTGAGCTCCCACAGCAACCGGCACTCGGCGCTCGCCGGTGCCTTCACCGCCCCCCTTGGGCCGTCCCCGCTCACCTGCAGGAGCTGGAAGAGCCCCCGCACCGTCCCCGCTCACCTGCAGGAGCTGGAAGAGCCCC
>NW_020884901.1:4041108-4082500 GCF_003945725.1 Corapipo altera | reverse complement strand
GAGCCCCCGCACCGTCCCCGCTCACCTGCAGGAGCTGGAAGAGCCCCTGCTCCTCTGCGTAGGTGCCCACGGGCGGCGGCCACAGCTGGGCCGGGTCCTCCATGGCCGCCTCCGCCATGGCCGCCCCTGGCAACGCGACGCGTTGCTAGGTATTACGTCATCACTGCGCGACGGGGCCGCGACGGGGCCGCGACGGGCGCCTCGTTAACCGCACCGGGAAGGCTGAAGAAACGTCATCGAGCGGCGACGGTTGCCAGGGAGACGGCGTCGCGGTTGCCGTGGCAACGGCGGGGCGGAGGGCCCGCGGTCACCGCTGTCACCCCGGCCAGTCCCCACATCCTGGCCCTTCCCGGGGAGCCGCCGCACCGCCCCCGCCCGCACACCGGCCGGTAGGAGCCGCAGGGCTCGCTGGGCGGCCGCGGAGCGGAGGGAAGGGGCGGCGGGGTGTCCGGCGGGCGGGGCTGCGGGCGAGGCCCCCACGGGAGCTTCAGATCCTTCCCCACCGTCACAATCAGGAGGGGCAGGTTAAGCACGGCCCCCGCGGCCGGCCCCGGTTAGCGGGGGAGGTTTGGAGCCGCTCGGGCGGTGGTTTCAGGGCGGTAAGAGGAGCCCCGGCTCCCCCCGCGGGGATGCATCGCCGCGTTGTCTTTACAACAGACCCACTCGGGTTTATGGCAGCCCATTGTCAGCGCTCCCCTCTGGGCTCTCCGCCTCTCTCTACAGCATCATTACTCACTGACTTACTGCCTGGGGCTCTGGGGCTGCACAGTTTTCACACAATATATCTTCTCTTTTTGCTTCCTTTTACTTTTCTTTTTTTTCCCCGAAGTTTTCCCCCAACCTACACGATTCCAGCTCAGGTGAGGGAGTTCCATACGTAGAATCACACCATTTCTAAAAAGCAGCTTCCTTTCTCTCCTTCTCTCCTCGAATCCAGAAATAAGTAAACATGAATGAGGTAGTGGAGACTCTAAGAAACATAGAGCAGAACTACAAGATCTTCCAGCAGCAGCAGTTTACATTTACCAGAGCATTGGATCACACCCGAGAGGAGGCCCATGACTTGATCAGACCTGTGGCCAGCATTGTACAGGTACAAAGTATCCAGCACAAAATACTCTGCTCCCGAGAACAGGGACAACACGGTGTCAGGTCAGGGATGAATAAATGTTTTTACCAAGGGAAAATGGACAAAACCTCCCTGGTAATGTTTGTTATAACTCTGCAAACCAGTGGCAAAATCTGGGGAGAGAAATACCTGTGTGAGGTTTTATTAGCACAGAAGGAATCTTATTCCTGAGCATCACTTTTGATTTAGTTTAACACTAAATTAAACTGGTTTAGTTTAACACTGTCATTTTGCTGCTGAGGCACAGCCAGAAATACAGGGCACAAGAAAACAATCAAACTCCTTCCCCAGTCACTCATGGAATCTGTAATCCTTAACTTGGAGGAACCAGCAGGCTTGGCTCTTCCCCCTGGTATTGGTGCTGCTGTATCTTTCTATAGTGCTTATTAAAAATAATGGCTGTGTTACAGAGGGAGGATGATGGATTGAGGGCTGAGAGTCCCAAGTGGGCACAGGGTTTTCTGGGCTGGTAAGTGAATTGTCTTGGAATTTTTAGAACACGGGATGTTTTAAGTAGAGCTTAGACCACCTGGAGACAGGGGGGGGAGTGGGTGAAGAAAAATCTGAATAAAATCAGAATTGTGGATTTGAGGCAGCAGAACCCAGGCACAAAACCCAGGTGGATGCCAAAGGCAGAGTGAAGGCCAGGCTGTTATTAGGATTAGGACACAGAAGGAGCTGGTTGTGTTTTCTAAGGGCTGACTCTCTCTAATGTAAGGGTTTTGCTCATTGCATGGAAGAGGATTGGGACAGACATTACACTGAGCTTTTTTTTTTTTTTCCCCAAAAAATAGGCATTGAGATGTGTAACGTTATAAAAGTGGCAATATTCCAGTGGTACTGAGCAAGCCTGGACTCCACTTCTTGGCAGAGGTGGAAGGGCTGCTTGTGGTGGAGGGTGAAACCTCTGAGTGTGACCTCAGAATTACAGGGATCCACAGCATCCTCTGTGACACAGCAACATGGGAACTGCAGCCCTGGGGGTCCAGCCACCTCATCCCAGGGGGAGGATGGGAAAGGGAAAAGAGCAAATTACCAGGAAAACCAGGGAGCAATTGGTGCAGCGTATATTTGAGCAGGAACTGAACTGCTACCAAAAAACTTCCCTGGTGACAAAAGCAGGCACCCATTTTACCCACTGCCATTCTCTCTGTTTTTAATTTGTTGTGGGAGGGCACAAAAATAAAAGCAACAAACACAGAAATATGTGTGGTCTCAGCCTACAGCTGACTTGACTGGCAGCTTTCTTTGCATGGAAACTACAGAAAAAATGAGATTCCACTTGAACATGGCTAAATTTCCACCCCCTCGAGCTTTTTGTGGCAGCATTTTTAGAGTGGAGTGATGACATTCCTTAGAGAAAAGAGGAGAGCATAGGAAGGTGGAAAGGTGGAAGTGCACACCACAGTCACACAATAGCAACAGCTTCTTGAAGATTTCTACATGGAGTAGGGCACAAAATCAAGACCCAAGTGGTTTTGTGGGACCAGCTCCTCAATTATTGTTTCAGCCAGAGCCTCAAACCCCCCAGGGAGTCCCTGCCTGCAGAGCCTGGCTGTGGTCAGGACCTTGCAAGTGGTTCTGTAGTCCTGTCCCTGTCCTGGTCACTCAGGTGCATTAACTCCCTGTTGTTGATGTGGCCAACAACAATTCCTCTTATCCCATCTGTGAACATCCAGGCTAAAATGATACTCTCGTTAGGACTATTTCTGCTCAGAGCAGCAGTAAAAACTCCTGCCACTCACAAGGACACAACACTCAGCAAACAGTGTGGAAGGAGGAATCTGTGCTGGAAATGGACCCTTAGGAGCAATTTTTTATTTTCCTACAAACCTGCTGAGAATTTGGCCAAGCACATTCCATGGCTTTTCTGTATGCAGCAGCTGTACCCATATTGGAACAGCTACATCCTTCTTGGAATCTTACAGAAAACACTGGAGGTGCTGGAGTCCAGCTCTGGCTGCCAACCAGCCACTCAGAATTTTACATTCTGAAGTGCCTGTAATTTCTTTGGAGAAGATATTTAATCCCTTGGCATAACGTTTCCTCGTGCAATGCTCTGAGTGACACAACTCTCAAGGCAAGAGGGGATTGGCATTGCTGTAACAGGTTAGGGAGGGTGGTTTAGGTTAAATGGGTTGGGTTTGCAGTTCATGGTGCCACAGAGAGAACCATGGAGAATGAATGATGCAAACACATCACCCCAAACCAGAACCAGGTTGGTCACTGCCCTCACTTCCCACCCTGCTCTGCCCAAGCAGAGGGAGCAGACAGATCCCACTCACATTCAGCCTGTTCCTCTGGTGCTGGGTTTGGCTGTGGGTACTCCTACCCTTCTTCCAGAAGTGAGGAAGACTTGCAAACAGCTCCCTCACCCCAGCCTTCCTCAGTCACCAGCAATGACAAGCAAACATCCCACAGCGCCTCACACCTGCAGAGCCACAAGAGAAAACAGCTCCTCATCACTGACCCGAGCAACTTTGCAGCAGAAGTTAGACGCAATTTAACATCTAATTTACCTCTGTTTTCCCCCATGGACAGGTGCAGGTCCTCAAGGACCACCACTGCATCAGTGCCACCGACAGGCGCATCCTCAACATGTTCATCTCCATCTGCAATGACCTCCGCAACCTCTGCCAGAAGCTGGAAACGGTGCATCCGGGGGACCAGGTGACCAACGGCCTGTTGGAGAGGTGCAAAGTGCTCCTGAACGACAGCAATGACCTCAGTGCCATCAGAGCCACGTAGGTATTTCCTTCAGCTCAGCCTCTGGGAGTCCACTCTTGGTACTGGGAGACTGGCACTGCACATTCCCACTGGACCTCCCCACCAGTTCTGCCACAACACCTTCCCGGCTTTGGTGAGGGTACAAGGTGCTCCCCAGGTTGCTGTTGGGAAACCACTGCCAGCCTCCATTCACAAAAAGGGGTTTGGGTGTCTTTATTCATCATTTTTACTGGTGCATGGCTGGGCATTTACAGGCCCTGAAGTCCCATGCGAGGTCACGACCTTGCAAGTTGTCCCTCTAGTCCTGATCCCTGTCCTGATTACTCAGGTGCATTAACCTGAGTAACCCCAGGCAGGTCCCCTCCTCTCTCCTCCTATTCCTCCCCTCCACAGGGCTAATTTCTGTGGGGCAAGTGTCTGTACATTCTCTCAACATCTTCCAGATGCATCCCAGCAGGCAGGGTGGTGTGTTTGGCAGGACTCATTCCTCAACATGCAGTTCCATCCATGCCTTTCTGGTTTTGGGAAATGGCTGGCTGTGCAATCCTGCTCTTCCCAGGGGGATCTCAGGGGGGGCCTGTGGGCTCCCAGGGTTGCACTGCTGGGTTCCTCTGCCAATTGTTTCCTTCTGTCCCACAGATACCCCCACGGTGTTGTGAATTACCTGAGCTTTGAAGAAGCAAGGCATACTTACGGAGGTGTGGTGAGCCTCATCCCCATCGTTATAGACCACCTGAAGGAGTGGGTAACCTACACTAAAAGGCACCTGCTGCATCAAGTGAGTCATGGACGTGGCATCTCCAAGAAGGAGGCACCCACTTCCCAAAAACCATCTTCTGTGCGCTTTGCAGCTCACACCTCCGTTAGTAACAAAAATACTGTGCAATTGCAGGAAAAGGATTTCCAGAAGTTCCTGCTTGAAAATCAACGTCCGAAACAAAAAGCTCCCTGGAGGCCACCGGGCAAACACCCCTATTGAAGGATCACACCTTCTGCTTATGACCTTTAATCAGCTGGCTGATTAAAGACAGTGAAATGCATACTAGAGATCTGCCCTGAGTCCACTTCCTGAAGAGCTGCCCTGCCAGCCAGCCTGGGACAGACGCACACTCTCTCCCTTGCTGATATTTCCAGTCAAAGTCATATCCTGGCAGAAGTAGCTGTAGCTACACCTGGTCCCTGGGACCAGCACTGCAGTGGGAGCAGGGAATAGTCAAGAGTCATCAGGTTGTAATGCCTCAGACATGAATCTTGGACAAGATACCTGAAACGGGATTTTACACTTTCTGAGGAACATCCCCTCACTCACCACAGCCAGCAGGGTGAAGAACCTGAGTGTCTGAAGGACATGACCCAGAGCAGCAAAGGCCTGTTATTATGGATTCAGACATGTCTTTGAGATTTAGACTTGTCCCCAGAATTCCCTCACCCTCACTGAAATTGTTTGGCTTTCTGGACCACAGGATCCATGTGTACAGGACACTGATGTGTCTCCTGTACATGCCACTGGCCACAGAGGTCAGTGTGCTCCAGCTGTGCTCTGCTGCACCTTTCCTGCAGGTTCTACACCACAGAACATCTCCCCTTGTCCTGTGTGACTCCTTTGCTATCAAAGCCAGAGATGTAAAGGAAAGCAGAGTTCAGTTTGCCCCTAGTTTGTGTGTACTGACACAAAACAACCCTGTGCTCCTCAGGCCTCTGCAAAACTGAAAGTCATTTCCAACCCAAGTGATTCGTGGGAATCTGGTGGGAACAGAGAGGGTGAAAGCTGTGGCCACATTCAGATGGTTCCTTTTAAAATTGCAAGTTAAACTGTCTGTGCTTTTTCAAGATGAGAATCCAGCTTGTCTGGCTCTCAAGGATGTCAGGAGGCTCAGTTCATTAAAACATGTGAAATATGTTTTCATACCAGCTTTCATAGCAGCCCTTGGCAACTCCAGCACAGTTTATCCCAGTGCTGGAAGCACCTCTCATTCCAGCCTGCTCTGGGAGGGTCAGCAGAGCCCCATTCTCCAGGGCTGATAGAGGTTTTTGGGGTGCTTTTAATCAAGCACTGTTAACTACAAACTGAAGATCTCAGTGATGCAGTGTCTGCCCTGTATCTCACTGATCTTTTCCCCTCCTGCAGGCAAATCACCTCCTGCTCTTTGCTTCCTGGTGGAAGACACTCCTGAATAAACAATTTCCCTTTGCATACCTGGCTCAGTTTGCTAAAATTATGAGAAAGCTTCTGCCTTAAGATGACCAGTCTCTGGCAACAAGCAGCTAAAAAAGGAGAATTAATACAGAGGAGAGAGCATAGGGAGGAATGAGAGCTCAAGAGAAATGGGAAGTATTTTCAGCAGCATTTTTATTCCTCACATGACCCCACTTTCTTTTGCACTTTTTTCCTATCCCCATCCACTGGTACTGCAGTGCACCCATCCCCTCTGGAGTAGAAGCCTATTTTTAGGGAGATATGATCCAAGTGAACTGACCTTTGGTGGAATCAAAATGGTAACGAAGGGTCACAGAGAGACTCCCGGGCACTCCTGGGGCCAAGGCCAGTGGAACGTCACCGTCACCCTCTCCAGCTGCACTTGAGAGCCCTGGTGCTGAGGCAGCTTCAGGCTGAAAAATCCCAGTTGCTGGCAGCTGCCCTGTTGTGTTTCATGTTGCAGACAAGTGTCCAATGACAGTTGCTGCCTTGGAAAGTTTTTCAGAACAAGCCCAGGCTACGTGGACTGAACGCTGACAAGTGTCAGGGACACGAGAGATGCTGCTCCCAGATCTTGTTTCCAACCTTCCTGGCTCTGTCCTATAGTTTAAATTTGAACACACGCAGGCTCTGATGAGACCAAAATTATCCTCCAGTTTGTAGGTCACTTTGAGCTTCCATGGATGAGCACAGCACAAATGGCTGGGCAGAGCTGTCCTACCAAACCCAGCCCACCACTGCTGCTCAAACCCCAGTGCAGTTGTCATTTTGCACTTGACCAAAGTGATACACAAAAGAAACAGTTCCCAAATCTTAATAATAAGATTCATACACACATAATAAGGGGATGCACACATGAAACAGTTCCCAAATCTTAATAACAATTTCTAGCCTGGCCTTATCCTTTCAGTCAGTGTCACACAGCCAAAATTTTAAGACCCAAGCAGAAAAATGAGTGCATAAAACTTGCAGTCTGAGGTTTGATAATGACAAGACCAGAATCTGTTGGAAGACTGCAAAGTTAAGTCTCACAAAAACATCTAGACAAATTACTTAATTTCCATACAAGTTCTCCTCTTCCAGAGCGGATGGACACTTCAAAAGACAAAAAGATACAGCAAGAATTGTTTTTCTCTACTACAAATCAAGCTGTTTGAAGAATTTACATAAACAGGATGTAAATGCCAAACACAAAAGTGCAATAAAGTTTTACTTTAGCCTCTGTGAGCATAAAATTGCAAGATACACACTGAGAAACCAGGCAGGGCACCAGACTGACTTTCCTACAGATGTGTCAGTTAGTCCAGGAAATAAATGCTGCATTTTTGTTCAAAGACTGAAATAGAGATATGGGCTGGTAATAGATGATCTCAACAGAATCCTGGCATCTGTAGCCTATGAACTACCTCTGTGCTCCCCTTGATTCAGCTAGGGGTCAAACCAGGCTTTTTTCTACCCAAGCAACCTGGTTTAGTGGGAGATGTCCCTGCTCCCTGCAGGGAGGTTGGACTAGATGGCTCTTAAAGGTCCCTTCCAGCCCAAATTGTTCTGTGATAAAATATTCCAAGTTAAATATCTGGTCCCAGTGTCTCATGCATTGAGAGGATGGGGTAGAGCTCAGACCTCGAGGAGCTCAGATCAAGTGTTGGGAATGGGGGTGGGCTCTTGAGGGAAGGAGAAAGGGGGGATGCAAGGGAGAGGAAACAGCATCCCAACGATGTCACCGGAGCTGATGCAGGATGAAGGGATGGGCTTGGCAGGGCCTCTAGCGGCCGCCTCACATCACTGTCTGATTTCTGAACAGTTCCAACAATCCTGTCTCCCCAGCCCTGAATCCACGAGGGCTTCTTAACACTGGCTGCAGGTGTGCAGCCCTTGGATGCAGCATTCCCGGGTGTCTCCCCAGCCGTGCAGGGCACTGCGGGGCCGCTGCTCCCGTCACAAGGAGCTGTAATTTCAGAAGAGCCATCGGCTGTTCCCTGTCACCAGCACCCTGCTCTGTCAGCTCCCACGTCATAAACACCCTGCAGGCAGCAGAGCTGCTCTCCTGGGAGTTCTGAATTCCCTCAGTGCAGCACCAGCTCAGTCAGCTGAGCACCAAACACAGGAGGCTTCGGAGAATCCAGGAATAGCGTCTGGCAGATGGCAAAGAGCAGAGTCCAAAACTGGAGGGAGCACTTGGAGGGAAGAGGCCTTCAGGAAAAAAAGGGTTTAGCCAAGTAAAGTTCACAGACACCAAAATCACGACAACCATCAGTCAAAATTGTTTCAAACAAAGTCTTGTCTGAAAAGCAAAGCCCATGTGAACGTTCTCTCAGCTTCATTTGCAAAGCTCCTGTGTATGAACAAAGTAACTCAGCTCCTGTGATTTCACAAACTATTTCATAACCACTTTTAAAATCCACCATTGTGCCAGCAGCTAAAGTGGTTCCAATAAATCAGGATCAATCAGCAAAGACAATTTAACTTCCTGAATCTGAAGTATTTCCTTCCCTAATGTCTCCTGTGTGTTTATTAGCAATGCTATAAAACTACTAAGGGTACTACTTGGCATTAGTGAGGAAGGTACTTTATTCTTCTCTTTTTGTACCCTACTCAATATACTCCTGTGGGTAATTTTAATCTTTTTCTTTTTTTTTTTTTTTTTTTTACACTGGCAAATGCAGCTTTGCAATGCCAGGCTTATTAAGGGATACACAAAATGGACTTCAGTAAGGTTAAGAGCAAGTCAAATTCACTTTGTGCTTTTTCATTTCACTTACCCCATGGTGTAGAACTCACCCAGTGCTGGGGGCATAAAATAACCTTCTGTATCATTTAACTCCAAGTTAATGGTTATGGTAACTTCTATATAAATTCTCCATATGCACTGTTACTAAAGTGTTTCCACATATTCAAGAATTATCCTCAGTCCTTAACTGGAATGCTGAGGTTCATGTATGGATTTCTAAATTGCTTCGAGCAACCTTTTAAATATTCATTTATTTCAAGAAAAAAACCCCAACAAACAACCCACACATAAAAAAAACCCAAACCACCGAGAAAGGTACCAGTCTGAAAAAAAGAAAACAAAACAAGAAAACAACCTTAACCTACCAGCAAAATGGTCCCAAAATTCCTCTTGGTCTGCAGAAGTGTCCTCCTGTGTGCACTGTGGCTCCTGAGCAGGGAAAAGCACAGCCAGGGACAGAGCCAGCTTCCAACAGCAGCCCCAGCTTTGCAAACAAGGCTTTGACATTTCCAGCTATTAATTTCTCTAATCACTGTGCAGTCTCTGGCCTGCAGGAAAGCAGAAAGCTCTCAGGCAGATCTGCAGCACTGAACTGTCTGCACTTAATTTATGGATTAGACTGGCACGTTGTTGGTGAGTTTGTTTGCCACAGAATTAAAAAGGCTTTGGCTCCATGCAGAGAAATGAGCTAATGATGAATCCTGTGCAAAGGAGCAGCAGCACTGACCTGGACTGTCACAACTGGGAAGATGTCTGGACACTGAACTCGTTTCTGCCTGTTTTGGTCCCAGAAAGGTCGGCTTGCAGGGAATTTAACACAGAGTAGTGCAAAACAATACATTTTATTTGTTCACAGTTAAACACAAGCAACTGCCTTGACATTTTAGAACATTCTAATAAGGACAGCAAAACCTCCTTTTGGTTTAAGTTCTCTTTAGCTTACGATTGTACCATTTCCTCGTTTTTCATATTTATGGCATTTAATGTGGATTGTTTAACATGCTTACAAAGAGCGAGGCAGGGAACAGATTAACTTGACAAAGACAGCAATTTTAGATTTAACTAAAAGCAGTCAGTTAAAAAAATCTGTTTCCACTTCACTGATGGGACCCCTTCAAACAAACTGCAAGTTAACTACATACAGCAGATCCACGATTTTTAGACTTACAAAAAAAAAAAAAAAAAAAAGAAAAAAAGAAATAATTGCAAAATTTTGTTCCTCCATAATCTTTGTGGTCCATAAACAAACCGAAAGTGGTTTCCATTACTATCCTGGTGCTAAAATCCTGTTTAAAAGAAGAATAAAGTCACCTTATCAACGAGCTTGAGTCACTGCCAGGGCGTTTTTGTAACCGACACAAAACCCACCTCTCCTCGGAACGCCGGATACGCCCCCGGGCTGGGCAGGGCAGGATGGGGAATGAGCTCGTCCAGCATCCCAGCCCATCAGGGCAATGTGCAAACCGTTCCCTCCTGGGGCTGGGATCCGGTGGGGAAAGGGGCAGGAAACCTCCAAATCTTCCCGAAACACACGCTACCACGTTTGCTACCACTAAGTCTGAGAAAGGCTAAAGACATGTCGACAAAACCAGTCTGTCACTTACAA
This sequence comes from Corapipo altera, assembly GCF_003945725.1. Lineage (NCBI taxonomy): Eukaryota > Metazoa > Chordata > Aves > Passeriformes > Pipridae > Corapipo > Corapipo altera. The sequence continues at coordinate 4,072,110 of NW_020884901.1, read as the reverse complement.
CCAACTCTCTACTCTCTATTCCATGCAGAGTCAAGCTTGGACACAACCACTGAAGTTCAACCTCTACTCTCAGGGCTCTGACTGACCAACCCAAAGGACACGGAAAAATAATTTAAGACAGGTAGAAATGTATTTAGACCCTGGGTGTTACGGAAGAAGCGGAAAACGGGGGGGAAAGTCCTGTCAGGAGCAAGCCAGCACAGTGCCAGCTGCTTTGACAGCCTCGTTCCTATCAGGGTTAAGAAGGGATTTGAACTACAAATGCAAGTGTTCTTGGACTTGATTTCTATGTGAGGCAATTCTTGAACAGCAGCTGCCACCCACAGACTGTTTCAGAGGAGAGGCCACGTGTGAGGGTGACGGTGAAGCCTGATGTGTCCGAGCACACCCGGCCCAGACACACCCAACATTTAGAACAAGCACTCTGCCTTCCTAACAGCAGGCTCTGCTCTGTCACGAAGGAGATTGAGTCTGACCACTGACAAGCCCTGATCCCAAAATCCTCCTTCACAGAAGGCTCATCATTGACTTGATTAACACCGAAAGGCTTCACACCAGGATTCTGATTCCCAGTTTGAACAGGATTCCTCCTCAGCCTTGCCTTCTAAGGAAGCAGGATGAGGGTGAAGGGCAGAGACCTAGAGCCAAACTGACATTGCTGAGCTGAAAACTGTGCTGCAGCCTGAGCAGAAGAGCACTCAAAGGAAACCATATTCTGAACGTATTCCCAGGAAGAACGAAGCCAATTGCTTGGACTCAACACATGGTGGTCTTGCTCAGACCAGGAACAAAGAGCAGAACTGTGAAGGAGGATCAGGCAGCACATTTCCCTGATTAGAGAAACAAATCCTCCTCTGCAGATCTTCATAAGCTTGCAATTCTACATCCAGGTTCTGCACGCTCTCCCTACTTGAGTAAAGCTTCCTTTTCCCTCTTCTCCCACCCCAATTGCTTTCCCATACAAACCAGTCTGAGGTCAGTAACAGTCTGTCAGGCAAACACTTAAAATACCAAGAAGATCAGAAGCTAGTGTTTTAACAAGTCTTCAGCATTTACGGTCTCTTCTGCATTACAAGCTCCAGTTCCTTTTTGTCTGTTCAAATGTAACTTTCCAGGAAATGTTAAGGACAATATAAACAGTGATCATGAATTAGGGTGAATGAATCATTTTGCAGAGGTACAGTATCTTTAAACATTTGGGTATTCAATCAGACTCCAACTTAATGAAGACTGAGGGATGTGGGACAATGGACAGGCAAAATAGAGACCCTTGGATGAATGCACTGGAAATTCTAGTGCTGCTTCTTTCCAGGATGAAAGGAACCAAAGTCACCTGGACAGGCAGCACAACCAACTGCTCTAAATTGGAAGCTTGCAAGGAAATACAAAGCATTCAGAGTAGACTCACAAATGTTAATTTGGCCTCATATTGCACTCAAGTTCATAAACGCAGCCACTCAACTGGGGACAGGGAGAAAGGGCAAAAATACTTGCAAATGCTACCAGTTGTCCCTTCAAATTAGTACACGCTGCTAAGGACTGAATTGGAGAAAGAAGCAAGAGTTAGGCTGGGCATTTCAATTCCAGACCCAAAAATCCACTTCGCATTCATTCAGCAGCCTCCTTCCGTTCCTGGCCATCGATCCTGCTCCGCTGCATGAGCCACTGCTCAGACCAAAGAAACATAAAAGCTTTTAGTTAAACTTGCACTCACGCCTCCTGTTCTATGCCAAGAATATGAAAATAACACTGATTGACTATCTTCCTCTTTAACTGTGGTCATGATGAGTTTCATTGTAGTCCATGATATGAAGCTGTCCAACACTGCTTTCCTGGAGCTTGGGCGAGAGGCTGAGGTTATCGGGGCTCGGAGGGGCCTTCGACTCCGTGCTTGGATCTTTACATAGTTCAGTCTTTAGAGCATCAGACAGCCTGTTGATGGTCACACCCTCCTCATCACACTGGCTCTCGCTCTTGTTGCGAAATAATTCTCGTGCCTTCATTCCAAGGAAGCTCTTGGAGCTGGGGAGTGAACCTACAGTCAGAGGGACAGTGGACGAGGGCTCCAGCAACACGGATGTCTCCCAGCGACTGCTCAGCCTCTGGTTCTGGGGTTTCTCTGGGGTGGAGAGCTCGCTGCTGCTGCCACCCTTACTGCTACTGCTGCCTCGAGTGCTGGGAGGTTTGGTCTCTCCATTTCTACCAATGGTTTCTTCACTGTTTCCTGCCACTGTGTCTTCATTACCACAGTCCACCCTGTTTGGGAGAGAGAGAGGATACAGTGTCAAGGAAATCATGACAACTAAACAATGGAGAGGGAAACACTGGCCAAGGCAAGTTACTTCCATTTCTGCTACTGAATATGTACTTCAACAAGTTTCTTTTCACAGTTGTGTGGCAAAGCAGGAGTGACACAGGGCAACCAGAACTGTCACACACTCAGCTTTGCAACACCCAACGCTTTAAGTCCAAAACAATAATCCCACAGCAGAATGCAATTGGATCCTGATCTGTTACAGCAAAGGAAGAGATCTGTACATCTTCCTTGGACTGGAGATCTTTCCTTTACCTAATCCAAGCACGGTGATCACCACAAGCTGGTAGTGCAAGGGATGACCCTGATGCTGTGGCAGAATTGGGTGTAGGAAAAAAGGCACAGTCTGAAGGGAAGTACAGCACTACCCAGATGCTTCAGGCAGACAGATGTAAAACAAACACTGAAAAACAGCCTAACAATTTGTAGATTAAAGTGAGGTTTCTCTCGAATTTGAGTAGCAGTTCAGCTACCTGAGAAGTATTTCATCAGCACTTCCAGTGTTGTCAAGGGCTCCCTGTAACCCGGGCAGAGTCCTGAAACATATTCAATCTCGAAAAGGTGGAGCAACACAAATAGTTTGGGGTGATGCATCCAAGTGCTAGGAACTCCACAAGGATACCAACACTCATGAGACCTGCCTATTTTACATAACCACACTTACCTTTCTTCTGCTGCTTCAGCTGCTTCTGTTTTATCATCTTCAAGTTTTTTCAGTAGGCTGTTCTTCTCCAGACGGCCAAACAGATCCAAGATCTCCAGCTCAAATGCCTGTGTGATTCTTTTCTGGGCCTTGTACCTACTTTCTACTGCTTGCAGCTGACCTCTGAACAGAAAAAGAAACCAAAATGTCCAATGTCTCCAGATACTGCCTCAACTATGATAACACATACGAGAAAGCACAGCTGAAATGTTACATAGGAAGCACCTACCTTGCTTGGATTTTGACATCTTCCAGGTATTTCTTTTGCTCCAGGAAGAGGTGGTCCTTTTTTGCAAGCTGAGATTCCAGTTCAGCTATCCTTTTCTGGGAAGCATCAAGCCTTTGGCTTTGCTGTTGGACACATGACTTTGCTTTCTCCAGTTCTTTCCGAAAGGCAGCGTGCAACATTTCAACCTCCTCGAAGCAAACAACACAATGTTAAAGCATAATTTGATAGTGTGTTATTTTTACTGATGTTCAGACATGTTTCTGATGTTATAAATAGGCACATTTTAAAGGAGGATAGAATAAAAGCAGCATTTCTAAAAACAGATATAGAAAACTGGCTATGCTGAGGATGTACACTATTAAAATAACTACACATCACTGGAATTTATTAGCACATTAATGTTCCTTATGAAAAGCTCTTTTCATCAAAGCAAACTTGCCAGTTCTGCACTGGATTAGAATAGACAAACTCCATTTTAAATCCATTTTTTGCAACATGACGTTCATTAAACAGCAGTAAAAGCCTTTTTTTGGCTTATTATTCACCTTCTTTAATTACTTTCTCTCACGCAGAAACAGTTATATTGTTGTGTAATTTACTTGCTTCTAATTAAAAAAAGGTTTCTTTGAAGTCAGGAAGTAAAACCATATGAACCACAGAAGTTTTAGTGAAGCTACTACTAACTTTTAATAGGAAAATGAATGACTAAGTGAGAAGATTAAGATGTTTGTTTTAAAGCAGCACCTCATGAAAACCAGTAAAACCCTGGTTAAGATCTTTCTCCAAATTCTGGTACTATTGCACTACATTACTTTACCAACCATCTGCTGTTAATTACCTTACAAGCACAGTGAAGTCTCGGCCTTTGGAAAAAAAAATTGCTAAGAATTTATATCAAGTAGCTAAAACTGATTTCAGGTGTACCCCAACCACCCCTTTTTAGCTTTCAGAAGGGGCACTGAAAATATTCCTTAAACCTACAGTGCTCACAGATATCTGAACAGATCAAACACAAAATCAAATCCCTGAAAATCAATTTCAGAACAAAGTTATCTGTTAAGTTATGAGGTATTTCCTTCTGAGCCCAAGGCTGGGAAATGCTGGGTGATGCCCTCAAGTGAAGCCTCCCCAAAAGTCCTCCCCTGCAGCTCTGCAATACCTTTGTAGTGTCTGTGTGCTTGTGCTGCAGCTGCTCCAGGTACAGCTCGTTGACCTCCCCAAGAACCAGCAGCTGCCTGTTCAAGAACTCCATCTGCTGTTGCACTGACTCACTGTTGGAAAGCTGGAAGGAGAAAGGGAATAGGATCCAACACTGGGATGGATGGTTCAGCAGGAGAGCCACAGCTGACAGGCACTGTGTTCACAGGGGATTTTTACAAAGGAGGGACACAAAGACCAGAATCAAATGCATCGTAAATAGTGTTAAATAAATTAGTTTTCATAGAGAACTTCTAATTTCCATTCAACTTCTGACATAAGATCTCCAAGATGTCAAGATTTAATACAAGCTCATAATGCTCAATCTGCAAATTCCTGCTGTGGAAAAAGCAGCCAAGATGAGAAGACTCAGAAGCCCTTGAACTGAGTTTAGAGCTTCTTCACCAAAATACATTTTTCTGTGTTGTTTTTGTGTAATTAATATCAGACTCTAAAGAACTAAGCACAGGTTTCTTTCAGAACAAGAAAGAAAAAGCACCTGATGAAAATTATCAGGCAAAAAATAAACAGAAAGACACAAAGGGACCCTGGGAACACTGACTCTTCTTACCTTTTGAGAAACTTGGCTAAGCAGCAATTCAGTGTGACACACCTTGTTGTTGGCCTTCTTCAATTCTAACCTCAGATCTGCTATCATATTCCTGCAATCTTCCAGCTTGGTCTGTTCAAGTGACAAAAAAATTACTCAGGGTTCTGAAACTTCACCAAGGACAGCAAGGGCACAGGGCTGGAAAGCTGTAACCCCCAGCACTGGAAATCAAGTTATACTGAGCCCTTGTGAAAGCCCCCAAACCAGCAAGACACTGCCTTTTCCTATTTCCAAACTAAAGACAGGACAAAACAACTATAAAAGCACTTCCAATTATGCACTGCCTTACTGTGAATTAAGACAATATCTCTAACAAAAATGTACAGCATTCTCTCAGATATTTCATGCCTTGTTATTAAGAAGGTTATTTTTAAAACCAGTAAGTAGACAACAATTTTGTTCATGCTTCATACCTGCAATTCCTGGCTCTGGTTGTAGAATTCCTCCCGGTCGTGCTGCAGCTGTCTGATCTGGCTGTGAAGCTGAGCCACTATATTATCATGTTCCTCCTGAAACTGGTGGTACCTTGCCTGTTCTTTCTGCAGACTCAGTTTCAAGGCCTGGATTTCCTTTTCCTGTAGTTTCAGCTGATCTTTCTGTTAAAAATCCCACATGAAGCATCAGACAAGGCACCTGCTTCTGAGTTAGAACACCTGTCCTAAAGCACCAGCCAAGCAAAGCTGTCCATTACCAGCAGGGCAGGCAAACACTTTTCCACACATGGAACACTTTATATAGAGTGTGTTCTTAAGGCTTTTGGGGTTTGGTTTGTTTTTGGCTGAAAAGGAGATGAAATGGTGATAAGAGTGGACAGGCTGAAAACTCACAGCCACATCCAAAGGCACAAGGAGCAGTAACATATTTTTCCACTGCCCCTCATGCTTTCAGTGGGGACTTGGGCTTCACAGCTGAAACAACAGTTCATCTTCCAAAACCTATTCAGAAGTCTATTTTTGGCTCTTGTAGTGAATCACCAGAAGGTGAAACTGTTGATGGAATTAGCTATAGTATGAAAATACAGAATGAAACACACCTAAATCTGTAATGAGACGTCCTTCAATGCACTTAAAACTTCAGATTCTATCATAGTGAACACGAAAAGAACACTGCAGTTTTCAGTTTTTGCTGTTATTCCTCAACTGGGGACAATACTTTAAATATGCAATAAGATGTCTAGCCAGGCATTGAACAACTGCTCCACTAACAGGGAAGCCTTTAACATTATCCATAGGCAAATGCTGGCAGGGGTCAAGTATGAAGGCAGCCACTGATTCAGCTGCCTGAAGTCAATTAGAAACTACTGCCTTTAATGACAGCGCACGAGTCATTCCACAAACACTGACTTCAAAAAGGTGAGAAATGAGGCTCCTTTTTTAATTGGCCAGACCAATTAACACTGGTGAAGCACCAGTGTGTTTCCATCAGTGCTAGAGCTGGGTCCCTGCTCACCATGGCAGCGTTGTGCTCCTCCAGAGCTGTAGCTTTGATGACTTTCCTCAGGAGCCGGCGGTTCCGCAGGGCGTGCTGCTGCCTCTTGAAGCGCTCGTACAGCAGCTGGTTGTGCAGCAAAAGCAGTTGGTTCCGCAGGGTGTGAATCTCATCTGAAGGGGGAGAACCTGGATTGGGACACACAAGAGCTTATTGAACTGCACTGGCCCTGTTCCACACACGGGAAGTGTTTTCTGAAGTAAAAAATCAGATTTAAAAATCCATCTGCTCTATCTGACCTCTGACGCGAACTTCAAATTGTAACCATTTTTCCCAAAGCGACACGTCCGTGCGTTTCAAATGGATTCCTCCTCATATTAAGGAAAAAAAGCCAAGCTCACCATCACCACAGAAGCCTAAGAGCACAAAACTATGACAGCCACACAAGTGAAGCAGCAAGAAAAACAATCATCAGTTTTAGATTTGACTAGTAGTGAGGAGGTGGAAGGATGTGTTGGATGATCAGCACCACTCTGAAGCCCAGCAGGTAGGAAATGGTCAAAAGCAGAAGTGTCTAGAATTGTGGGGAGGGCAGTTTACACTTTTCCAAGATGAAAAATAGCAGCTCATCTCACTGGAACACAGCTGTCTCTCTGCTAAGCAGACAAACCATGACTTAATGGAGGGCACCAGCTTTTGCAGCATTAGTTATAAAAAACACAAACCAAAGGTATGCGGGTCATTGTTTAAGCAAGTCTAATAATAGAGAAACAGATTGCCAAAACACATGAGAAATTTCCTCACCTCCAAAGTGAGTCCAGTCAGCAGATTTGCTTGGCAGAGACAGTCTGAAAAATGAAAATGCAGCATTAAGTTTAAATATAAAAAACACTCTGCAAGTCACTTTAATATAAAATGCATACCTCAAAAGAGCTTACAGCCTAGTAAAAGTACAATTAAGGTCAGTTGGTATAAAAAGAATATGGAGGAATTGTGCAGCTCCTTTTCAGGCACAGCTATTAAAATTAAGCCACTACAAAAAGGAGTAACGAGAAAATTTGTGAAGTAATATTTTCAGTCACCTACTTGTTCAGCTCCTTAGTGTGTGCATCTGCTCCTTGCTGAATCAGTCTGTCCAGCACTTCCACGGGAGAAGTCGAGGACATACAGTCATCCTCCTGGGTTCCCTTGGCTTTCTTTAGCAGCTCCTCAGTCTTCTTGCCAACAAAGAGGTAGGCAGTCTTTGGTAATGCAACCTCGAAGAGGTGCTCATAGAGGGGAGGCTGCCCACTCCCAAACACCACCCTTCTTTGTGCTGGTACTTTGCACGGGCTGGGAGTGAGGATACTCGTCTCCCCAGAGGTTCCTTCCCTGTTCCCAGCAGGGCTTTCCCCAGAGCCTCCACAGGGCTTGTCTATGGGAGTAAACGTTTGTTTGGGTGTTTCCCGTGCATTCTCAGGCCCAGGCTTGTCCAGGGATGTTAAAGGCTCAGAGGTCTGGCTGTGTCCCTGCACACTGGAGACGGTTGAGTGGGTTTTCTTCTGAGAGCCTGACAGACTTTCATTTGTGCGGTAAAACGGGGAGTCAAACCCTCCTCTAGGCACCATGTGTTCAGCATCGGTCGTGATCTCCGAGATCTCTTTAGATATTGCATCTGAGGAGAGGGGGGAGCACCATTATGCACCTCGTGTTTCAGCATTACAGACATTTCCTTAGCCCAGAAGTAGGTAAGGGTGACAGGCATTACCTTCCTCTCTGTCCTTCTCAGCACTGTCTTCGAACGACAAACCACCCAAAAACTCTGCAAGATCACTTAAGGTTACTGAACTTTTACTACTGGGTATGTCTGAAAAAAAGGAAAGGAAAACCAAAAAGTTAGTTGTTCAGGTGCTGTTTCCTCCAGCCTTAGTACAGCACAAAACACAAGTCTTTTACTGCTGCAACATCCTTGGAATAAGCTTGTCCCTCCTTCAGATGCTTCCTCAAAGGAGGAAGTTACCTGACTGCTATTCCATTCTATGTGGAAACCAGGTTGATCAGTCACAGGTCACCCCTGATCCCAAATCTTGTAAACTTAACATTTGCTATTGCACAACCTCTGTAAGGATGTGCTGTTTGCAATTTAACTCATTAAGTAACTGGAATAAAAATGGTGGCTTGTGTGCAGCGTGGCTGTACTTCCACCTTCACATTAACCTCCCTCCAGCTTCTGCTCTGGCTCCACAAGGACCCAGCACTTGCCTGAATAAAGGAAGTTTAGCCATCTGATGTAATACAAACTTGCCAATATGTGGCTACTGATCAAAACCCCGAGAGAGCTGCCAGGGGGATACACCCCAGAGCACCCAGGACAGAAACCTCACACTCAGCTCAGTCACAGAACAGGAGCCCAGGGAAAAACTTTGCCTGTTCTTAACTTGGAATTCAGAAAGTTCAGATTCCAGTGTTCCTACACAACTACACCAAGGAAAACCAGCTTTAAATTTCACTGTCATCTCCACTTTGAAGGCAGTAAAGATTCACAGCACAGAAGTCTCAAAGATAGTGCTAAAATCTCTTCCTACAGCTGTCACAGATGTAGATGACAGAGAATGGAAAATGGAATCTAGATTTACCTATTAAAAGTTGAGTTCCTCAACCATCCACTGCTGATTTCAATATTCCACAGGACTTTAAAAAAAGGTTCAAGCACAGCAATATAATTGTAGATAGGAAACAAAGTTTTTCCAAAAGCCTTTAAAAGGGAACATCATATCTATCCTTACAGTTTGATCCAGACATAATACTGACTTCACTGAAGTAAGACTTCATATACAACTTGCTACTTCTAATTAAAAAAATTCATCCTCAAAGAATCAGCTTTTATAAAAAAATAAATATCCTTTTCCAGCCTTCAGTGTAGATCTGCATATTTGAACATGCATAAGAATGCATGAGAGCCAGGTAAAAAAAAATCTGCAAGCTACTTTTCTGAAGGTGAATGGTTAAAATGAAATCAAAAGCATCACAAGGTTTTAAGTTGAATCACAGTTAAGGCAGGATCCTGGAAGTACAAAGAACTCAGGGGGGAAAAAAAAAAGATATGAACCTGTGGAAAAGTGTTTGGGAATTGGAACATGTGTCAATAAAACCTAGATTTGTTTACAAGTAATGGGGAGAGGAAAATGGAGTTTACCCAATGATTTATCGCTGTTTATGACATTTTGCTGTCGGTACAGTAAAGGCCTCCCAGGATCTGGTTTGTCCTCCTGAAAAACAAAACAAACCCAAAATACATTACTTGCATTAGGTATTGCTGGAAATAAACCTCTTGGACAGTTTCACAGAAAGAACTTTACTGCAAACAGATGGCTTAAATAGCAAACCCATGTAAGAAGTCTGAAAACTGTGCAACTGGAAGTGGCAATAGTTGTCTAAACTTAGAAGAAAATGAGTTTTTGCAATGAAATGCAGCATTTTTTATGAACCAGTCACTCTGATTTTTCTTTCTCAGTTATGGTCACTGCATATAAGGCAAGTCAATGAAAAAAAACCAGATTAGTTTGGCAGAAGAATTTTGTAATACCTTTTTAGGAGGCGTGGCAGCAGCTGAAGGGAGTGAAACATGCACAAAGTCATCTGAAGTGCAGGGTGGAGGAGGAGATGTGGCTGGTGTTCCCAAAGGTGTTCCTTTCCCCCCTGCTGAAAAGGAGCACAAGTTTTCTCAGCAGGCTCCCCCTTCCTCCTTTCAGCTGATTTATTTCATGTGAAGAATTGTATGTTTAAACACTGTCTCAACCATTTACTTAAATCTCTTTCAACTGTTTATCAATATGAAAGTGCACAGTTTCCAAGAGGCTGCTTCAGACTTTGGCACTGAATTCTTGCATTTCCCCTCTCAGTGTTTGCACCAGCACCGCTCTAAATGAGGAGGTACTGAGTTCCCAGAAGGCACGACTCAAGCCTATCAAATGGCATGGTGTGACATCATTCCCATTAAAGAAGCTGACAGTAAAATTTAAAGCCAGAATTTCCATGATGATAAACCTTGAAAGCCTAAATTCCAAAATTCAGCACGTACCAGAGGTGCCAAAAGCTTTGCTGTAAGGTTGTGATGCAGACTGGGATGACTCTGATGGGACAACTCCAGGGGAGGTGGGTGGGGTGGTCATACCACACACTGCAGAAGGGCTCCAGATGGTGACCTGTGCCACAGCAATAAAACACACATCAGAGCTCAGAAAAGGAACATTGGGAAGCACCCAAATCCAGGCTCTCACACAGGAAATCAGGTGGGGATTAAATCCAAAACGTACACAAAGCACTGAAGAATTCACAGCGCTTGTCAGAAACGTGAATTTTTAAGGCTGTCACGAGAAACTATGGAAGTGCAAAGCATGAAAGGTTGCTGTGCTTCATCTTCTGCTTTACCTGCTGTGGCTCAGTTGACAGCCTCGAGGACTGTGGGCTCAGGATCTGAGGTAGCTGCCCTGGCATTTGTGATAGTGTTAGCCGAGGAGTGGAGTACGGGGTAGAAGTCCCTGAAAGTTTAAAAAAAAAAAAAAAAGAATTAAAATTTAAAAGTATCCAACACATCAAATACAACTCCATGGTTTTTCTGGCTAGGACTTAAAGGCTTTTAACCAAAGCTTTTCAAATCCATTCAATACAGACACCCGTAGCTAGCAAACAAGAGACTTTTCTTCCAGCTTAAAAAAGTATCTATTGAATATATTGCATATAACAGCTTTATGTTTTAGCTTGGTTTGGTTTTTTTGGGATGGAGAAGGTAGGGGAGGAAGAGGCAGGGGAAAAGCAACTTTGTGAACACGTACAAAATGTGTATCTATATATGGCTTTTTTTTAATGACGGCTTTTTTTCTGGTGCCTAAGAATCAGACTTTAAGTGGGATAAATCAGTAAGGTTTTTTTTTTTTGCTCTAGAGCCAGTTTTCCTCCAGCAATTGAGTATTGATTAGCCATCAGACAGGTCTTACCATAGCTGCTCTGTATGTCAATGTAAGAGCTGGCACTGGGGTCAGTTTGATGATGTTTTAAGCTTGTGCAGAGTTTCCGAGACACAGAGTAATAACCATCTTCATACGAGGCTTCTGCAGGGTCCAGGGAGATTTTGGCACATTCTATCACAACATCATGAGTTTCTAGTCTTTTCCACCTGCAGACAGTTTTTGGATCCAAAAGAGTAAGTTAGTCAATGATTATTAAAAACAAAGAGTTCCTGGACATAGGAGGAATTGGCTTGTAGGACGGCTCATTTGTTCCAGACAGCTTTGCATGCTCCCAGCCAAACTGGAACAAGGCATCACACAGAAATTGCAACCAGATGACTTGTAAGAGGGGGTCTCAAAGAGGAGACAAACAGCCTGGACACAGAGATCCACAAAGGTCTGCCATGGAGCACTCTGGAAAGGAGGAACAGCATACGAAGACTTGGTTGATCCTGAGCTTCAGCAGCTGTAGAAATCAGCTCAACTAGACTCAGATGTTGGTAGTCAAAATTTAGACATGCCAGCAGTGAGGGAATCTTATATTATTTAAGCAAACACCGTCTGCAATGCCAGTTTCAGATCTGCGATTTTCCTCCCAAGTTTGGGGAATGTTTTTTAGGGTTTTGTATCATATTACTGCCTCCTTCATCCTGAAAACTATTTCTCACTAAATCAAGAAGCCAGATTAGATCCACCCAATATTTTCAGGGGATGGAAGTTCACTGTAAAGAACAGAAAAGCTCAGAAGGCTGTCTATTAAAGGCTGAGTTGGTTTTGAAAGTAAGATATTCTATGTCCAAGATACCAAATCAGAAGGCTTCCACTGGTAGTTTTGTGCCAATTTTGTGCTCCTTAGTGGTGCCACCCTCCCCCCTGCCAAACTGAGCATTGTGACATTCAATGGGTTCCCAGTTAGGAGTGATTTCCTAGTGGCTCTGAAAAGCAGGGCAAGAGCACTACAGTGCAGCAACAAGAGTCAAATTCTCCTCTTCAGTGGCTGGGCCTGTGGAGACAAGAGAAAAGCAGCAAGTGGTGCTGCTGCAGGCAAATGAGCCTATTGCTAAAGAAATCTAATACAGCTGATAATGTTAAGACATACCTGTTAAAAGAACTGATCTGTTAAATGAACCAATATCTAGGTACCAAAACAAGACACACTGAAGCCATTTTAAACACTTAAATCCCAAATACTTCAACAGACCAAAAGGAGTATGACCCAAACCTTAAGCCAATGAAGCGTGTCCTGGTAGATTCACTTTATTCATTATAAGCAAACTCTTAGAACTTTATGAGGATGTTTGATCATTAAGTCACAAAAACAAGACAAAGTCAGTTGTTTAGTAGAAGACAGATTCCATCCCAGACACAAAATGAATTTAGAACCCCAACACTGCTGTTAATGGCCTTTCACAACAGCTTTTGCTTGTTCATCCAGCTGTGAGCTGGGATGAAGAAAGTCTACATGTTTACCTGGTGTGCCTCTGAATCTGGGTGGCAAAACACCCTGGGCACACACTGCTGCTGACACAGAAAAGGTTTTGCTGCACACCTGCAATAACCTCACTGAAAGCTGCTCATTTAGAGCCTTTCCTATGAGCAGAGTGAACATATATATATATATATATACCTTCGTGGGTCCAGTTCATGGTCCTTGGATCCAGTCACTAACTCTGGATGAATTCGCACATGTTCCATCATTGGCTGGGGGAGAAGAGCAAGAAGAGGGATGTGTTATCAGCACAGCACTGACCTGCCCAAAACTGATGAGAAAACCACTGATCCCAATAATTCAGAATGTTGCATTTAACAGATAAAGCTAATTCACATCATGGCTTCAAGAGTTCATCTTGCTCCCAACTGAGTTTTTAGTCCAATTTTTAATCTGTTTTGTTTAGCAGCCCTCAGCTAAACTGGCAAATTTCTGGTAATCAATTGGCAAATACCTGCCTTTATACAGCTGTGTGTCAGATATATGCACATGAGCAGCATTTTACCTTGACTACTTCTTCAAAGGTCTCCAAGTTTTCCTTCATACTGTAGTGAGAACGCAGAAAGGAGACAAAATTGCAAGGATACATTCCATAGAGCCGATGGAAGAGAGCATAAACACTGGCATGAAGATGGACAAGATAAATCTCTGCCACGTGACCTGGAAAAAGCAGTTAAATCTTTTTCATCACATTGGAGGAAAGAACAAAACTTCTAAGAATGCAAACAAAAGAACTTTTAAATTTGAAACGTTAGCTGGGACAAGTCTTCTGAGGTACAAACAGTCCCTAGTGAAACTGTGAAGTCTTCTCAGAAAACAGGCAACACTTATTCATCAGCTCACACAGCAAACACAAAAATGGACCATTAATTACAAGTGTCCTGTCATTCTCAAAGCACACATTTTTATTCAAGTTAAAACCCAAAACCCCTCTAGACAGCGAGCCAGAGTTGGGAAGAATCACTTAAAAAGGAAAACTAAGGTTTGTTTTACCTCAAAGGTAAAAACTAAAAGCTTGTATCCACAAAAAGCAATCAGTACAGACTTGAATCTTACTATCCATCTTAAAGTTCCAATCCTACTTGCAATGCAGAATTGCTCTCTAAATAGCATCTCTATGTGCTTAACACAGCATTTGTTCATTCAGCCATGAGACACACACACAGATACTGCCAGTGTTAGATATCAGACCCCTCTCAACAAATTCAGCAGAGCCAAGGCTGTAAATGAGAAGACCAGTTTTACCAACACTTTCATATTTAGCTGCACATTAAAATAAACTCTTACATATGCTGAGTCTTTCCCCTCCCCATTTAATCTGGGAATCTCAAATTCCCAAATATCTGCCTCAAATGGTGGCATTTTCCCTTCTCTATCCAGTAAGATCAATCTCTGCTTTTCACTGTCATCATTTTGGTTCAATGAAACTTCATGTAGTAACAGCACCACATGGAAGAATCTAAGAGACTTCTGAATTTTGAGCAAAGAACTCCCAGGTGCTACTGAAGAACAGAACAGCTTGTGGGCTTAACACATCATTTTCTGTGTTTAAATAACCTCAGACCATTAAGAGCCTCACAAAAGAACTGCATACAAGTCACAGGGACTCTGCTAAACCACAACTGCATGCAACAAAGTTGAAATCTCACCTGGATTCTGCAAGCACCAGGCTGAGAGACGCCCAAAGATACCAAAGAAATCATGAAGGTACTGTTTGCCAGACTGAGGAATCATTGGCAACATGGTTATTAGCACTAGGACACCTGTGGTGAGTACTACTACATCTGTGTCAGTCTGCAAGAAGGGAAAAAACCTGCATTAGTTAAAAGTGTTGAACTTCATTTTTTCCAAGGATGAAGTGAACGCTGAGTCATCATCATGGAAAAAGTTCTCTGTTGAAACAGTCCCTCTGAACCCTACCACAACTTAATGATCCAAGATTACTGCATTTTTTTTTTCATCCAAAACAACTCCAAGATTTTGGATCGTTGTTCCTACTCTGCTGCTTTCCTGCATAAAGACTTGCCTTAGTTCAAAAGGGAACATCACCACAGTTCCACAGCCGAGTAGAAAAAAAAAATTACTGGTATGTGAAGCATCTTATGTGTCACCTTCCTTCCTTTCCAGAGCTGAGAACACGCAGCACTCAGAGCCTCAGGAACTGCACATCTGATCAGGGTGTTCAAGGGTGTTGGGCAGTTACCAACACAGGGGTCAAAAGCTTTCCTCTTAACCTGGCTGATGGCTCTGGTTGCCAAATATTTCACCCAGCAACAATCCAACGATGCTACAACGCCTTGGCTTGGACTGTGAGACAGGGATGTGTCAGTGAAAGCCTCTGGCTCCATGCAACAGTATCAGGGAATCAGATTTTAGGACAGGACACAGAAAACGTTCAAACTCTTTCCCACTGGAGTCCCCACTTGCTTCTCCAGTTTAAAGCACATTTTCCTTGGCAGTTCCTGTGCTTTGGCAGCACAGGGGGTACAGAACAGAGGTAAGGTGCCACTGAGCTGCTCTTGGATCTGGTATTTCCCAGGAGATATCACCAGCTGCTCTGGTATCTCCCAGGAGCCACCAAGGCTGATGGGACATATTCAGTGTCAGGGATTATTCTTCCTCTGTATGTCTACCTCAGTCACACATAAACTATTACAGTACATTTCCTGTCCATCCCAATCCCTCTGTACACATCCCAAGCACTTCCACATCTCTGTTCTACTCCTACCAGCTTTCTGACTCACTTCACTCCTCTCTCAGTCCCACTGCAAAGGGTAACAGAACTCATCAGGAGTTCCAGTCACAGCACTTGTAGCTGCTCCTTTGGCAGTTACAAATCAGTGGTTTTGTTTTGAAGAGCACTGGTACTTGGCTACATCATGCACCTAAATGTGATTTTAATGTGAATTCTTCACTACCACATTAAATTCCATTACTGACTATGCATTCTAGGTCTCAAAGCATTTTCCATTCTTTATTCACTGTTGCAGTACTGTACAATGTTATAACTGATAAATTTGCAGATGGGAAAAAAAAACCAAACACAAAGCATGGGGAAACAGCTATGTCCTTTTAATCCAGCATGTTTGTAGCTAAGAAGGAAAAGTCTACTGATTCCAAGGTGATTTCACTATGGAATAAGCTATTGCATGGCTCATCTAAGCTGCAAGTAGAGTACACTACCTTACATGCACAAATTCAGAATGCACCAATGGGAAGTTACTGTATTTCTCATTAACTTCACGTTCAAGACACCCATCAACTTCACCAGGGGCCCTCTTTAACTTACTTTTGAAAAGTTTTAATAAAATTTCCTAACTCACAGATACACAGTGACAGTGGGTTTTAGAAACACGACTGTCAGCAATAACAGGATCAGCACAAGGTATTTAGCTGACATTAATTCCACTGTGGCTTAACTGACACCAAAACACAAATCAAATGCCTGGCATTGCAAGTATGTATGTTTACATCAGGTGTTTTATGGACAACACTGAGAGTTCTTACCTTGAGACATTTAAGTAATGAAAGTAGGAGAGGTGCTTGAGAAAGTTTATGTTTCCAAGATGGTTGTCGTCTTATCACATGTCCCAGCAGAGAGAGAGTGGGTAAACGAGTAGCAGCTTTGCCCATATAATCATTAATTTTGTCCAGTAGATGCTGATAAAGGGTTTTGCAGAGAGTGGTTGAAAAAGGAAAGGTATTTATATTTAATTGCTATATGTTCTTTCTCACCAATCTATATTCAGCAGTTTGTCAGTGATGGAAACTATGGGCATTTTACAAATACACGGGATCCAAGAGGAAATAAAACCCAGCAATAATGTAAAAGTGCTGGTAGACAAATGCAAACTAGTCAGTCCAGAAGTCACTGCACTTGGAAATGTTTATAAGTAAATAATGAAAAACTAATCTGGCCAGCAGCCAATTTGTTGTGTCATTCCCAACCTATTTAAAAATCCTTACTTGCTCTCAAAATATCCAATTTGTTTTAGGCCAACACATCCAGGACTGACCAAGCAGCAGGAGCATTGCAAAGAGACAACAGCAGTCCTCAGAAAACTTTCCTTTATAGAGGTTCTTTGCTTAATTGGGTCAGTTTAAACAACTCAAGAAACGGAGACCTTTGAACTTTTTTTAAAGCTTAACTACTCTTACTACAGAGATACTACATCTCTACAGCAAGGTAATTCTACACCAGCCCAGAACCCCAGAGTTCTAAGAGGAGCTATTTAAAGGCTGCTCAGTACCAGGCTAAAATCTGCCATAACATTATAGATTTGTTTTTACCTTGTCATGAGGCTCTTGCAGCGTGGACAGGATATGCAGTGCCTGCTGAGAATTGGTTTCCAAGTAATAGTCCACCAGGTTGTTGACAAGCATAGGCCCACGGTCTGTCAGTTTGGGGAAAAAAGGGAGGGAAAAACCTCTCAATACCCTAAAAACTTTGCTACAGGGACATTGCAGAACTTTTAAACAACTATTACACAATTCATAATGTGAAGCAGGACTTGGTGTTTACCAGACCTTTGGGAAAATGAGACCTCTCGACTACATTTCCTGGTTCCAAACCACTCAAGCAATTGCATTTGGCTCAGGGAAAGCAACCATTTATTTTAATAACTAACAATTACTGTCTAACCTTAAAAACCTAGAGGCAGCTGAACTGCAAGGGTATCTTACCCAGTACAGGTAAAGAGTTCAGGAGTAACTTTATGTTCTCTCCCTTCAGCAGATAAAGGAGAGCAAGTTCAGGGACAAGGACACTGGCAGAGCTCTTAAGCTCTGTCAGCACAAGTGATGCCTTAACAGCAGCAATCACTTTTCAGAAAGTCTGGGTCTGTTTTGTTTTGCTTTGTTTTGTTTATTTTTTTGAATTAACAAAATCCCACTGGTTCTCATAATGTGGATGCCACCTAATTCTTTCTAGATACACTTGACAAAGAAAGTTTCATCAGCTCCCACTTGAGGCTGTGCCTCAGGAAAAGCCAGTCATCCTCTAATAGTATTTTAACAATTACATAACAGACCTTCCAGAAGCCATGCCATTAAGCAAAATGAACTGAAGAGAAGCTTAAATCCTTAAAGCAATTTCAAACCCAAGTATCAAGGAGTTTCTTTCAAGCTGCATTTGCAAAGACAGGGTTTGATAAAAGAACCCACATTATTCTACCTTTACTGGTGTAAAAGCAAAGCCCTTCCTGGAATTACATAAAAGCATACATACCACAAACGAGATTATCTTTGAATGCAGCTGTTATATCTTCCAGGACACCCAGAATTGGAGAATCCAGCATTGAGAGGAGCTCACCAACATTTCCCTGCTGTGCCATGATGCACGTACTGACATGAATGTGGAGGTCAAAATTTCAGGAAGTTCCTCATTGGTGTCTCTCTACCAGACTAGGAGAGAAGAAAAAAAAAAACAGATGAATGAACTTTTCTTTTTCCATCTTAAATCTCCCAACTCTCCTATTTCTTTTCTGCAGTATTGCCCATTTCACACTGAAAGGATTGCTTTGAGTTTGCACACCTGCAATAAAAGCTGTAAGAGAAGAGTTTCCAAAAAACCAATGAGTTATTAGCAGGGTTTTCTTCCCCTTTTTCAAAAAGACATTAATCTGTTTTGCAGAAGACCTTGGCAATCATATCTAGACTGTCAGAGCATTCTCTTACCATATTTTTTAATTTGTTCTCCAGCTTGGTAAACTAAGGCTAAGGTCCATTCCTCCATTCCTGCTTTCTTACAGCAATTCCTCCTCAAACCACCTTTCAGGTCCTTTGCATAGTGAACTAAACTCTGGAGAAAACACACACCTCCAGATCCTTCTCCAACTCTGTGACCAGATCAGGAATTTGCTGCCCTGGGCTCTGCATTGTTTCACACCAACAGATTTGGGCTTTAAGACTTGAAACATGGCCAAGCTGCAGCTGTTGGGAAACTCAGTCAGGGTCACTGCAGCTGCTGCCCTTGGCCACCCTGGGCACACCAAACCACAGGCTGGGCAGCACAGCACACCTTCTTTTCATGTGTGTGATTGGTGAATGACACACTGAAAACTCTGCAGTGCAGAAACTGTGGAGAGTATTAAATGCAACAGTGTGCAGATAACATGACTGGCCAGGTCCTCAATAAGAAGTGGGAACAAACCTGAGCCTCTTCAGGCTTTTCAGATGGCTTCTTCCCATGTCCCAGCACCAGAGGGATTCAGGTGTCACATCTATCTACCTACCACAAAATGCATTTTTAATTCATCCATAAAAATCCTGTGCTGAACCTTTTCCAGTGGCAGAAAGAATCTGGTGTCACATCCCACCTAATTTTATCAGCAAGGGTTTCTTTTCCCTCCTACTTCCAGCCAGCACACATTGTTCACTTCCCCCATGGAAGGCAAGACTGACACGTCCCAAGTTTACACACAAAATCCTTTTTTTTTACTGCAATGGTTTATACAGCACCTGTTCTGTGGACGAGCTGAGCTTCTGTCTGCAGTGTTGTCAGCCACACACCTTTCATGATCACTAATAAAGAAAAAGCAGGAAGAGGTCAAGAAAAGGCAGTATTTGTTTTTTGTGTACAGTCAGAACAGCATTCAGTTCTTTACACAGATGCACCTCATCCCTCCTGCAAGAGAAAAGTCAGCCCTTAGTCTGAAAAACACCAAAAGGTGTTGCACAGCTGCCCTTTCCAGAACTGTCCACAGGTTAAGCTGTGCAACTGCCTCCAACTAGATGGCTTTCACAAGATTCTAGTTTTGTACTGTGACCCTTCACAAGCTGCTGAAGAGCTGTATTTATGAGAGGTAAAATCTTACACACAAAGAATCCTCCTCTATCCTGAACCTAGAATACTTAATTTAAGCCTTTAGATTCTAGTCAAAACATTGTTAGGCATTAGCCAAGGACCACATAGCTCAGTGCTCTATTTTAAATAATGTTCTAATTACTTACAGACATATTGCCTTCTTGAAAACTGACACTTAACAACGTTACTGGCCAGCAGGAGTTAACGTGGCCACCAGTAAACTTTGTCATTTGCAACATATCACTCTGTAGTTGCAGAACTGCCCAAGGTCACTTTTCTCAGTGCCACCAGACATCAGCTTACTTAATCTGGCACGGATTGCAAATTCAAAGGTGATAATATGGCACCACTCTCACTACAGGCATTTCAGGAGGGACTGACTTGCTGTAGTGCTCCAGTAATCACCATTTCAGGACACAAAACACCCCACACTCAGTTTTCAATGGTCACAACTGAACAGTCCAAATAAAAGCTCATGTCCAAGCAGCCAGCACAGTCTGGTCACTGAAGTGTTCACATTTAAATGCTATTTTTTTTCAAGCCTGATGCTGGCAAGACCTTAAACCTTCAGACTTAAAACTGGCTGGCGGTGTAAAAAAGACCTGGACAATAAAAAACCAGTAACTTAAAGTGGGGGAAAAGTTATTTTTTACTCAAACCAGAATGGATTTATAATCTATAGATTCCATAAAATTAGAGCTGGGATTTGCTGTGGTTTGGGGTTCTGTTTTGTTTTGTTTTTTTTTTTATTTCTCTACATTGTGCAGACTTCCAAGCTTCAACTTCTTCCTCAAAGCACTTGCTGTTTAGAAGACAAACAATGCTCAAAGAGTGACACCATCCTTTCAAAAAGTTTGAAGCCACTCATCCGTGCAACCTGAGGAGCCAACCTTCCTCTCTGTTACTCCTTTTCAGGAGTCAGATGCTTTTTGAGTTTCTAGTAACTGTTATAACACTGAATTGACTCAATGACAATTCTACTGAGACACCCAGACTGCACTCAGAGGGATGTATGGAAAAGCAGCTCCCTACAGAGAATCTACTCCTTTATTTCTCACAACACCATCTTCAAGACCAAAAAGGCCTTACTGACACAGATCCCTCCACTTCTACCAGGACACAGTCTCAGCTATGGTGAAGCAGCAGATTCACCAGCTCCCTAAGCAGCCTGAATTAGTTGTTTAAAGTCTTGTTAACAAAAGAGAGGCATGACCACACCCCCAGGCCAGCTGCAAGCAAAACCTGTTTTGAGAATTAAAGCAGAGTGAACACCAGTCTCTGTGTTTTTACCCCATAAAAACCTTGTCAACACTTTTTCTCTTTGACCCCCCACCAGTGAAAAGAATACTTTTATTTCTTATTTTCCTTGAGTAATACTGTTATTATATTATATCTTCACCACACCAGTAAAAACCTGGACAGCAGGTTTTGCTCATTCTGACACAGCCGGAGGAAAAGCTACAGCAGGAAATCAAGAAACACACCTTTGGAAACCCTCTGGATGGGGTCTGGAAGTCGGGTCCAACAACACACTTGCAGACAGATGGGGAAAAACACCAGTTGAAATGTTGAGCAGGTAAGAGGATTTGTGGCATTGTGCTGGCACGAAACAAACGCTGCCATCAGATAAGAGCAGGGCTGATAACCCAGCTCGGTCCTGATAACGACACACGGGAGGTAACGGATCATTTCCCAAGCTCCCTCAACTAAAACAGATGGCTGGAGTGACCTTGTGCCAATAAATCCAGCATCGTTTATTTAAACTTGTCAATCAAGCCCTGGAGTACCTTAAAGTGGAGCAGTCTCCACTGCAAAAGCCCATATTTGAAATATTAATAAAAGTATTTCAAACCACACTCCAAACCAGGACAATATTACACACAAATACTTCAATAGGTGCAACTTTATCTGTTGAAGTTACACCAAATAGGTATAAAGTTGTCACCCCACTATACACAAATAATTGCAATTTTAAAAATCAAATTATAGTTTTTTCAATGCAGGATCTTCTCTAAAGTGAAATTCTAAATAAGACTGAGATCCTCTAATCACACTGGCTCTGCTGGGCCCAACACAAATGAACAAACCAGGAAATTCCAGCAATAGCCTTAAATCTCATCCCACTTTTTTAAGCAAAGACAGCTGAGTAACTACTTTACAGGCAACAGGCTTTTAACTCCAGTCAGAAGACACTGTGTTCTGGCAGATGAAGTTCAGCTCCCAGGGGCTGTGGTGTCAGAATGATTTATCACAGTCCTGCCAGGAATTTGGGATGTGATTTTTAAATCTTGTAGATAAGGACAGGGCAGGTTAAAGGACTTCCACCACCTTGTGAAACAGCGAGATCCTCCACTGGATGCCACAGTAATTTTTATCTGGAATTGATACATCTGTGGTGAACAGGATATCCCTTAAATCTTTACAGTATCACATCACAACACCTCTTTCTGCTCAAATACATAGTTACAAGATGCTTCCATCCCTAGATATTGCAATCATTCCCCTTTAGAAGAAATTCCACATCCCTGCAGCCATACTTGGTACTAACAGGATTAGAATGAAGTCTGTAAGTTTTCCATGTGTTTTGATTCACTGACTCTTCCCTAACTTTTAAATTAGTTTTACATGAAAGATCCTTGGCACTTGGTTTATAAAGAGAAAAATAAATCTGTTTAAATACCTTTTGAAATGCAACATTTTCATTTCACTGGAAGACATAACAGCAATAGCACTTCTTATATTCAAGAGCTTTCATTCTTATATTCAAGAGCTCTCATAAAGACAGATTTTAGTAAAAAGTATTAATTTTAAGTACCAATACAGCCTTGGAGCCAGCTTGCAGAAGGAAAAGGAGAAGCCAACAAACCAAGAACCAATTTAAAATTGTTTTTTCTTCAGTAGCTAATTTAACCACACCACAAAACAGTTTAAGCTACAAACTCCAGACAAAGGCAAGGACTACAAAAATATTAATTGCAAAAGGCTAAATAGAGAAAGAAACAGCAGAGTATTCCCAAAGATTAGGACTTCTGTAAGTATTTCTGTCAAGAGAAGATGTTCTTCTGTTCAGTGTATTTTTATCTCAAGCCAAATGAAAAAGCAGCTGGTAGTGCCAGTTATGCTGCTCAGAGGGTGGGGAGGAGGGGGACACACACCACAAACACACCCTCCTCCCACAACACCCTTTGCTGCAACAACACACAAATCCACACACCAGAAGCACCTCTTCTGGGGCTGGGGGATCAACACCAGCATTTTATCTCTCCTCATTAATCATAAATTAAATTTTGGGCTGGCAGTGAATGGTTATTCCCCCCCACCACCTTCCAAGAGAAAAGGGGGATTTCAACACCATGAGAGCAGAACCTCCAGATTTACACTTTTCCACCTGATTTCCACTGCAGGTAAGGGCAGCTCAGGTGCTCAGGTGCTGCTCTGGCAAAAGCCACAAAGGAGGACAGAAGGATTTTACAGCAATTGTTGTTTCCAAAGAAAAATTCAGATTGGCAGCACAGCAGCCCTTTTTACTCCAGCCTTTGAAAGCCTCACTCCCTCCCATCCAACACACAAAGTCAAAGCCTGTTTTAGGTCTCCCAACAACACTCAATTTTATATTTTCCCCACAGTTAAAGTAAACACTGCCATCACAGAAGTGACATAAGCAATGAATGAAAAGTGACAGCAGGGAGAAAAACCACTGGTGGCCCAGGAAAGCAAGCAGCTGACTATTCCCTTTCTCACCACCCAGGAATAACAACTCCAAACCTCTGTTCAAACTGACCACTACAACTGACAGTACAATCAATTTAATTTATTTATTAATTTTTAAAGAATGAAGGTATCTGGCTTCTAATAGCAAATATTCTTCTGGTTATTTTAAGATCTGATCCAAGACCCCGCTCCTAAACTCAGTAATTATTTGTAGTAATAACTTGATATTAAATACATTCACTTTGTTACAGGTGCTTAACTGATGTGGGAACAAGAAGATCACAAAAGTCCAATAACCCCAAACAAAGAGAAAAAAAATCACACTCAGCAATTTTTAAGATTTTCTTGACTCTCTGCTGTGCTAATACACTATTGCTAATTGCTACTCATCAAATTTCTGTCAGAGGGAAAATTGTTTAAAAGCAACCCATGTCTAAAAAAGCCCAAACATGGCAGGGCTGACCCCTCACCGTCTGGCAGGAGCCCTGCTAACCAGCCAGCTACTAAATGGAATTAGGGAATTATTTCATTCCTTCCACCCAACTGCACATATTAATAGCAAATAAATAAATAAGAACAAGCCCTGGTTTTCTGTACCAATGTAATTAACATTACACAAGGAAAGCAAGTCCAACTAAGGAATCTTTTTTAGCTACAAACAGGTGAACAGAGAGCTCCAGGCTTGGCACCAACACAAGCAGTGAGACTCCTAAATCTCTGCAGCACTTTTCTTTTTGCCCCCAAGAGGAACCTTTTAAAATATTCACAGAGTTAGGCAGCAATTCAGTAAACCTTGAAATCACTGCAAACTATCTGATGTACTCACTGAGGCATTTTAACTACTCCAAGAATTAAAGTCAGCAGTACACAGAACAGCAGCAAATGATGTGTAACTGTTAAAGTGAAAACAAAACGTGCATAATGCCCAGGAAAATGACAGCAATTCTTTACTCTTAACGTGCTACCCAAAGAAATGCTTATGCTAACAAAGGAAACATCATTACTTGTCCTCATTATGTTTATTAAACTACATGAAAATAAAATACAGCAGCCACGTACCAGATCAAGATCTAAGCTGTAACATTCTTTCTTAAATATCCACCTTTCTGCAGCATGCCACGAAATCTGGTCCCTTCGCTGCCTCCACCACTGATTTATTTTAATTTGCTTCTTATCAGAGAATCCCAGAATGGTTTGGGTTGGAAGGGACAGTAAAGATCATCTTATTCCACCCCCTGCCACGGGCAGGGACACCTTCCACTAGCCCAGGTTGCTCCAAGCCCCGTCCAACCTGGCCTTGGACACTCCCAGGGATGGGGCAGCCACAGCTTCTCTGGGCAACCTGTGCCAGGGCCTCCCCACCCTCCCAGGGAAGAATTTCCTCCTAATAAAGGAAAAGGTATCTCTTCCAAATGTAAAATAAATATAGGAGTGTGTGCACATATTCAGCTCGTACTGACTGGGAATCACATTCCCAGGACTAACTGACACATCCTGTCAGGACTAACAAGAAGGTGTCTGGCAGTTGGAAGAATTTCAGGAATCAGTACAAGTCAACATCCCAGCAGTCCAGCTCCAAATAAGAGCCAGCATCCATTTAAAACTACAAATAGCTACTAAAGACAAATATTTGTTCCAACACCAAAACATCTGCAATTGGCCAGTGTATCTCGCATGGGAATCCCTTAAAAATGCTACTTTTTTAGCCACCATAAAAGTAAATTTTCAAGTAACAAAGAGTTAAGGTGCCAGGATTAAACACAGCCAGAGATAAAATCATTTTAATTAAAGCCTGTCTCATGACACATTAGATATTCTGACTACATTTTCATCTGGGTAAGTCTGTACAATTCCCCATAAAGGAAATGTAGGATTGGGCTGACTGGGCTGCTAAAATATCCAGAACAAATGAACAAACAAACACAAAGCAAAAAACTGTTTTACTGAGCAAAGGATTTTAAGCCCCTGATTTTATTTAAAACTTAAAACGTGGTGTAGCTGTTTCTGATAAGCAGAGTATCTGATTGCTGCTTACCAAAGTCAACAGCAGAGAGATTCATTCCCAATGTTTGCAGTGATTATTAAAACTTCCAGAGTTTTCCTAGATTCGGTTTCTAGCTGTTCCCACATATAAATTGAAGAGGAATTTTTCCACTTAACAGGATCACTTTCAGCAGTGCTTCAATTCTGACAGATTTCAAACAACTATCCCCAGGAGTTAATGCCAGGAAACTGCAGGATCAGACCACACAAAGAATGAAAACCTGTATTAGCATCCACTGGAAGGTTCTCTGGAAACAGCAGGTCTGGAAACAGTTTTGGAAACCTGATCTCAGTTTCTGGGTCATTTCCATGGGTTTTGAATCATACATTCCTTTAAGGCACGTTCTTTCTTTCACTCATTGCCTTGTAAAAGACTCATTAGAAAGAAAAAACAACCAACACAGAACGGCCAGGAGAGAAGGTCTGACTAAACTGATAAAACAATGACAGAGGCTGCATCCATAGCAAACAAAGGGTGAAAACTTCAGGACTGCAGCCCCGCAAGTTCTTTGTGATAACAGGAAGCAAAATGTTTTACTGTAGAAGTAAACAACATCCTGACTTTCACATTACCTACCCACGAGCAAGGAAATGAGAAAAGCCTTCCTCACCGAGGGGACAGACTTCACCAACTGCTTTATTTAATGCCCAATCCCGGACGAGGGAACCTCCTCAGCGAGTCAGCGAGGCAGGGGAAGCCTGAAAATCGCTTTTGCAAGCGTTTACTCAGCGTTTCCACGGAGGATGCTGAGCCTTTTCCCGACGAACCGCGCACAATTGAAGGGCTGGTGGGGAGACCCTGAGGGGGGGGCAGAACCCCCCCAGCCCTCCAGGCAGCGCCCCAGAGCAAGCCTGGCTGCGGGGAAGTAGAGGGGACGGAGTGAGGCAGGAAAGTGGACGGAGGGGGAATATCCCCCCTCTGCCTTCCCCATCCCCCCGGCCCCTTCCCTTTCTCCTTCCCAAGCCTTTTCTCCCTGCTCCCCCGCTCGTCCCTGTGCTCTGCCTCCTCCTCTCCGTCCCCGCGACTGCCCGCGGTGTCGCCCGGGCCGTGGGCTGGCCCGGCGCACTCACCTGTCCCTGTGCTCCCCTCAGCTGTTTACCACTCCGGGCTCCCTCGGCCCACAGGGCGCCGCCATCTTGGCCCTGCCTCCCCCTCCCACCGCGGCGCTTCGCCCCTCGGATCCCTCCGCCGCCAAACCTAGTCCCGCCTCACCGCCTCACTCCCCCGCTGGCCGCCCGCCTTCTCCCCCCGTCCTTCCCCGCCCCGCGCGTCCCTCCCGCCTCACGGGGGTCTCCCCGCCGCGGTGCGGGGGTGAGCGGGGGGTGGGAGGGCAGCCTGCGGGCGGGTGTCCCGCGGCGGAGGGATCTCGGCGGGGTGGGGGGAGCGGTGCGGCCCGGTGGAGGTCGCGTGATGCGAGGGGGCGGGGCCGCGCGCGGGCGGTAAACAAGGCCCGGCCTGAGGGGACGGGGCCGGGTGGCGGGGCCGGCTCGGGGCGCAACCCCGTTCGAGCTCCCCATTGCTCGGGGTCCTGCCGGAAAGTGCCCTGTAAAGTGCAATAAATGTCTGCAAAGCCGACAAAAAGGCCTCAGGAGTCCCGCTGTGTGTGCGGAGCGATGCTGACGGGACAGGGCGCTGCGAGTCCCACCCAGAACACCCTCCCCCCCCCTCACTCCGGGCTTGCACCCCAAATATAATTGATTTTACTCGCTGAATGTTCAGAGCTTGTTTCATTCACCCTTTTCTCGTGGGGGGACTTCTTCATCCAAACCACGCACCGGAATTCTTTCTTTTAATTTTCTCCTTCCTATAACGTTAGCAACCACGCCACGCAAAACATTCCATCCTTTCTTTCAATAAGGGTTAATTTTTTCCCCTGTGGAAAACGCAGAGTTAGGAAAGAAGAATGGAAATTACCGCAGGGAAGGTCCTGCAGCCTTCGGGTTTGTGTGCAACAGGTTCCCAACTCCACATTTCAATCCCAGCACCAGTGGGATCCCTGCCTTTTTCATTCCCCGAGCTCAGTGGGGGAGAAATGCTGCTAATCTGACTCTTGAGTCCATACCAATTGTCCCCAGATGCCAGGAGGAATCACAGGCATCAAAGTTGCAAGGTGAAAGCTAGGTGTAAGGAAAGAAGGGGGGGAAAAGGGCAGATTAGAGCCCCATCAGCTGATTTTTAACTCGCAGCAGCAGCAGTTTGTGTTTTCCAGCTCTCATCCCTGCAGGGCTGAGATAGTTCCTTCCCACTGCACCTGCGATGGGTCATCCTGCCTCGGGATGAGATAGAGTTCCTTGGAGCCAGCATATTTTTAATCCAGTCCTGCCTGGTGCATGGTAATTAATATTTATTACAGCCTGGACTGAGTGATGGTATTTTTTTCCCTGCTGTGCAGGAGACATGTTTGTTTAATCTGCCACAGGAAAGGGTGGAAATTAGGATGAGCTTCAGAAAAGAGCTGGAAGCAATTAGTTGTGTGTTTTATTGGGATTTAATTGTTGTAACGTTCAAATTGACGAAGAAAACCTGGATGCTGTAGCAGGGGTTTGCTGCTGGATTTGAAAGGAAAAGTGACTGCATTAGAATGGATGTGATGTGTTGTAATTAACCTGTTTATTCTTACTGAGCTATAGATTTAAAAATCTATTTCATTAAGGTGCACAGGAGCATAGGACATGTAGTAAGAGCTCACAGCAATGCACAAAATTAAACTGCCCTTGTGTGCAAGCACAACTCTGTACATCCCCCATGGCCCGTGTGGGTCAGGGCCAGGACAAGTCTCTGGGAGCCCAGATAAGCCCTCTGTGGCTCTCCTTTCTCTGCTGATCCTGAAATAAGAAGAGACAACAGGGAAAGTGATATAAACAGGAAGAGCATAAAATAAGAATGGCCACACGGGGTCAGCTCTAAGGTTCTTCCAGCCCCAAATGCACCTCCAGCGCTCTGGGTTTATAATTCAAGCCTGTGTAAATCACCTTTCAATGGTTATTTCAGTGGAGAGGTGATCAGTTTAGCAGCAGCCAGAGGCAGGAATCCAGGGAAGAGCAAGAACACAACAAGCCAAGGTGATCACTGACTGCAGTCCCATTCTCCATAGGAACTCCTGAAATAAAATAAATGGAGAAGAGGTGGGTAGGAGCTGAAGCAGAGCCAGCAGTGTCCCCATCTCCCTTCAGGCATTCCAGTGATAACAGTCAGAAATGTCTGTGCACATTATCTCAAGGGTCAGTTTGTCTGCAATTACATCTGGACTGTGTGAGCTGGTGGCTACCTGGGGATGCAGAACAGCTGATACAGATGTTACTGCCATTGGAGATGGAGTCATCCTTCTTTTCCACAGGACTGTGCCCAATGCTCTCTGGAAAACAGCTGGTTGGGGAGGTTTTGTTAAACATAAAATCATGGAATGGCCTGGGTTGGAAAGGACCTTAAAGATTTTGACACAACTGCTTTTCTAGAGGGTGTTTTTTGTGTGGTTGACTTGCCTTTGCTGTCTCCACTTTTAGGGCCACACTCTGCAGCCATTTGCACTTGCTATCTAGGGGAAGTCTGTGCTCAGGGGTGCTGGCAGGAGCCGGCTCCAATGTTTCATAAAATAACATCTCAGCCCTTTCAGCAGCTTGTCATTTTCCTGTTTTGTTTAATTCCTGTAACTGTCTTCATAAGGAACCGTGAAGCTGCAATGTACAATTTGGGTTTCTGTTACAATGGCTTGTTTTTGTAGCGGGAAATGTAATCCCTCAAATGCCTGTGTTTAAGAGGATGCAAATCAGCTGGCGAGCACAATGCCTTGGGAACGTTTCTTTCATGCAAAACCCGGCTGGATAAATAAGGAGGGGAGGAGGGAGAGGGGAAGGGGATTGTTCTCTTCTATAAACAACGAGAACTAATTATGCTCGGTAAATGACAGATGGGTTAAGATCAAAATCTGAATCTTTCTCAATGCGGGTGAAATCCACGCTCCTATCTCGGGGTTGCATCAAGCCCCGTTGCACAGCCTTGTCCGGTGCCATGGGGCAATGACACAGCTGGCACAGGGTGGTGGGGACAGCGGGCAAAATCCCTCTGCTGTCGCCCTGGAGTGTCTCTGCTCCATCAGGGAAACACCAGCCTCCCGGCGGAGGGGCAGAACAAAGGGTGTCGCTTCCTGGCGTTCACCGCCCTGAGCTGCAGCAGGAAAAGGGACCCAACGGAGTCCCGGGTTAACGCAACCAACTGTAGGAAGCAGCGAAAGGCGTTTGACAGCTCCCAGGGAGCAGGGAAACTCGTCTCTAAAGGCGTTTTCCTGCTGGTGATGTCCCGGTACTCGGCACTCAACGGCTGCAGGTGCACTTACATACCTTTGGAATTATAAACTTCGTGGAAGGCACCTTTGCACTCCACGCACCGAGACAGCTGCGAGGGCAGGGAGGGCACACACAGCTCATGCCACTGTGCACCTGCACAGGCAGGAAGGGTGGGATAACTAGAGAATAGGTGAAAGCAAGGAATTACTTCCCTCCCCTCTCCTCATTTGGGGAGATCAGCTCTCCTTGTTTGTCCCCAAAAAGGAATCATGCTCGAGGATTCTGAAGGAAAACCTGTGTTCCCAGCGCCTGTGCAAGAGAACAACCCGGGAACAGCCCCCCTGCCCCTGCTCCATCCTCCCTCCTTCCACCTGCCATTACAGGGGGCTCTGACACTCAACTATCTCCCATTTTCAAACCCATTCTCAAACCTTTTTTGAAAAGCAAGTGATAGAAGTGCAAATTTTTATTATTGCTCTTGAAGAGCTTTTTGCAAAGCTGTTGTTAATGAGCTTGCTTAATGAGCTTTCTTAAATCTATATTTATACCCTTTATACAGCTGTACATAGATAGAGCAACGCTTAAAATATGTGTGGATTGCACACACATATGCTTCGGAAAATGAAGGCTGATTAACACGCATCTTCTTTGGTTGTACCGTGCAAGTATTTATTCCTTTTTCCTTGGAAATTGGAGAGATAAAAGATCCATTCTGGAATAAAATAATTCTGTGCATATGTGCTCGATGGTTTTGTTTATGAGCCCAAAGTATGTGAGTGAGTGTGTGTGTGTGTGTGTGAGACAGATGGTGTGGCTGTTTGTGAAAGATATGATGTGGGGATGAATGTGTGTAAAAATACAGGGTTTTAAGGGCTTTTTTTTTTTAAGAAAAGACAAAATAAATGCCTGCTCGGGGCATTATTTCCCTGTGTCATGCTCTTTGTCAATATGACAGAGGAGTATCCCTGCAGAAGGAGAAGCTGCCCCTGGAAGTGAAGGGTGCTGCCCCCAGGGCTCCGAGCTGGGCATCGTGAATTCTCTTCAAGTTTTCAAAGTCCTGGAAAGTTTTGATAAGCAAATACTTTCTGGGCTCTGCTTCTCCATTGGCTGTTGCTTCACCGCCAGATTTTGACACAAATAATCTGATTGAAAAATCAGGGAGGGGAACAGGGGCAAAAAAAAAAAAAAAAAAAAAAAAAAA
>NW_020884901.1:4020243-4041008 GCF_003945725.1 Corapipo altera | reverse complement strand
AAAAAAAAAAAAAAAAAAAAAAAAAAACCAAAACCAAGAGAGAGGAAAAAAAAGGAGAAGTATCTATTTCAGCAGACTGCGAGCAAGAGAAAAAGTGGAAGAGGAGTCCTGAGAGAAGGCGACGTCCCGCTGGTCTGGGGAGATTTCAAGGAGAATCCAGTAAAGCAAAGTCCCCCAAACAGGTGATTGATTTATTCTTTTAACCACTTTCATTTTTATTGTTTTCCTCATTTCTCTGATATGTTTTTTTCCTAAGCTTTTTTTTTCCTTCTTCTTTGCTTTTGTTTGCAAATATGTGACATATTCCACGGAGTAAGTCGCTTGTCCTGAGGATTCCTTTATGGAAATAATTCACTTGACTCATTTGAATTCAACCTTTTAAAATTATATACCATATAAACCTCTTAAAATTATATACCATATACTTCACTCTCACATGTGGCAATGTGCTCACATGAGAGTAAAACAAAATACAAGGGATGTGACAGTGGTCTCAGATACCTGTGTCCCAGCAAGCTCCATCAGCAGGATTAGTTTCTAGATGCAGAGTTCAGAGTTTTGTACTTTGCTACTGAGGAAGGGGCAAACTGTGTTTTCCCTTTTAATTGCTCTTTTGCAGGGCCAGATCTTTAAATTCAGAGAGCAGGACACCTCTGCTCACATCACCTGTACCAGTCTTTCCCGATGACAGTTCAGCCTCTCCTGTTCAGAATTTTTGCTTCAAATCTCCCTTTTATTAATTTTCCATCCTTTTTAAGTAGAGGCTGATCAGTGTAACAGTTTTTAACATATGGAATTAGCTATTTATAGGCACTTCTCACATACCACCAGATTGATCCAATACATTAGGCAGGAAAGCAAATGATTTGCAAGTTCATTAAGTGCATCTATACATTAAGGGGGTATCAAATTTATTAGATTGCACTGTATAACTCCATCTATCCATGGCAAAGTTTCCTGAAGCCATTGGCATTCCC
Organism: Corapipo altera; assembly: GCF_003945725.1. Lineage (NCBI taxonomy): Eukaryota > Metazoa > Chordata > Aves > Passeriformes > Pipridae > Corapipo > Corapipo altera. Next base: position 4,040,031 of record NW_020884901.1, on the reverse strand, counting down.
AACATCATCGGGAGCTACGTGGGGTTTCTAAAGAACAAATGCTGCAATTATATAAACATTTTTTTTCCAGGTAGTACAGCTATCCCAGCATTTCTGTTCCCCTTCTGGGACAAAATTCCCGCCGTAATTTGCTACCCCTGCCATAATGTCCATTTGCCCAGTCTGACCACAGGAATTAAAAATGACCTGTTCATTTTTCCACTAAAAAAGACACATTCAAATGACTTGCCCCAAGTATATTCTACATTGCAATGATGGACTAAACATGATTAATTTTGTAAAAAGCTGAAATTCTTTCAAATTTGACTTTATATTTAAAGAGTCAGGAGCCTTTAAAACCTCTCTCTCTCTCTCTTTTCTTTTTTTTTTTTTTTTTTTTTTTTAATTTTCTTATTTTATTTGATTTGGACTCTTAAAAATTTCAGATACCTCCTGTTTTGGTTTGTGCTTTTTTTCTTCTTTAAAAAATAGTCTTTTTAAAGACAAGCTGTTCTGTGTTTTTGGAAGCTTCACCTTTGTGAGAAAGAACAGAAAAAGAAGCAATATTGAGGTATAAATATAAGTTAAGTAATGAAAAGGAAATAAGTCTCTTTTAGCCTTAAACTTTGTACACTCATCAACTTATACGAAGATATATATCAATTGTTAGTTAAAATTAAGTGTTTCTGCTGAGTGTAGCAAGAAAAAGTGTTTAATCTCTACAATTACCTCATAAATGCGAAAATGGAATTACTTGAATTAAGAGAAAAATGCAAGTCAGCTTTAGAATGAAACTTTTGCTGCATGTTGAGTCCCTGATTCAGTGTGGCACAATCCTGCAAACACCTGTCCCCGCTGAAGGCTCCACAATCTAATTCAGTGAGAATATTAATTTCTTCTAAATGATATCAAAGGACTCAGTCCCGTGGGTTTAGGTGCTGTGAGCTGCCGTGTAATGAAGTGGGAGATGGAGCTTCATTGAGGGATCCAGTGAAATTCAGATCCTGGAGTCAGAAATCACCCCCTAAATTAAGAACCAAACCCTTTTCATTTGGTTCTTTCCCCATCTGCAGTGTTTTAATATCACATTAGAGATTTACGTGGGATACTCGGCAAAATCACCAGAGAGCATCGCTGAGGGTGAGGGAATTTGGAGTTTGAACTCAGGAGGGACACACAAATGCTGGGTGTGCTTTCAGATCTGACTGAGCAATTTATGACTGCAAAAAGAAACTTTTCTAAGGTGAGGTTCCCAAAATAGTGAAGCAGGTTTTTTTCCCTTGGATCCTGTTGTCCTTTCCTCAGGGCACGTTATAACATTATTATACAGCTGCATGAATGGCAAGCAAATAAGAATGTCAGTTGTAGCTGGCTACTGGCTTTATATCCTGTAATGAATTTTAAAAAACCAGCCAGGACTGTTCAGTTTTGGTTGGGAGCATCTGCCCAAGCAATGATTTCTCTTGTGCACTTACCACTCCACGTAGAAACTGGTGCCACAGGGGCTGAAAAGAACAGACTCCATAATAATAAAGTTTAATTTTCAGCAAAAGGCTGAAGCCAAATTCTGTTGGAAGCTTCAGTGACTCTGAGACATGGTGGAATTTGTTGTCCATAGCACTGCTTTCCCTGGGAAATACAGTTGGCCATTAGGGGCAGGTGATCACTTGCTACTGATAATCTGGAGTTTCAGGGGAAGACAGTACTTTTTCCTCTCACAATCTCTGCCTGTACCTTTCCTCTAACCTGGTTGTGTGCATCACAAAGACAGTGCAGTGCAGTTGTTAATTAACTCTGCTTTTGGCTCCCAGTTCCTGTTTTTTTTCTCTAAAATGGGGTGGGGGAAGGTAACTTCCTTTTACAACGTTCAGTCCATTAAAGATCAGCACAGGTCCTTCTCAGAGGTCACAGTACTGGACCAAATTTGACTTTTTCATATGCTGGGGCGAACACATCCAGAAAAATCCTGTTGATTCATGTGCCTCTGCTTCCAGCCAGCACCAGGAAAGCGGGGCTGTGCTTGGTGCCATCGTGGACTTGGCGTGTGGGCACTGCCATAAAACACTGCAATGCTTGAGCCACCCACCTCCAACCCTCTGATTTACCTGACTAAGCTGTCCAGCTACTGCCAGAGGATGCTCTAGCTGGAGGCAGGGAGAGTGACTCTTCCAGCAGCACTGCTGGATGCAGGGTGTCCCCTACATTCAGAGTTACCCACTGCCAGAGCCTCTTCCTCCACCATGTCAGGAAGCCCAGAGAAATTAACTGGTTAATTCAGGCAGAGAAACCCAATGTCTATAGCTTTCTGGTATGAATACCCTCCATTGTGGACACAGTCCTGCCCTACCACTTGGGAAAATCCCTCTGACATGAGTGGAAACTCCATGGATAAATGGTTTGTGGCAGGATTTCAGCTTGGGGCTCTATAATGTCTGTAATGCAGAGTGTGGCTCCATGCACAGGTACCTTACATGGGGCTGATCCTCTGAGCTCAGCTCTGCTCTGGAATGTGAGTGGCACAAGCTAAGCAGAGCTGCTGAAGGGCTTTACCCACTGCAGGACACTCCTGGAGCTATTTCTGTGCCTTCAGCTTTTCACTGGGCAGAGACTCTTTACAACACTGAGAATGAATCTCAATATAGAGAGAAAAATTGTGCTTCACTGTCCCTTCTCTCAAGGGTCTCCTTGTGGTTCTTTCTCAATACTGTTTTGTCCTCTTTCTGAAATTCAGTTAACAAATCTACTCTTGGCCTCTCTTTTCTCTTATTCATCTCAAGTTACATGTAAATTTCTTGGAAAAGGATGAAGAAAAACAGGTGAGTCATTTCGGAAATAAAAATGGCTGGAGACACCAAGAGTTATCCTGAAATCATAGAAGGAGCAGTGGGAATCCTGGACCAGATTTAAAAAGACAGTTCTAACTGCATATCCAAAGGCAGGTGGGCTGGTGGGCACCCTGGCAATCCCCCTGTCCACAGGAGACCTCCTTGTGGGAATCCCACAGCACATGGACCTGCAGCTTTAGGCATCACTGCAAATGTGGCCCTCAGACCTTTAAACAAAACACCACTGGGCTGTGTAATTATATTTAGCATGAAGGGGTAGTGCAAGTACTTCTGAACCCTAGGGAGCAGACCTTTCCATCCCTGGCTGTTTGGGATTCCAGAAGTCCACGCTGCTGTATCCTGACTTAGACATTCCATGTCATTCCTACGTAACAGGAGCAGACTTTGTGGATTTTTGAGGTTTTTCTTTAGTAATTAAGTAAGTTACACTGAACTGCTTTCAGGAAAGAGCAAAACTCAATAACACAGTTTCCAGTCAACAGTGAGCCAGGACTCACTGCTGACTTTTCATATGAAATATGGCAAGATTTGTTTTCAGTGTCACCATCCCGAACAATTACAAGGGAAAATGCAAATCCACATGCAAATAAGGCACCAGCTGATATTGCTGCACACAACATTGCTCCTGTTGTCACTCTGCCTCCAGGAGAGCAGTTACCAGGCCCGGGGAGCGGGCACAGGGCGGGCTGGGTTCTGGATAGCACAGATAACAGATGCATTGCAAGAGAATTTTGTGTGATTAAATTTCAGCATTTTATGTTTGTTCCTCACCCGCCATTTCAACGGTCTGCAATGTTTGAGTCAGGTCCAAAAGGTAACTTCTCACCCAGCCCTTCTGCTCTGCCTCTGTTCCCCTGTTGTTTGTCTGCCACAAACCACTCCAGCTACTCAACAAGGAGACCCCCCACATACACATCATGGATTTTCTGCTGTCTCTCTCCTATTATTGGTGTTGTTTCTGTAATTAGTGTTTCTGTAGCAATTTCACAGAAGAGCCCAGGTCATGGGCTCTTCCAGGTGCAGTACAAACACTCAGACAGACCCTTTCTCCAAGGGGGATCTCCAACCCATGGTCCCCACTCAGGGAGGGTGAGGTCAGAGATGCACCATGTCCTGTAGCCAGAGCAGAGAGCTACAAGAGAGAGATTCTGGCTTCCAGTGTGTCTGCCACAGGCACTTCTGGTCTGTACACAGCCCTCAGTTTAAGCCTGTCTCTGTTTCTCCACATACAACATCAAGATTGCTGTAATCCTTTGCCTTGACCTGGGGCAGATAGTGAAGTGTAATTTTTACAGTGTCAGAGACCACCTTGCAGTAAGTTTTTCATTTAGCCCCTTCCACAGCTCTGTGTTTTCCTCAGAGCTGAGATCCATCACACACCCAAACCCATGCAACCCCTCCCTGCTCCTCAGCTGGCTGGAGGGACCTTTGAGGTGATCTCATTGTCTCCCCACTACAAGTTCTAATTCACTGCTGCTCACATAGCTGAGGGCTGGGGGGACAAATGGGAAACTAATCCGTAAGCCACAGAGATTTACCTACTGTTTTTCTGTGTTTCTGCCCAGAGAGTGAATGGAAAATGCCACGTTCCTTTTTGGTGAAGAGCAAAAAGGCTCATACCTACCACCACCACCGCTTTGTGGAAGATGACCTGCCTGCACTCACGTGGGGTCCAGTAAGCTCTGCCTTCACTGGTGAGTCAGTCCATCCACTGGGCTTGTAAGAACACACCAAGGCAAATCAGTCATTGAGTAGGCAAGTATGAGTGGGGTGAGTGAGCTAAAGAGCATCAAAGGGCTTCTACAGGGGCACGTCAGTCTAAGGACAAACTGATCCCTTCCTGTGTGTCCGCTCTCTACACCAAATCCACAAATCCAAATTTAGATCCTCCCTTTGTTCCCTGCTCGGTTGCTGGGGAGATTTGAGATATCAGATTGCTGAGTGGAGTTGGTCACATTTGGGATAGAAGGCCAATTTCAGGCCACTAACAGCTGGGAAAAGAGCTTGCCCTTGGTTGTCAGTCTCCTGCAAACTCTTCACAACTCTGCCACCTCCATCTCTAGCTTCCCATGTTTGCTGCCCACGTTCTCTCTGCACTACATCCTCTCTACCTCAGTGTGTTACCACCTCTTCCTGATGATTTGCAAGGAAGGCTACAGGCAGAGTGAGAAAATACTAGGGATACCCTAACACTGCCTGTGAGGAGTCCTACACACTCACAGGTGAAGGTCCAGCTGCTCTATACTGTATGAACACCAACCAACAGCTTCTGCCTCTGCCTGCTGCCCTCCCTCTGCTCCTGTTCCCGCTCTCCCACAGCCATCCCAGCAGTGGCAGGGCTGGGGCAATTATCTTCTTCCTTCAGGCACCATTCAAATTTTCTTTATTCAAATTTAGGACCAACTTACTCTTTGTTCTAGCCCTGGCTATCAAATTAGAGTCCAACCCTGTGATAAGTCTGATTAAAAGGAAAGGAGGTGACATTTTAATTTCAATTCCTGCCATCGTCTTTTGACTATTTGTTGTGTCTGTCTGGTGCACTGGAGGGTTTTGATGACAGATAAATGTTGTCCTTCATCAGACCTGTCCCATCTCCAGCACAAAGGAGGCACATGTGTTGGACCTCTGCCCATTTGAAATTCTTACTGCAAAGTCTACATTCTAAAAAGTGCTGGTTGGTCTCTTGAAGGGCTGGGACAAGCATGGAGAAATGGGAGTGTGGGCAGGAGAAGATGAGGCTCAGTAGTCTTTGCAACTGCATAAGCAGTTACCTCCCATCTCTGCTTCCCTACTTGGCTGTCCATAAATCCAGGTTAACAATACCCAGCTCTCTTAGGAGAGGGGTGGGGAGGTTAATAAGTTAGTGATTGTTAGTTACCCACACAAATGGAAATGGTTTTAAATAGGGAAATGATTCTTACAGATATATGGCCTTCTAGTGTTAATCCTCTCTCACTGTAGAGGGTATCAAGTGTCCTGTCATCTCATCCTGCCCCCCTCTCCCTTGCCAATCTCATCCTGCTTGGAATTTCCCTTTGCAGTGGACAGACCTTGATTGCCCTGCTGATTGCAGCACTCTGCACTTATTCAGGGAATTGAGCACAGGCTCCTGTATCCAAGCACGAGTTCATACATGAGTGCAAAACTCACCTTAACAGACTCCTTGTAAGAGCAAGAACAACCTGTGACCCTGCTCTGTGTTACAGCCACAGGAGACAGGACACCAGAGGACATCAAGAAACAGGACCTGGAATGTGTGATTCCAAAACAAGAAAAGGACCCACCTGAACTGAAGGAAGAAAGTGTCCCTGTCCAGTACCTGAGCAGGATGCTGCCAGGCCCTTCAGCTCAAGGTCTGCTACCCAAAACCACAATTGCAAAAGAGGTCAGGGCTGGGTTGGCTAAAACTAGGCCCAGGTTTTCAGTAAATGGCAGCTCTCACCTTGATATCAATGGTCAAACTTGTCCCAGGCAGAGCTCATCAGGAGAATTCTGTATTTCCCTTTACAGTTCTGGTCTAGATCAGCATCTCCCTGAAGGATGCTGCTGTGATTCCCAGTGGGTGAACATCCCCATCTCAATGCAGTTCTGTGCTCTGTGGTCAAGGCAGGTGTCCATATGTTGTTCAAACACCACATGAAGCAGGGATAGTAGGGGGCTTAAAATTCCCTGAGCCATCACATTTCCATGGTATTCTTTGCCATAAAATTTCCTCAGATTATAATCAAAGTCACAATAGGAACTTTTCATGGGGAATTGGGATTTGAATTGAGGAGGAGGAGTTGCCAACTGGAACTCCCAAGGTCAGGCAAGGCATTCAATGGAGAAATGGGAGCTGGGGAACCTTTTTACTGATGCCCATCTTCAGGCAGTGGTGTGACACTCACTTCTCCCTTTCTTCTGCAAACCCAGAGATGCCCATCCCAGCTCTGCAGATCAAGGACTGCACTAACACAACCACCCCTGCCTTCTACAAAACCGGCTTCTCTTGGGATGCTTTCCACGTGCCATACAGCTACCAACAGATGTCCTCCACCATGCAGTCAGCCCTGCTGGAGCACCCTGTTAGCCTGTATGGGAGCCACCTCCTGCCAAGCTCCGAGCCCCCCCTGGACTACAGCATGCACTACTCCTCAGACATGGAGACCTACCACTGTGTGAAATGCAACAAGGTTTGTGTGTCACAGGAGAGCCTCGGGGATGGGGAGGGCCTGGAGGGATTTTCACCGAATAGTGGGTCACACCAAAATGCAACACGTGGCTCAAAACAGGTCACCTGGTCAGGCACTGGGAGTGATGCAGTTCACGTGGCCCACGAGAGGGAAGAATCCAGTAAAGGGAAGGAATTGAAAACTGAGGTGGAGACACAGCCACCTCATGCCAAAAATTATCCCTGGCATTTTGTTTTGCAGGTGTTCTCCACTCCCCATGGACTGGAGGTCCATGTCCGAAGGTCTCACAGTGGGACCCGGCCCTTTGCTTGTGAAGTGTGTGGCAAAACCTTTGGGCACGCTGTAAGCCTGGAGCAGCACACCAATATCCACTCCCAGGTGTGTAGAATGTGTCCAGAGAACCAGCTCTCCAGAGCTCATGAGGGCTTGGACTTTGGCTGTTGCTCAATCCATTATAGAGGAAGTGACATTTCCTCGGTTACAAACGTGGTGTCTTTCCTGTAGCACCCAGTGACAACACCAGGAGCTCTGAGGACCACAGATCATAGATCTTGGTCTCACAAATCTCAGACTGCCCTTGAGAATTCCTTGGTTGGGAGGGGAGGATCATTGCTGCCTGTTCTGCTGTGCCTCACCTCCTCCTAGAGGGTGCAGGAGTTTGGATCACAAGACATAATCCATTTCCATAAGTAACCCTCCTGCATTCCCTTTGTACTGCTCCCAGCACATCAGTCCAGGAGCCAAGGAGATTTGCTTATCAAATCTACTATTCTCATCACTCTTCAAGCTCTGTCACATGTCTTGCAGCCTCAGACATCCCATGATTTTTCTTCCCCAACAGGAAAGAAGCTTTGAGTGCAAGATGTGTGGGAAGACATTCAAACGTTCCTCCACCCTCTCCACTCATCTGCTGATCCATTCGGACACACGGCCCTATCCCTGCCAGTACTGTGGCAAACGCTTCCACCAGAAGTCGGATATGAAGAAACACACTTACATCCACACTGGTGAGAAACAAAATATCCCCAACAGGCAAATGCAGATTAGAGCCCATGGTGTAAATGCACATACATAATCACCAGACACAGTGATATTGGATGAGGGTTAAGTCCAGAGGCACTGGAAAGTCGTTATTCCCTGAGTGGTAAGGTGGCAGAAGGTCAAAGCACCCCTGGGATGCACGGCCTCCTCTGTGTGACAAGGAGGTGCTTATTGACCAGCCTCTGGTACATGACATGGTTGTCCCCAGCCCTGGATGCAGGCAGAGCAAGGATTACCCAGCTGGAGAGGGCTGCCTCTGGCTCTTCCCACCCTCTGGTGCTGGATCACAATCCAGAGGTGTTTCCAGGAAGGCTGGGCTGGCAGCACCCTGATGCCCAAGCACAGCCAGTCTGAATCTGCTGAAGGGCATTTCTCTCACCTGTTAAAGTATTTTTTACCATTTTCTGTGCCCTGCAGGAGAGAAGCCCCACAAATGCCAGGTCTGTGGCAAAGCCTTCAGCCAGAGCTCCAACCTCATCACCCACAGCCGCAAACACACCGGGTTCAAACCCTTCAGCTGCGAGCTCTGTGCCAAGGGCTTCCAACGCAAGGTGGATCTGCGGAGGCACCGCGAGACCCAGCACAGCCTCAAGTGAGGAAGGGCTCCAGGTCTTTGCTGGAGCTCCCACTGCAGACTGTCCCCAGCATCTCCATCCAGTGTGGGACTCATAAGGCATCCTGTGTTCCCCTGGGGACTGGCAAAGTCATGTCATTGGCTTTGGTGCTTGGTACCCCAGCGCCTTGCACATCCCAAAGAAACCTGTGGGGGGGTCTCACTTTTCAATTGCAACAGGTACCAGCCCAGATCTGACATCACCTGCTCAAGTTCAAACCCAGAGAAATTCCTCCAAGGTCACTGTTACCCTGGATTGACACCATGTGCAGAATCCAGTTCTTTCAGGCTGCCCAGCAGTGAGGTGGGAACTCCTGGGCTGGTGGGAGCCACAATCTGTGCCAAGCCAGTGCTGTAACTGTGTCCTGCTCTGATGGTTGGGAAGATAAGGCCAGGCCATGCAAATAGATTGCGTTCAGTGAGCTGTGTTCAGCCTGGACAGGGCTTCTGCAGAGACTTGCCCAGGCCATAAATTCTGCCAACAGACACCTAAAGTCATTTCTTTCAGCAGAGCATTTACTGTGATCAAATGACAAGTTAACTGTGCTGTATTTTTAGCTTGGAGTGGGAGGAAAATACTGAAGAAACAGCTCCTATCCCTAGCTGATAACAGGGGTCTCTAAATACATTCCTCAGACACACCATGCTGCAAAGATCCCTGCCTTGGTGGCAAGCAAGCCAGCTCCAGGAAGAGTCATGCCACAGCACCAGGCATAAGCCCCATGTCTTGGTACCATGGGAGAGTCTGGCTGCTTTTGGCATCTGGGCTCTGGTATGTCCCTCAATATTTCAGTGCATACCAACTCAGAGATGTCCTGGGCAGTCCCGTGTCACTGCATGGTCAGGACTGGCCCTTGGATGTCGATGCCAAGGGCCAGAATCCTGCTCTCCAGCCCCTCTCTTAAAGGAGGAAGTGGCTGAGCCTGTACACGCTGGCAGAGTATGCAAGTACCTTACAAATATTATACAAACAGAGCAGTGGCATTTCCTCCTTCTTCCAGGTTCAAGGGGTGAAGCAAAGCACTGGAACAACTAAAGAACCAGTTCCCCTCCAAGCTCTGCTACATTCTCTCTCTCTAACCTTTGGCAAGTCACTGCACTGGGCTTTTGTTTCTCCCCCCCCCTCCTGGTGACGTGGGATCATTCTCTCAGGTTTGTAGAGTCCCTTGAGTTCTTAGCAGGAAGGACAAAGTATTATTATAACACAAATAAGGCAAGTGCTTCCACTTAAGCAGGGCACTGTAGCAGCACACAGCCCACTCCATAACTACATCCCTGAACACACGGCCTTGGACAATGACACCAGTGGGAATTACCCTGGGAATGGGCTGTGGCACAAACCATTTCACTCCAAAGGTTTATGAGGGAAGGCTGCCATCGTGGGCAAAGACAAATGGTCCAAGTGGAAAATTCATGTATTGCCAGGAGAGAAGAGATGTCTGTCCTGCCCTCAGTTACACTGCTGTAAATCCAAAGTTATTCTCCTAAGACCTAAAATGTACTTGCCCCTCTTTTATGCTGTGCCTAAGCTGTTAGTTATTCATATGCATTCTGGAAGCTCAAAACAGAGTCTGTACTCCTGGCTTTACTTGTACCCTGTAAATATGTATTTATACTTATTCTAATGTATATTTTTATTGCTCTGTACCAGACAGTGACAACATGTAGAGGTCTGCTGGGATTTATCTGATAAATCTGTTCCCTCTCAGATACAAATACACTCTCTGGGCTAACAGAGTGTATTTCATGTTCAAAATACCCTTTTCAAGAACGGCTCATGCTTTGCTCTGAAGATGCAGGAGGTGGGGATGGGGTAGAAAAGGAGAAGGGAAAGAGTATAGTATAATTTATGGTTTCAGGGGAAATAAAGATGGACATCCACATGCAGAACAGGGCTGCCCTCAGGGAGACATTCATCCCTGGAGACAGATTGGTGCAGAGTCCCACACAGGCCAGAGTCAGCTCTTCAGAGCAGGAGGAGCACCCCAGATACACGGGAATGTGTGTCCAGATGGTACTGTCAAAGCCCCCATTAAATCTCTGCTGTCCTTTCCTGAGTCGTGCCAGAACCTGGTCAGGGCAGGGACTCTGGGGAAGGTGTACAACCTGTGATGGAACTGGTCCTGGCTGTGGCACAGGCACACACACACACACAGGAACACTCTCACACATGCACAAGCCTTGCTCAAGGTAAAGTCATTTCAGCTTATTAAAACCACTGCCCAAAATGCCAACCATGCTTGTTGTTCCCCCTGTCCTCCACAAACCTGCAAACAGAAGTATTTAAACAGTGTGTCAGCACCTGAACTGCTCAGGAGCAAATACCCTCCAGCCCCAAACCACACTGACACACCAGCACAGACTTCCCTGTGTGTGTCCAGGGGACAGCAGTGTGTCTGACTCATGTAAAGATCCCCAGTTTTGGCCATTTTGGAGGCAAGTGCTGGCACACACTGACCAGCACTATAGCAAGAGTGCCTGCAAGACCAGTCACAAAACAAAACCAGGCAGCTGGTTCTTTGGAGCCTGCTGAAGGGGGGCTGCTGCATCCCTCAGATTTCCATCCCTGTCTTTGGTTTCCATGGTACTGAGGGGCAATAACCTTCAATGGACAGCTGGGAGCTTCTCTCCTGAGCTATCCAGGGATTCCTGAAGAGCAGCTACACTGGAGGAGGCAGTGTCAGCCTCAGCCTGGTGGGCATATCCCAGGAGATGCAGGAACTGCTTTAGATGGACAGGCAACAAGTGGAGAAGCAGACTGGGATGGCTGTAGGCTGTGCTGCTGCAGAGCTGCACTCAGGAAAACATGTCTGTGGGCAGAGCAGTGCAGGGGATCCAGGCTGACCCCCTCCCACAGGCACTGGGAACATATCTCCAGAAGCACAGGCTGTGGATGGAGGCCAGCTGGCAAAGGCACCAGCCAGACAGTACAGCCAGAGCCAGGAGGTGACCTGAGAAGGGAGGAGGAGGAGAGGGAATTAACTTGAAGCGTTTTCCCAATAAGACACTACAGTTTCTTCCCCTTGAGTAAAAAGGTGCCACTTTTAGGTCACCAGGTAACGCTGCCTAAGTCCTGACCTTCCTTTAGGCCTATGGATGCCACCAGCCCAAAGGAAAAACAAGGCAGAGCCCCACAGCCCCTTGTTCACTGCAATCCTGATCAAGGAGAGCAATCTCCTGAGGAAGAGGACGGGGGGATCTAGTCTGGCTCTGCTCTGCAGCAAAGTTCCTCTGCGTGCCTCCCCAGGCTTTGAACACCTGCTTTCCTGGAGCTCTGGAATGCAGGTGAAGGAGTGAGGAAGCAGATCTGGCATTACCCAAACCTCACCACACCAGGCTGGGGGAGAGCCTTCCACTCCCAACAGGGCATGGAGTGGGCAAAGGGCTGCCCTGATCCTTGGAGCTACTGAATCCACACAATGGCTATCCAGGGATGCTCAGCTCCTTTCAGGATCAGGCCATGGCTGTCACCGACTCCAAACACACACGGCCTTGGTCTCCAAACATATAAATCCTCCTCAGTTCTAAACACTCTGATACAACCCCTTTCTCACCATCTCCCCTTGCATCAAAAACATTCTGGTCAGTCAATCAAGGAAACAGATAACAAAAAGCAAAATCTCAACTAATCTTTGAGGCTGAAGAAAGAGCTGATTGTTTTTGCCTCCCTCCGAGCCCGCCCTGTATCCTGCACTTCCCCAGTGCTCTTCACACCTTCTTCCCTTTATTGAAAATCCTGGTCTTTGGGCTGTTTTGTTTAGCAAATGAGGCACATGCAAAGCAGTAACCTCGAGTGTCTGTCAGGAGGAGAGAGGTGCCTCTGAGTCTTCCAGACAGCCTTCAGGCACTGAGAGCAGCAGCCCAGAAGATCTATGATCAGGGGTGGATTTCAGTTTGGACACGGGATGCATCTTTCTCTTCCTAATGAAGATAGAGCCACGGGACACCTGCAGGAAGCAGAGGTGTGTTCCCAGCTAGCATGGCATTAGGCTGGAGCTTATTTTCAGCTTGTGTCAACCTCACAGAGTGGAATCCTGGAGAAGGCAGACACCTGAAGCTTTCATATTGTGTTGGCAATGGTTAGGGAAGGCCTTAAAAGAACTGAGAGGAAGGACAGGTTAAAATAAGACTCCAGTTGGGTATAGGTTCTGTTGGAGGAAAAAGGTTATTTGTTGAACCAAGTTGCTTCCCGCCTTAGACTTCATGAGAAAGTGTTTTCAGTGAAAAAAAGATAAGAGCAGAGTCCCTTGTCCTCATGGCAGGTTGTTCCTGCAGTTGTAGCTGATGGAGACACACCAGCAGGTTAATTCCAGCCCATCAGCACAGCACACAAGGAGAAATTTCCCAGAAATAGCTGCACACACACATTTCCTTGTGCAGGGAAATGCTCCTGCCTGTCGTTAAGGGCCTAACCTGGGAATGGATATGGAGCTCAACCTGCAAAGCTGCCACAGAAAAATAAGAGTACATCATAAACCAATTTTTAACACTTATTCTGCTCACAAAACAGAGAAGTTTCTGCCCTGTCCCCCCTAGAATAGCACATCCACGCAGAGGAGACAAACCAGAACAGCCACACCAAAATTCTCCAAGGATAGTTCAATCAGTCAGTGACCTCTGTGGTGGGTAAGACCTAAGAAAACACAGATCCTGACCTGCCATCTTACAACTAACAGTCACCATGGACACACACTGGTCTTGAGGCTGCAGCTCCAAACTGAGACTTGAGATGTGCCACATGTTTCCTGTATGACTTGGGGCAAGACACGAGTACTGGATTTCTGAAGTTGTTCAGCACACTATGGAGCTCTCAGAAAGCTTCACCCCATCTGTGAGAGGAGGATAATAATTCCCCCTCTCCCTTTCACTTCACTTGTTTATTTCAACAGTGAGATATCAGGAAGGAGACTGCCCCTCCTTATCTTCCACATCCAGCACCTCGCACAATGGAGCTTGATCTGGGCTGGGACACCCGAGTGTGACTGATAAGTGATAGAAACTTAATTCAGCAAAGCACCCTAATTCCATGGCTTAGAAAACCTTCAACAGGCACAGTGAGACCCTGCATTAAAACCACTCAACTCCAGATGAGCAGAAGAACAGGGCGAGCAGCAACATAGAGAGGATAAACCAGACATGAATTCCACTGGTGAATAATGTTGCAGAGAGAGAGACAGAGCTGGATATGGATGCTCTAAACATCCTGCTCAGTGCTCTCATTTTAAATGTGTTCCTTCAACACAAGCACTTCTCAATCTGGTCCTGGGGCTGAGTTTGACCTGTTGGCCCGAGGGTGATCAGTGTTCACTGTACCAGACAACAAGGCAGGCAGAGAGTCCCCAGGAATGGGGAAATCTGAGGCTGGGGAGGAGCTGAGTTTTGCACTGAGCTCAGCTTTGGTCTGATAAGTTTATCAAGCACTGCCGGCTGCTAACTGTCAGCTGGGGAAGAGAGCCTGTTAGGGAGGAGGAACAGCTCCCAGGGCAAGATAGGACAGCCCAGGCCTTATCAGAGTGCCTGAGCCAAAGAGGGAACTGGAGAGTGAGCACTTTCCAACCACTTCATCTGAACAACAGACAGATTGGCAGGAAAGGCCTGTCAGCCCTTCGCTTCTGCCACCCAGGCACCGGCAGGGAGCCCCCATCCATGCAAAAAACCTGGGAAGTGCAGCAGGAGAGCTGCAAACGTGACCATTGGGGCCCAGGGGAGTGAAGGGAGTAGGTTTTCTTGGTAGCATTGCCCAGGAGGAGGGTCAGATTTACAGCAAACAGTCCAGATGCTTACTGAGCAAGCTGCTCCTCTTCGGTGCCCAGAGCAGCACTTCTCCTCCGTGCTGCTGTCCCTAGGTTTGGGAGCAGGATCTACCACTTGGGAATTGCACTGGTCACTAAGGGTTGGTGTACAGATAATTGCTCTGTTTCTGAAAAATAGTAAAAACCCCTGAATGAATAGAAGAGGGTAAAACCTGACCATTCCCATCTGAGCTGCAAGAGCATAGGCCAGCAAATACCACTTCATACCTACTCCTAGGGTGGCAATAACCAGATCAATAAAGCTGAAGATCATAGCAGGGAGACTCTCCTGTGTTTGGATGAACTCCCTTGGACCTGTGCAAACTCTCTGTCCATGTACCCCAGCCATGACAGGGAGGTAATAAGAGATTCCTGCAGGGCACATCCTCTGCTTGCTTTCCCTGATGAGGTTGACAGGATAGAACCAGTGTCACATCAGCAGCTTCAACACATGTGTTTCTTCAGCCCATCAGACCTGTTATCAGGTCACTGCTCATCCAGACCATATGGACAGCCATCATCCTGCATCCCACCGAATTCTGGTTCAAACTGGTGTCTTGGATCCTGCCTATTTTACTGAGAGCTGGCCCCATTGCAAGCCCTGAGCCTGTGCTGGGAGGGTGTGTTCATCCTTGGCTGCCTGGGTTTGAATGCTGTCCCAGACTCTCCATGGGACATGAAACAGGAAATCTACAGCAGCACCATAGGTCAGGAGATCTCCAATGTGAACTAGTGACTCAAAGGCTCCCTTTTTGGTAAGTAGCATGTCTAGGAAGCAATTTAGCTCCTCCTAAAGCACATACCTAAACCAGGACCAAAGTTCTGCCTTCTATGCACCTACTTCTCTCCCTGGAGAGAAAGGGAGCTGAGTATCCGAAGGCATCTGAAGTTACATGAGATGAGTCACACCCCTGTGGTTTCTGCACCACTCTCAGGCCAAGTTTCTCACTGCTGCTTCTGTTCCAACCCATAATCTACTATTCTCCAGATCATGAGCAACCTCTAAGTCGTCAAAGGCTCCTCAGCAAGCCCTAAGTACAACGGCCACGTTCAGCACCAGCCAACACAACTCTGAGGTTCAAGGCTTCCTCATGAGGAATTAGGGGTTTAAAACCCTTCCCCATTGATTCTGCCTGCCTCTTGAATAATTTTAAAGCAACAGGACTTTATCTTACATCCCAGGCTCCTCTCTATTAGGAGCTTTGGTGGGATTTTTGGCAGTGGCCAAGTCCTCTGGTTTCTCTTCTTTATAAAATTGAAGTTATCTCTTGTCTCAGTTGAGGAAGGGGAAGTCAGAAATGACAGAGCATTCCTGTTCCTGAAAGGGCCCCATCCTTAGAGTGTGGACATGGTAAACCAGTGTGTCAGTCAGACATCCCTGCCACAGCTCCTTATTTAGATCCATCCTGGAATAGCTTGACTGTAAATCAATCAGGCTCAGTGGATATTCAGATGTGGCAGCACCTGAAAAAGAGAGTCCAGAAACTGCAGCTGCTTTTTCTGATATTGTGGCATCATGGAGAAAGCTACATATGACACTCAGAACTCAAAGGAGGGTTGTGTTCCTGGCTTTGACCTGTCACTGATCTCAGCCAGTCGCTGTCCCCTCCCCGTGTCTCAGACTTCCCCTTTTGCAAAGTGAGGATAAAAACATGGACATGCTTTGAGATCTACAGATCAGAGCAAGGTAGAATTCCTCCACATGTGCAGTAATTCACTGGAGTGGCACTGTGCAAATCTCACAGAAAACCCATAAAACATCGGGATCTACCAACCTGCATTGTTCACTTTAAAATATTTGCCCAAATTTGAGAGGGACAAGTAGAAATGGAACTCAGGTCAGCTGGACTTTCAGTCTTGTTTGTTAACCAACTTTCCATCTTACCTCTTTGAAGTACAACTAAGTAGAACAACCCAAGTTAAAACTCTGATCTTAGGAAAAGTATCATGTACTCTTGGTAAGATTTTATTTCTGAATTCTGGAAGATACTTATAAAAATATGCAAACCCCCTCATTTTCTAGTGTTTTAAATAAAGGCAGAGCTGACAGAGCAGAAGACCTAATCAAGAGTCAGAAAGACTAATGATACCTTGCATTTCAATAGCTCCTACTGCCCAAAGATTTCAAAATAGCAAAGATGGAAACACCTTATCCCTGTTTTACTGCAAGGAAACCAAGAGAGAGAATGTAACTCAAGGTCATACAAAGAGAGAGTAAAAGACCTAAAAAATGAACCAGGGCATTTTAGGCCCCAGCCTAAATGTTAGGCAGTGGGCAGAATTCAGACCTGTTGCAGCTGCATAAGTTGTACCAGTGGAATTCGGTGCATTCTCTCCAAAAAGAGGCAGATGAGTGTCTTGGAGCCCTGGCACATCTTTGCTCACACTGTACCTTGTTACTGCAAGTCTGGAATAAGTCACTACATACCATTGTTCCAAGACAAATTCCTATTTTCTTAGCTCTGTGTTCCCTCTGAAGTGGGCACAACATCCAACAGACAGCAGGAATCAGCCCCCAGCCTGAAAGTTCTCACAGCGTCACCTTTAGTTTTGCAGGAGATACAACACAAACCTTGTGGTTATCAGGAACAGTAATTTATATTTTTGAGGTGCCACCTCCTCACCCCCATTTCCTCAATCCCAAAGTCCCCAGCAATCTTAGCTCGGAAGGGAATGTGACTCAGGCCTTCAACTGAAGGGCTGTCAAGTGCAAACCCTGAGGGCTGGATGTGGCCATGGTTTTATCACTGGCCACCAGCTGCCTCTACAGCTCCTGCCTCCTCCCCAATGATTCAGCAAATCTTCTTCAGGCAGAAAAACAAGCACCCAAGTGAACAAATCACAATGTCAGATTACAAAGATGAGCGGGGGAAAAGCTGTGGCTCAGAGGAGGGAGATAAAAGCTGGTGAAGTTGCACAAGCCAAGGATGAAAATGCCCAGGAAAGAGTTTTGGGTTGTTTTCTTTTTTTTTCTCAGAAGAGGGCAATAATAATATGAAAAAAAAGGTTGTAATTTGGATCCTTTAACCTGTGAAGCATGGCTAAGAATAAAAGAGGACACAATGGGGAAGGAAATGAAGCATATTCTGCCCTCTACTATCTGGGCATTGCACAGGTCTGATAGGAATTTTTACTGGTAATAATGAGAACTGAATAGTCCATTCTGGTTTATACTGGAACAAAGTTCCACTAAGCAAATTATTTTCAGAAGGAGTTTCTGCCCTCGGTAACCAAGACTTCCTATAGTCTGGAAGCCCATTTTCAGGCACTTTGAACATCACTGTTCCTGGAAAAAAAAAGATCTGCAAGTCATTTGGTATCCAAGACATAGCAGAGGGCAGTTAGAAATAATATTTTAATTTCAGGCAGTTTTGTCCACTGTGTCATATTTTTGTATTACAGTCCTTTTCCATAAACATTTTGTTCCCTCCTGTAGCCACTCCTGAGGTGAAACACAGCATCAGCTTAACAGCTCATGGTACACAGTCTATAGAATAGAAAGCGAAGAAGAAACTTCAGCCAGACCTTGGATAGCAGATATAATATTTCCCTAATGGCATTCCACTCCACTCTTATCACCATGTTCCAATATTTAAAGGGTGGCTACAGAAAAGATGGAGATTCCCTTTTTTACACGGAGTCACATGGAAAAGAGGAGGGGCAACGGGTACAAGTTGCTCCTGGGGAGATTCTGGTTGAATACTAGAGAACAATCGTTCACAGTGAGAGCAATCAACCCCTGGAATAATCTCCCCTAGAAAGTGGTGGATTCCCCAACACTGGACAATTAAAGGGTTCAGCTGGACAGGGTGCTGAGCTGTCTTGTTTAGACCATGCTCTTGCCAAGGAAGGTTGGACCAGATGACCCTTGAGATCACTTACAACCTGGTATTCTGTGATCCCATTAAAATGTGGTACTGCTGCACCCTACAGGCTGAAAACAGTGAATATACAGTTCTTTTATTATTAATCACAATATCTAAACCAGGCTTACAGCTTTGTGGAGGGAGGTCACCTCAAGGCTCCTGGGTATTTGGGGCTGGTTCTGTTTCTACCCCACCCCAGAGCTCTGACAGGATGAACACACCCAGTTCCTACCCTGCTGGGATGAGTGGAAGGAACAGCAGCAGCTATAACTCTAACACACAAACACACACACGCACAGAGGTGCCACCAACCCTGACTCAAGGACTCCATGGCAGGGGGGACGCAGGCTCAGCTGTGCTGGGGATGTCCTGAAAACCCTGGCTGGATACCCACGGGAAATTTGGAGCTCAGGGATGGAGGGAAGAGTGGTTGCATGGGCAGGAGATGGGATGGAGGCCTTCACCTGTTTAAGCTGCTGCTTTCTTCTGTTATATCCCTCTTGATTTGGCACAACAGAGGATTTTCCAGGTGAGGGGCCCTGGTGATGTGGTGAAGATGACTGCCTGGATTGCCTCTCCCAGCACACATCACACAGTGTGGGGTGCAACAAGCCCAGCTTTCTGCCACGAGTCAATGCCACATGTTCCTGTGCCCGCACTCACCCAACCTGTCCCCTGCCAGCTCCGATTGGTTTTGCCAGAAAAACAATCTGTGAGATCTCCCACAAGAAACATCTTTCATTTTCTCACTGTTGTCCTTCATCTTCACCTTTTAAAGGGGAAAAAAAAATATCTTAACTGCATTTTCCTCTTGCTTTGCCCATTGATACAGAGGATGGGCCAAAGTTAAACCAACCCATTGGCCACTCAGCTGAGTCCCTTCTCTTCTGAAATCTGTAGCACAAACTCCATTTTCACATATTCCAGTGGCAGCCCCAAGTCCTTGTGTGCCATAGGCAGAAGGCCAACCTGATCCTTTTGCTGCTCCTTAGGGAGGGATACAACAACCCCCAGGTGTCTGCTGAGAACCTGATTGCCCACACAATGCCATCTTTGTGAACTTTGATGATGGAGAAATCCCAACTGAACCACTGGATGCTGCTGTACAGACCTGGAAGGAAGCGTGCAACAATCCTGTGAATAAACATTTTCATAATTACTGGCTAATGAGCCCTCTAGCAAGCTCAACAACTTCCCAAGAGTGAGGCCAGAATCCAAACCAGCTGGTAATACACCAGAGAAAAAGAAGAAGAAGAGGAAGAAGAAGAGAGGAGAAGTTCCATTCTCAAGCCTCTCTGTGTGTGGGTAGTTTGACCACGATGAAGGCCATGTGGAAAACAGAAAAGGTACCTGAGCAGGTTTGGCCTCCAGCCCACAAAAGCAGCACCTGCAGGGCTCTCACACGGCAGTGCCAGTTCTACCTCAGCCATGAACTGGCCTCAGGCTACTCAAGGACAAGTGTGTGGAGGCTTCTCTGGT
>NW_020884901.1:3995603-4020233 GCF_003945725.1 Corapipo altera | reverse complement strand
TGCAGCCCTTCAGCCTGCTGCCTTTGCCCAGTAACTTCTCAGGATCATTCCCCAACTCCAGCTCCAAGCAGGGCAGGGTGTTCTCTGTGTTTCTGTTGTGAGCTGGGTTCTGTGTCTCCCAGTGGTGGAGTTTGCTCTGGGTCCTCCTCATCCATAGCACGCCTAGTGGGACAGGAGGAGCATTTCCAGAGCTTGTGAATTCTGCTTACACTTAATGATGAGGTGCATTCCTGAATCCTGGTGTTCATACAGGAATTAAGCCTCTGTGTGAATTTCTATTGCTTGTGCCAGTGTCAAACTCTCTCTGCTCTCACTGAAAACCTCACTTGAACAGACGGGTTCCTGCCAAACACCTCAAAACCACTGGGTCCCCAAGCCGCCCTGTTAAAACTGATCTTCTGTGTCTCTTTTTTCCCAGTGATCCCAACAAAGGGAATTCGGACGTGCCCGTTTCCTGGCCAGCCTACAGCAGCCAGGGCACTTACTACCTGGAAATCAACAACAAGATAAACAAGAACTCCGTGAAGCAGGACCTGAGATCCCGGTTTGTAACCTTCTGGAACTCGGTCTATCGGAGCCTGCCCCAGGTTGCCAACATCACCCAGTCGGGGTTGATGTTCTGAACTTAAGAAAAAACACCTTTTAAAGATCAATTAAAGGCTTGCTTGTAACTGAGTGACTCTGGTTCTCCTTGTGTTTGCCGTGACAGGTTTTTGTCGCTAACGTTAAGGTCAGGCAGGAAGGGACGTGTGTGGTCAGCGAGTGTCCCCTGACCAGTGACACAGCCGTGTCCTGGGCAAGCAGCTCTTGGGGCAAATTAAACTCTCAGCTTAACCCTCATACCCTCCATCTGCCACCTCTTGTGGCATCAAACAGTGGCGGGATGAAGGCTTAAGTTCTTAGGAACCCAAGGCTTATTTTAACGGGAATTTATACTAGATTCCTTGCATGACTTCGAAACTCGTGACTCCAAAATATTCTCCAGTAGTCATTGGCATAACTTTAATGCAGCTCGAGCGAAACAGTGGTTGTATGAGCTGCATATGAGCATGTGCTCAGTACTGAGGGCTCTTGGCCCGGGGGTTGTTTTCCTTCATTTTCTTTTAACCACGAGCAGGACAGGGGACAAAACAACCCACGGGGGCGGTGGTTCTGCACGGGTTTAGGGCCACGAGCTCGAAGGAGTTCACGGCCGCCCTCAGGGCCCGCCCTTCGCCCACACGCGGGCCCGTAGGAACCTTCGTGCGGCGGAACCTTCGTGCCGCGGTGCGGGGGACGGGGAGCGACGGCGCGGCCATGGCGGCGGGGCCGCGGCGGGGCCCGCGGGGCTCGGCCGTGCTGGAGCTGCCCCGGGCCCCGCGCCTCGTCTGTGTGGAGTACCCGGGGCTGGTGCGGGACGTCGGGGCCATGCTGAGCACGCTGGGAGGAGAGCAGGGCGTGTCGCGGGTGAGCGGGGCTGTGGTGCGGGTGGGGGGTCGCTGGGCAAGGGTGTGCGGGCAGCCTGGGCCTGGCCCTGGGGAGGTGGGTGAGGCCGGAGGGGGTCGGGGACAGGGAGAGCCCCGCGGTGGGACCCTCGGTGCGAGCCCTTCGAAGCCAGCAGGCTCGGGGCGTGCTGCCCCCGAGCAGGGATTTGAGGGGTGTCAGGCGGGATCTTAAAACCCTGGAATGGTTTGGGTTGGAAGGACCTTAAGGCCCATCTCGTTCCACCCCCTGCCATGGGCAGGGACACCTTCCACTATCCCAGGTTGCTCTAAGCCCCGTCCATCCTGGTCTTGGACCCTTCCAGGGATGGGGCCCAGCTTCTCTGAGCAACCTCTGCCAGAGCCTCACCACCCTCACAGGAAAGGATTTCCTCCTAATATTCAGGATATTATCTTTCTCATTTATTTGTTTCTTCCTAATACCCGGGATGGGAGCAGCTGCACATCCCACATGTTGGCGGGGCAGGGGTGGCAGTGTGTGGGGCTGGGGCTGGCACAGGCAGAGGGGCTGTGTGGGTGGGATGCTCACGGGGCTGTGCCTGCCCTTGCTGACAGATCTATGCTGACCCTGCCAAGAGGCTGGAGCTGTATTTTCGCCCCAAGGACCCCTATTGCCACCCCGTGTGTGCCAACCGCTTCCCCACCTCCACCATGCTGCTCAGGGTCAGGAGGAGGAGCAGGAGGAAGAAGCAACTGGACCCTGAGGAACAAATCCAGCCAGAAGTCCAATTTGAGATGGAGATCCTTGGGATTGTCACCACTGTTTACAAATTTCAAGGTAAAATGCTTTGTGTCCATGTGGCTTAGAGATGAGGATATTTGATGGGAAAGGGAAGTGTTTCCCTTTAAACAACTCAGAACTGGAAAGCAAATCAAGTGTCCTTACTGTAGAAACCTTTAACATAAACTTAGCAGACTCTTAGCTCCTGAAACTTTAGTATGAGAAATATTGTTAAATATTCTCATATAAATAATATTTATATATTTATAATATAATATTATACTATACATATATTATATATATTATAGATATATTATACTTACAATAATAGATATATTATACTTACAATAATATATTATGATATATTGTTATATATTCTATTGTATATTGTATATATATTGTATTATATTCTATATTACATATTATTGTAGTATATTGTCTAGATAGTATATTGTATATATAGTATATTATATATCATGTATCATTATATATCATATGATATATTAGATATAATGTATCATTATATTATATATAATTTATTGTGATGTATTATAATAATATAAATATTAATATAATTAATGAACTTCACAGTGTTTTAACTTCTGTTTCTCCCAGGAATGTCTGATTTCCAGTACCTGGCAATGCACTCTGGTCCTGATGGCAAACAAACCTCCATGTATGACAAAGTCCTGATGCTCAAACCAGAGAAGGAAGAGTTCTTTAATAGGGAATTACCTCTTTACATCCCACCACCAATTTTCTCACGTCTGGACACTCCCATTGACTATTTTTATCGTCCAGATATTCAGCACAGGTCGGTGTCTTTACATCATCCATGGATTTCACTTGTTTAAGCTGCTGCCTTGTTCTGTTTTATCCCCCTTGATTTGACACAACAGAGGCAAAAAAACCCCCAAAACAAACAGAAACTGTCTGGCAGTGGCAACCTCAGCAGTAGAGGGTTTGCCAGGTGAGGGGGTGTGGTGATGTGGTGAAGATACTGGTGCTCTCCCAGCACATCTCACACAGTGTGGGATGCAGGGACACCTTCCTGCTGCTTCCAGTGGGCTGGACCCAAGGGCAGGGTTTGCAGGAGTCAATGCCATGTGCTCCTCTGGCCTGTGCCTGCCTGGCCCCAGTTGGCTTTTCCAGAAGAACAATCTGTGAGATCTCCCACAAGAAACATCTTTCATTTTCTCACTGTTGACCTTCATCAGCACTTTTTAAAGGAAAAGGAATTTCTAGATTGAACAGGTACCTGCATTTCCCTCTTGCTTTGCCCCTATACCACTGAGTAGATGCAGTAGCTACAGGAGGGCAAATGTAGAGGGTGAAGCCTTTAGTGCTCAAATACATTTCATACAGATCAGGACCAGGTGCCTGAGGTTTTTCTGCCAGCCAGGGTGGAGCACCTCTGTCAGTGTGCCACTGAATGCAGCTTGGAAGGGTTTTTTATATTTAAATGTTCTTTGCTCAGTGGTGTCATGACAGTCTTTCATGGTACCAGTATGTGATAAGGGAGGTTGGGCCAAAGTTAAACCAGCCCATTGCTCACCTGGCTGAGTCCCTCCTTGCCTTTCCCTGTTCCTTAGGGAGGGATACAACAACCCCCAGGTGTCTGGTGAGAACCTGATTGGCCTCAGCAGGGCCCGTCGCCCACACAATGCCATCTTTGTGAACTTTGATGATGAGGAAATCCCAGCTAAACCACTGGATGCTGCTGTACAGACCTGGAAGAAAGTGTGCACCAATCCTGTGGATAAAAAGGTGGAGGAGGAGCTGAGAAAGGTGAGCGCCTTATTCCTGACCTGAGCACTGTGCTGCAGCAAGCTCTGGAGGAAAAACTGCATTTTCTCTGAATTCTCCAGAAATTCTTGGTGATTGTCACTGACTGATACAGCAGGTTTCAGTAGATGCTGCTGACACTGCTGTGTTCAGTTCAGTCCTGCAAATCAAGATTTGAATCTGTAGCCAACTCAAGTTCCTTTTTGTGCAACGAGTTCTTACATTACTGTTCCAACAGCTCATATTGAGAGGCTAAAGGCCCTGATGCTGCACTAAATCCTCTTGGAAAGCTGATCTGCCATTGGTGACCCACTTCCCACTGTTCTGTGGTTGTTTCTGTGTCATTTTAGCTCTTTGAAGTCCGTCCTGTCTGGTCTCGGAATGCAGTCAAAGCCAACATCAGTGTCCACCCAGACAAGCTGAAGCTGCTGCTGCCATATCTGGCCTATTACATGGTGAGTGGTACACCTGGGAGCAAGGGAGCAGCAGCTGGGTGTTCCTGGTCCTTCACCACCTCTGAGGTCCTACCACTAAGTGCCTGAGCTTAATATTATGTAAAGAGACAGAGGGAAGGAAAGCTTTGCTTTGGAACAGAAGTTAAAACCAAGGAGGACTCAATACCTGTTTGCTCCACTGGTTTTAATCAGCTTTGCAGGTCAGTCCTGATTGTCCACCTGGAAATAGTAGCAGAATTTTTTCCACAGAAACACCTGACTGTGACCTTGCAGGTTAGTTTTTAAAAGCACACAAATATTTGTGCTTTGATGCACTGATTGCCCATGTTCCAGTGGGCATAAATAAATACTGGCATGGTAAGTTGAGGAAAGAGCTGGGAAGAGAAATAATCTTTGGGCAGTGAGGGGAATATTAGAACTTTTCAAGAACCTTTGCACCCCTGTACTGAAGAAAGTGCAACACTGTGCTGCTTTTCTGTAACCATCTTCCCCCATGTGTGTTTATGCAGTTGACAGGTCCCTGGAGAAGCTTGTGGGTTAGGTTTGGGTATGACCCCAGAAAACACCCTGAAGCAAAGATTTATCAAGTACTGGACTTCCGAATTCGCTGTGGAATGAAATATGGTAAAAGGGCCCAACCCACAGAGCTGCTCTCTCTGCTTTCTGGTTAATCCTGGTAGTACTTTTCTTTTTATGTGTTTTTCAAACTCTTTTGCCATATTTCTGCTCTGATGTCACCTTTTGAGCTCCTTGCTTACTGTAGTTCTCTCTAAACTCCTTTAATACTTTATTTCATAGTATGCAATATGTCTTTCCTCATTTGGCACATTTCAGACTCTGACTTCCCTCCTTCATGTGTCCCAAGCCCAAGCAGATGTAGCAGACCATCCCCCTTGCTCAGGGAGGCACTGAGCAGGAATTCTGGTGCTTCCATAGTAGCTTTGCCTTAAGGACCTCAGCATCCCATGCAGGATTTTGGGTCTTGGGCCTTGGACATGGGGTACCCCTGCTCTGATTTTGCAGAGGGCAAGTTGAGGAAAAGGAGTTTCTGACATCTAATAAGTCCATGACAGAACTGGCATCCACTCATTGACATCAGGTCACATTTTCTTTCCAAGTTAAAGGGTTTTATTGATCTCTTCTCCCAACCTTGCTAAAGTCAGCATATCCCAAAGACCAGCCTGCCTTTCCCACACCAGTCCAGCCCTTGTGTTACTGAGCCAAGGATATTCTGCAGGGTGCTTGCCCTCAGTTCATTACTGGTTTTCCTTTTTCACCTCCAGGTTATGCCCCTAATGACATGCCCGTGAAAGCAAAACGCAGCACCTACAACTACAGCCTGCCCATCACTGTCAAGAAACAAGGTATGTTGGGCCAGCAGAAGGGCTGCCTGGTCTTCTGGGTCTGTGTGTACCCCACCCTGGTCACAGGTGGTGAAGGGTTTTCCTCTGTTCTAGCTGAGCCAAAGCTGGAGCTTGTTTTCTGGTTGTAGTACGGTGCTGCCGTTAAGCCAGGAGAAGAATCTCCTGCTGGGAAGTGGTGTGGGAGTCTTGGAAGCATGTCTGGCTGAGCCACAGTGTCTGTTAGCAGGCAGGAGGGAGTTCTGAGCTCAGAATTAGCAATGAAGGTCAGAGAAGGGGAAAGTTCTCTTTTTTTCGTCAAGGGAGAGTAGAAAAGGTTAAAATTATGAACAAGTACACGCTGTGGAAAAACACAACAAACTCAGCACCTTCCCTGTGACTGCCCAGTGACACCTCTGAAGAATGAACAAAACTCAGGCAACCATAATTGCTGGGTTGGTCTGGTTTTGTTGAATCAACAGAGAGAAGTGACAGTACAAGGTTGTCTCTAATAGGATTGTCTTTGTTTTTGCTTTCAGTCAGTCACACAGTCAGCGTCCACGACCTCAAACAGGGGCTGGGTACAGCTGGTGCATCTGGGGCAAAAAAGCCCCCCTCCAGCAGGTATAAACTGAAGGTAAGCATGACTTATTTAGTCCTGAAGTAGCTCAGTGAAATAGGAGTGTTTCCTGGTTTATCAGTCATCAGGGGGACAGCTGTGAGCGAGCTGATGTCCTCAGGTTTGCCTGGGAAGCTGCTGTTTGTACCTGGCACTCCAGGACTTCACCTGCTGTGCACTGAGTGTATTTCTTACATGCTGCAAAGGTGGGATTGGTGCTCTCAGCCCTAGTGTGAGGTGTGATGAGCATTTGGCTTCAGTTTTTAAAACTGGAACTTCATGGGTGGTGAAATGCAAAAAATCACCGTGTCTTTTATCAGGTCATGCTGCAAAATCCAGCAGGGTGGAATAAATAAATGAGTCTTACTCTTCCATTTTTGCTAGAATGAAAACCACAATGCAGTCTTATGCAGTGACAGGCTGCAGGCAGAGCTGCAGGTTGAAGAGGTGAATGAAGTGTGTTCTCTGCACAGCAGTGCTGTTGTTTCTATGGCTGCAGGGAAATTTTGGGGCATTCCTCATCCAGCTTTATCTTTTGCCACATGCAGACATTCCTTAGAACTGATTTGTGTTGGAAGTGCCTTGTTCTTGAATCAGCCCATGAGAAGTACCTTTCAGTTACCCCAGAGCTGTCCTGTTACACCATAAAATGCACATGAATCCTTTCCTTCTTTCCTTCTTTCAGGAATCCATCTATGTTTTCCGAGAAGGAGCTTTACCCCCATATCGACAGATGTTCTACCAGCTCTGTGACTTGAATGTGGAGAGGTATTGCACACTGGCAACTGAGTGTTGTGTTAGAGACAGATTTCAAAGCCTATTGCTTGTAGCCTGTCCCTTCACCCCTCTCCCCTGGACCAGGAACA
This sequence comes from Corapipo altera, assembly GCF_003945725.1. Classification (NCBI taxonomy): domain Eukaryota; kingdom Metazoa; phylum Chordata; class Aves; order Passeriformes; family Pipridae; genus Corapipo; species Corapipo altera. The sequence continues at coordinate 4,012,966 of NW_020884901.1, read as the reverse complement.
TCGGACGTTTTTAACTTCTGAATAAAAGTAGAACAGACTTTTCACGCATGAACTTCCTTTCCCATATGACAGTTACCTGGATAATCAACTGTGCTATTCCAGTTCAGTGAAATGGCAGTAAGCCATAGTCTGCCTCATTTAAAGCCCACACCTGAGTGGAGAAGACTAATGTCTCCTTCCCTTTTGCTGCTTTTCAGCCTGCAGAAGATCATCCACCGGAATGACGGCACAGAGTCGGAATGCACGGAGCGGGATGGGTGGTGCCTTCCCAAGACCAGTGATGACCTGAGGGACAGCATGTCCCTGATGATAAAGCAGATCATCAGATCCACAAGGCCTGGTAAGGATGCTTTGAACATCACCCTGTTGTACTGCCTTCCTGATGGTGTGGAGATGTTGTAGGCTGAGGGGAGGATGGTGAAGTCAGCACTGGGGCAGAGGCTTTCCTGTATGTGCCTCCTCCTTTGTGCTGCCCCTCATGTTCTTTGTGTTGTAGCTGAGGCTGTTCTGCAGTGTGAAGGTGGGTTGGCATTAGGAATGAGTGGAAGTAATTCTTTTTCATCTTCCCAGTGTCACAGCCTTCAGGTGTTAAATGTCTTTGCACAGTGATAATCAAAATCTTATTCTTACTGATGTATCTGTTGGTGGCATTTTACTTTTTTTGTCATTACTGATTGAACAAGAAGTGAGGAAGTTGTTTGTGTGTGATGCTGGGCCAAAGCAATAATATCCCAGGGAGTGAGGTCAGAATGAGCTGGGAGAGGAGGCACTGTTCTCCTTGCTTTCCTGGAGTGTGAAAAGGGTTGCTTTGGGCTCAATCAGATTCTTTTAAGATGTGCAACATTAGCTGTGCCCCTGCGGCTTCTGCCTTCCTCTCACATGTTGTGTGAACTCTACTGCAAATGCCCCCAGGTTTCACTGAGAGAGGCATCACAGTGTCTTTCTTTCTTCCCAATTAAGCTCTTTTCTCAAATACAACAAGCAGTGAAGACTGCAAAGAGCAGCTGGCATACGAGTCTGGAGAGGATGAGGAGGATGAAGAGGAGGAGGAAGAAGACTTCAAGCCTTCTGATGGGAGTGAAAATGAAATGGAGACAGAAATACTGGACTATGTGTGAACTGGGTGAGCAGTCTGGCTGCTGTGGACAGAACTGTCTCTTGCTCCTTGAGAGCTGAGGGTTCAGATCCATGCCCAGGATCTGGGAAAGCAGAGCTTGTACTACAATGATGCCACTCTGCACTGACTGCTGGTGGCCATCATTATGGATGTTTTGGAGTCTTTGCCTACATTTTCATAATTGCTGGCTAAGAAAACCTCCAGCAAGCTCAACAAACTCCCCAGAGTGAGCCCAGAATGCAAACCAGCTGGTAATACACCAGGATAGAGGAGAAGCTGCATTCCCAGATCTCTCCATGTGTGGGAATTGCACTCTGTCCAGGTTGGTGGCTGTGTGGAAAATGGAAAAGGTGCCTGAGGAGATGCTGGAAGAAGCACTCCAGCATTACTGAAGTCCCTAAGGCAGGTTCTGCCCTTCTGCTTGTCCAAAGGGAATGAAAATACTGTGCCTGCCTTCAGCACTGAGCATTGCTGGCCATTTTGGAAATAAAGCCAGCAGGGAAACACACAGTCTGAGTGTGAATAATGGATAATTCCCTTCCTGGGATGTAGTGGATGTTGTCCTCACTAGCTAATGCACTTCTCAGTCCTGTTCTGACTTCCCCAGTAGTTAACAAGGACTGAAGGCAGCTGGCAAAGGGGCAGAGCTTTAGGTTCACAGAGTTTGACCATGTTGGCCATTAGTCTGGCACCAGCAGCTGGTATGTTCCCACCTGTGGCATTTTGTGGGTCTTGTGCATTCCCCAGTGTGTTACAAGCACACCTGAAGCCAAGCTTTCTTTCATAACAGGAGTAAGGCCTCCTCCTCCTGCATTGAGGAATGATGCCTCAAACCCAGGCAGATCACTGCCTCCAACCCTAAGGACTGGTGCATTTGCTCTTAAAGCCACTGCTTGTAGCAAAAAGAGTAAAACCAGCAAATTGCCACTGGAAAATGCAACAGTCCCAGGTTCAAATGAATATGGTTCATTTGAAATTCAGGAGGCCCTGGTCGCTCAAACAAAAAGCCTGGTTTTTAGTTCAAGTTCAAAACAAAGCTCAACTCAGCAGAGTGAACATAAGGTATTAACTGCCTCCCCCCAGTCAGGTCCACCCATTTCTCCAGGAAGGTGCTGGCATTTTGGGGAAGGAGGCCAGGACAACCCCTGCCTGGGGGCAGAGACATTTGAGCATCAGTATTTTATTGCAAAGACTAATTACATTGCTGTGTACAAGTCACACTGGGCAGTGTGTCCTTCATTGAAGTGGTACAAAATACATATGGTACAGCCAGTCCCTCCAGTGACACTGGGCTGCTGGGGACACTGGTGGGAAGGGAGGGGACAGTCCCAGGGTAGGCAGGAGCTGGCAGAGGGAATTTGGTGCCCAAGGGAAGGGGCTGGGCTTTGGGCAGGGTGGGAGGCAGGAGGCTGCCCCTGCGTCAGGGAGCCAGGAGCTCCCATCATGTGCAGCAATGGGCAGTGGGGACACAGGGCTGGGGAAACCACACTCACACCCAAGCAGCCTCTTCCCCACCTGGTGCCAGGGACCTGCAGCCCAGCTCCTGTCACCAGCCCTGGCCCCCGGAGCATGGTCCTTCTCCTGGAGCTGAGGAAGGCACCGCACCCACCTGGCAGCTCCGACGGACGGGAAAGAGAAAAGATCTGCTGGAATGAAGCACTTAAAAAACAGAGATAGAGCCAGGAGCAACAAAAGGTCCCCCTTTGGTTAGTGTTTCCTACAATGATTAAAACAAGCAACTGCCCCTGCTCGAGCAACTAGCGGTAGAAATTTGGGAGGGGGGGACTGGCAGGGTCTGCACCCCATGAGCACAGCAGAGCAAAGCTGCTGCTGCTGCCAACGTCCCTCCCAGCAGCCTTAAATACCAGGGTGGGGACAGGAGAGGGACTGGGCTGCAGGGCAGGGGGAAGCTGGATTAGTAAAATGTACAAGTTTGCCTCTTCTATTTACAACCAATAAATACTGAAAAAAAAAAAAAATCAGTAAACCTTTTTGTTTTATACAAAAAAAAGTCTCATTGCTGCTTCTCCCATGGTCAGTGTTTGAAAAAGTCTGGTTAAAGCCCAAGGTGAGTGGCACTTTCTGAGGGTCAGGCAGTGGCAGCCGGGACAACCTGGAGCATGCTGAGCTCTCCAGCTCCTCGCTCGCCCACGCAGACCCAAAATCTCTTATTTACACGAGTTCGGAACTTTGCTCTCCTCCCCCTCGTTAGGCTGGCAGCGCTGGGGGCACGGCCCGAAGCTTCCCCCGACGGCAGAAGAGACACTGGCATTTGATCTTTGGTGCAAGTTTGAACACGGGCCATTCCAAGTCCAGCTGGAGGAAGCGCTGGATCGGGAGAGGAGCGAGACCACGCAGGCTTCCAGCTGTGGAGAGCACAGGGCGTCCACTCCCTCACGGCACAGACACAGCCCTCCTCCACAGGGCTCTGAGCACAGGGCTGCATCTTCCCAGCCTGGGGCATCCGTGGCTTCTCCCAAGGGAAGGACGGGCGGAGATGTGCGGTGGTGGCGATGCCAGCTATCCCAGGGAGGAAAGACGTGGAGGTAACCACCAGGAAAGCTGGGGAGGAGAGCACTGCACCGGGTGGGAGGCTGTGCAGCCCCAGGGTGGTGGCTCGTGCTCTGCTCCTGTCCAACAGCCCCTCTGCGAGTCGCCGCTCCCCGGCTCGCTCGGACACAAGGCACCTACGGCAGAGGCAGGCTCCAGCTCTGGGCTGGCCGGGGCTGGACGAGTGGCGCACCGTGGAAGTTTTAAAAAATAAAACAACAAAAAAAAAAATAGAGATATCCCCCCGCTGCTGCCTTCCTGGGTAGGAAAAAAAGACCTGATTGGAATGGGGGCTTGTGCAGAGAGAGGCAGAGGCCGACACCAGTTGTCCAACAGCCCAGCTCGGTGCGGGAGGAGGGGGATGCACGGCCGTGCCCCCGGGCGGGGGTCACTCCTCTCCCGTGCAGGGCGGCACAAGGACCGGCCGCGGCCAAGCCCGGAGCAGCCTGCCCCCAAGGCCCCGTTGGTGATGGGTGGCAGTGGGGCTGAGGCTAGAAGATGCCCTTGGCGATCTTCAGGCCTTTCTGCTTCATCCTGGGCAGGGTGGAGCTGGAGCCATGCTTGATCTTCACCCCCTTGGAGAAGCCCCGCTTCTTGAGCACGAAGTCGTAGTTGGCAGCGGAGTTCATGGCGTAGAACACGTTGGCGTTGTCGGGGATCTTCAGCTCTGAAAGTGAGCAAGGATGGGGGTCAGTCGGGCACCCTGCCCCTCAAAGGGACCTGAGAGTTGTCCCCCTCACTGTCCCTCTCACTGTCACCTCCCAGCCCAGCTCTGACCTGGTGCTGCCCAAGCTGCAGGGCTGCCTGGCCCCAGGAAAGCCACCCCCACCCCAGCACACACCTCTCTCCTCCGAGATGATCTGAACGAGCTCGTAGTCCTCAGGCCGGTCCCCGTCCAAGTTGTGCTTGGCCATGGCCTTGCGAATAACCACCGGGGTCTTGTCCTGGCTCGTCACCTGTGAGCCCAGAGCTTTATCAGCCCAGAACACTGCAAAAGCCTCCCTCCTATTAGTGCCTCCTCCCAAAACGAGCCATGCCTGCATCTGAGCAGGACAAGCCACCCCTCCCTGTCACCACGGGGCCCTGTACTAACCAGGATGCTCTTGTACATGTTGCCATTGTCCACAGCCAGGCTGACACGGATGATGCAACAGTCGTCGACCTGCTGGTTGTAGAGGGGCAGCGAGAGTGAGGAGTAGCTGGAGATGCCGGAGACCGAGCGCTTGTGTGTGCGGGAGGCCGTCACCGGCGTGGAGGAGACAGAGGAGGAGGAGGCACTGCTGGAGCCTGACCCGATGCCTGACGTGTCCAGGGAGGAGAGGGAGGTGGATTCCCAGAACTGGAGGGCAGGGAGGAGAGGGGATGCGGAGGACACAGTGGGTTTAGCTTCTCCATCGGCCACAGACGGGGCGTACCAGCGCTGGGGGAGGGAGGCCAGAGGGATCTCACTGACCTGTGACAATGGGGGACCGACACAACTACAGCCACCTGAGGCACGAGAGCCTTGCCACGCTGCCGGAGCAGCAAAGGGCAGGGGCCTCCCTAACCCCGGCGAGTCAGAAACAGCCCCCAGGACCCCCACCTGCCCCCCCAGCCCCAGCGCTGGGGCAGAGGTGGAGCGGCCCTGACACGATGGCTGCACCTGCCTCAGGAGGTTGGACCCCAAAAGGTGCCATGTACCTTCTTCTCCTGGCAGTCGGGGGACTCGGGGATGAAGCTGATGTTGATCTCCTCCACGTCGGAGCTACTGGAGCCGGCAGAGGTGACACTCACCGAGTCGGTGGCGTCCCCACTGCACAGGTACTGCCCACACTTGAGCTGGTCGAAGGATTTTGAGTGGGAGCTGCCGCTGGCGCAGGGCTCAGTGCTCGGCGGCTGCCGGCTGCCAGGAGAGACGTGGGGCAGGTCAGAAGGGAGTAGGGTGAGGGCGCATTTGGCTGGCAGGACCACCCCCAACTCAGCCAGAGATGCCCCGTGCCGGCCCCCACCTCCCCCCCGGGACAGGCAGACTCACTCGCTCCATCGCTTGATGATGCCCGTGTTCTTCTTTGCCTTCAGCGTGTTGCTGGCTGACTCTGACAGCGGCTCGATCTCACACGACAGCCCGTAGCTGGGAGGGGAGAGAGGAGGGTTTGAGCTCTCTGTGCTGCCACAAGCACCAAGGAGGCAGAGCAGGGAGTGGAGCACAGAACAGAGTGGTGGGACCTCCCGATGCACCAGAGCAGTCCCAGACCCCACTCACTCACCTCTCGGCCTCACTGAGCCGCTCCAGGCTGTGGAACCAGTCCACGAAATGGTCCTCCTGCGTGAAGCTGTAGTTGTTGCAGGCTGACTGAAGCAGCTTGATCTGGGCGATGACTTCAAACTCCTGTGGCAAAGGGAAGCCATGAGACCACATCTGTTTTCCAGCCCCAGCCTCCTGCACAGACAGCCCAGCCCCATGCACGCAGGCAGGTATGAAAGACCAGAATCCCCTCCCCAAAAGTGAAGAACATGACAGTAAAAAAAGGACAGAGATCAACCCCAAAGTGACTGGCACAGCCTGGGCTTGCACGAGGTCAGCCTCCTCCTTCCCCCCCACTGCTGTGTAGCTGCCAGGGCAAAGCTCTCACCTTCCTTCTCTTCTCAAAGTTGATCAGCCCACCCTGGAAAAAAGAAGGAGATGAAGGTCAGCATGGAGCAGGCAGAAATATATTGCTCCCATCCCTCCCTGTCCCCGGCTCACTGTCACTGCAGTGTGGGTGTCCCTGCCAAGAAAGTGGCCCAGTTCCACAGGCTGACAGAGGTGGATGTGCAGTGTCAGATAGAGGATGCAGTGCTGGGTACAGGATGCAGTGACGGATACAGGACACACGGGGGACCAGCTCTCCTTTTATCAGCCCAGGCACAGGGAGGAAGGCAAGGAGGGGGAGGATAGGGAGGAGGTACATACATCCAGGAAATCCTTCATGGCGGTGTCGAGCATCACCAGGTCCGTGAGGAAGGTGCCAAGGTAGGGAATGGTGCCCTGCATCACGCCCTGTGGGGATGGAAAGGACAGTAGGGTCAGCAGAGCTGGGACCAGCCTGGGCAGACGCCAGGGAGGGGGCACAGGGGTGGCCCTGCCACACTCACCATCTCTCGCTGCTGCTGCTGCCGCTTCTGAGCCCTCTTTGGGTTGATCTCCAAGGTGGCAAATTTGGATGTGCCCTCCTAGATGGTGGGGAGAGGTGGGGATCAGCACAGGTGGGAAATTGCACTAATATCTATTAGCTAAAATTCACACCCACTTTTATTGGTACAACTTTCCTTGCAGAGGGAAAGAGGGATGAGGGGAAGAGGAGGAAATCAAAGCTATTTTATGGCTCACAGGGAGGAGAGGCTTAGTGAATAGGAACTGCTGCTCTCATTTCCAACTCTGTGTAAATGCCTCCTCAATGGGATGTTTTGTTCCCTTTTGCATTTTGTGTCCTCTCAACCCTCAAATCAGAGCTGGACTGGGATCTGTGGAGAGGCTCCACACGCAAGAAGGACATTTTTGCTGCAGCCTTTCACCAGTCCCACCACTCCACCTGGAATCAAGAGGACTTTGCACCAGGCTGTTAAAATGCAGCTGCCTCTGGAGAGAAGCTGTCACCTGGTGCTCTGGATCCCATCCCACTGCTTATCTCTGTTTGCTGAATTGCTCTGCCAGCTTCAGGCAATGAGCTTTGGGTGGAGAAGCAAAAAGCCTGGCCTGGTCCAAAACCCCTGCCTGCTCCCCAGACTTGGCACGCCCATGTCTGCGACTCCAGCAGCTCTGCCAGGGCTTTATCCTTGTGGCTGGAACACTGTGGAAACTTCTGTCAGCATCAGCCTAAGCTCCCTGCCAGAGACAGGGCGACGTGGGTGCTGCTTCCCCTTACCTTAATGAGGAGCTCCCGGCTCAGAGAGTGGTTGTTCTCGTCGGAGAAGATCTCTGAGAGCTCATGGAATGTGCGGAAGCTCTCCCTGCTCAGGGGGAAACAAGGGGAAAAGTCAGCAGTGCTGCCACAGTGGGATTTCCTCCTTGGGCTCCCTTCTGCTCACCCAAATGACCCCAGTTATGCTCACAGCTCCAGCTGGGCCTTGCTGTTTGGGAGCTATTCCAGGGTGTTTCACACAGAGGAAGGGAAAGTGATGACGCTTTTATTTTCTCGCCCTCCTTAGGTCCCTGACACCTCACACTGGTCCCTGCGTTTTGGGCACACTGCAATGCTGGAGCTGAGATGATCCCATTTAAACATTCAAGGGCCAGAGCATGACCTTCCCCTTGGAGCCTCCCAGCACCCCCAGGAGCCGCTTACCGCAGGACCTCATCCCAGGTCTTCTTCAGCCGGTGGACGGCATTGCACTGCAGGGCTGAGAGGATGGCTCGGAGGGAGGAGAAATTCTTCAGGATGCGGCACTCCTGGGAACAAGGAGATGACAGGACTCAATGTTAAAAAGAGCTCAAGGATCTGCTGTGATTCCAGCACAGCAAAACCTCAGCCCTCGGGCAGAGGTGGGAGGTGAGCTGTCCTACCCGAGCCACCTCGATCCACCGCTCCACCACTTTTGCCCTCTGCTGTGGCTTCAGGGACCGGTCCCCGAGGCACGTGGCGATGACACAGTTGGCCACACTGTTGAACTGGGAGACCGTGGCGCGGATGGTGGGAGCCAGGTGCTCTTTGCCCTTCTTGTCTCGCTGGGACCAGATGCAGCCCAGGCAGTGGTAAGGCACCACTTTCTTAAACAGCTCCTGGAAGAATAAAGGGATGGAGATGGGTCTCTTCGGGTTCACTGGGAAGAGAACAGGGCAGGAGGAAAAATGGATGGAAAGAGCCAGGTCTGTGTCCAGAGCACCATCGACCTGGCTGTTGAGTGAATACTCACAGCGTCCATCAGTGTGAACTGTTCTGCCACCATCTCTGGGGAGAAGGAGAGGAAATCTGGCTTCCCATCCCCAACCCCGTTCTCCTCTGCCAGCTGGAAGGTGCAGCTGCCATGGTCCACAGCTGTAGGAGACAGGGTGAAGCTGAGCACTGCAGAGCTGCCACAGGCTGGGGTCCACACCGACCCACACCAGTCCCCTGTGGGCACCCACATCCCACCTCCCAGGCTCTTAATTCCCACCTGGCTTCACACCTCGAGAAACGAGGCTCAGATAAAAGGATAGTCATTTTAAACCTGGGTGCAAGTGTCTACAGAGGATTAAAGGCAGATTAGCTAATCCACTTAGAAATCCCACTTCTGGTGCAGCTGGATTAGCTTCCCAATGTATCTCCATGTAAACACAGGCAGGGTTTATGAGTGTCCAGCCATGTGGCAAGACCGGAGGTTCTGGAGACCCTCAATGCCAACAAGTAGCACTTCTCCCTCCACCTGCAGCCTCAAATGACCCCCTACATGCAGGGGAAAGGAACCCACCTTCTGTCTCGGACTCGCTCTTCTCCTGCTGCTGGAACTGGGCCAGCAGGATGCGGGCCCGGCGCTCCAGGTCGGAGCCGGGGATGTTGTGGCGCACGTAGGAGATGAGCTGCTTGAGGCAGGTGAAGTCTGGGGGCTTGCGGAAATCCTCTGAGTACTGGTCCAGCCAGGCCCCCAGGATGGAGGAGATGGTACTGCAGGGAGGGGGAAAACATGGGCAAACCTCAGTGAGAACCAGGTGCCAGGAGAAACCTGTGTGCACCCCCATGAACCCCAGGCACACCTCTGGGAAAACACATCCCTTTGTAGGAGAACCAAAAACTATCACCAGAGCCACCCCCAGCGCAGTCACTTACTTCTTCAGCTCCATCCTCTCATCCACAGCGTGCCTGGCATGGTCCCCATTCACCTGCACGTGGAGTTTGCCATATCTGGTGGGGCACAGAGAGGAGACAGTGAGCACCCTGGACTCAGCTGCCTCTCAGCGCTGCCTCTTCTCCCCCCACATCACCCCCAGTTCTACCAGGGGTGAGGATGAACCTCCTACACAGTGTCCTGCTCCCCCCTCCTCTAAAACAAGCCCCCATATTACAGGAAGAGGGAAGCAGCCAGCACTGGTCACCTCACAGAGGGATATCAGCTGGAAGAGCTCCAGCTCTCTGGGAAGCAGTGTCCTCCCTGCCCTGCCCCAAAACCTCCAAGCAGATGGAGTTGTGAGAAGCCATCAGCCCTCCAAGGCATTGCAGCAGAAAGTGCTGGGGCTCTCTTGGCCGAGGGGGTTCAGACACCAACCACCCACAGCTGTGTTGTGGGGCTCAGGGCAGCCTCACCTGTTAAGCAGCAGGTCCAGCACTTGCTTGGTGGTGGCAAAAGCCCGGTAAGTGCACAGGAAGATGGTGACATAGGTGGAATCATTGCCCTTGAAGGCTGAGACCAGGTACTCCACCAGCTTCTCCAAGGTCCCAGCTTTTATCGTCCGCACCTTACATGTCTCGTAGAGGTTTAGGGCTGACTCGTTCTCAAACTGCCAGGACAGGAGCAGAAGTCAGTGGGCTGGGTGAAGACAGACACCACCAAGTGCAAAGCATTCCCACCAGCTTCACAAGGATCAGGTCTAGGCTGGGACCACAGACCCCTACAGTGCATGGGGCTCTCCTAACTGGGAAAGGGAAGCTGGGTCTCCTCGGACACCAAATACCAGCAACCCAGCTGAGATGAGCATTTGGGAAACCCCAGGAAAGGCCTCAAGGTTGCCAAAATCTAGACGCAAATCAGAGCTACCCTATTTTGCAAAATGTTTTCCCTGTGCCCCTTCCCACGGGGCAGAGGCCAGTGGGTGCTCCCATTCCCTGCTCCCAAATAAATACATGCTTCCTGTGGCCTGGAAACCTCTAAAACCCCCAAGCTTACCCCCAGCCATCGCTGCCCTTTGTTGGCCGTGTGATGGAGCTGCACTTTCCGGAGCGATATGCTGTAGATCACACCATCCTCCAGCTCTTCTCCGATCTCCTGTGTGGAGCTCTGCATGGAAAGACAAGATAAACCATGAGATAAGGAGAGCAAAGCGCAGCAAAAATGCTCCTGTGGCTCCTACAAGGCATCCCAGCAAGCCAAAGGCAACAGCCAGCAGGCAGCAAGAGTCTCCCTGACCTGCTCAGAAACACAAACCTGGGGACACCAGTCTGGTCAGCTCAGCTCTGGGCCCACCTGAGCCCGCCCACAGCAGAGCCAGGACTTTGGGAAGCTGCTCTTGGTCTGCTCCTGGCTCCACTTCTCAGCCCTTCAGCAAAGCCAGGCTGTGCCAGCGCTTGGTGCCAGGCAGAGCAGGGACCCCTTGCTGGGCAGCAAGGGGGGCAGTGAGAGCACACCCCATACCCAGCCCTGGCTGCCTCCCCCTTCCCAAGCCTCTGCCTTTCCCGTAAGGTGACATTGCCACCTGCTCTGACTGTAATCTCAGTAATCTGTCCCTGCAGAACTGGGCACCTCTGTGCACTTCCCTAATAAATAATAACTGTCAAGCTCCCACCAGCTTTGGCAGTGCTGGGAGGCAGAAATCCAAGAGGAAGCTCAAAGATGGGGGGAAATCCCAGGGATTGGCATCAGGCACAGGGCACCTCTGGGCCACAGCTATGAGGCTCACATTTCTGCTCTGGGGGGTGGAGACCACCTAGAATTCAGTGAGGAAAGGGGTGATGCTTCTTGGGGCAGGTCCCCGGGCACACACACCCCCCAGCACCACATGCCAGCACAGGGCTCAGCAGCAGCTCCAGCCCCACAAGGACGATTTGGTTCCCTCCTCCTCCTCCTCCTCCCTCACCACGCTCTGCTGAGTCAGTGCCTCTCTTAAGATGGTTTATCCAGATCCTTTTAAACACCTCGGGGATCTCCCCCGCCCTCCAGCCCCCACACCAAATGGCGGGACAGGGTCTGACACACGGCAAAACCCACTGCTCAGCAGATGGAGAACATGCCCGAAGGCAATAAGCTGGTTAGCAGGGGGAGGGTGACCACGTGCTGTGGGGCACAAGGACAAGTCTCCCCTGCATGCCACACTGCCAGCCAAGGGCCACAGCCAGCCTGTGGCTTTCCCTGCAACCGGCCCTTCCAGGGCATAAAAAGCCCTGAGCAGTGGCAACAACACAGGGCTTGCTAGGGAAGAAGCTGCTGTGGAGGGAGCCAGGATGGAGCCCCAGGAGCGATGCTGCTCCCTGCAAAAATTCCTCCTACAAACTACTCTCTGTGAACATGGTAACAGCCGTGCCCAGGGCCCTCATTTCAGGCATCTCCCATCTCAAGAGACACGAGCAGAGCAGGACCCTGAGCTGATGGATCACATGTGCACCCAAAGGCTCTTTACCCACCATCCTTTATCCTCACCATCACAGCAGCAGCCACTGCACCGTTATCACACCCTGCTCAAGCCAGGGGCTGGTCATTAGCAAGGAATCAAGGCAGCTCAAAGAGCAAGGGGAAACTGGAAAAAGCCTCTCATTCATGGTTGGAATGAATGAGGACAGAGAATCCCCCTGGGCAGGGTTACTGACTTTTTCACTTTCTGCTGAACCTGCTCTTCTCACTTCATGCCAGATTATGGAGAGGTTTGCTTTGCTGAAGCTCGAGGGATTGTGAGGCTCCTAACTCCAGCTCTGCTGTGAACATCAGAAGTCTGTCCCAGGATTCACTGGCTTCCAGACCAACCCTGACAGCACCTGCACAGGGCAGCAGACTAACAGACATCTTTCCTGACACCTGTGTCTGTCCCTCTCTTGTTCTGTGCTCTGGGATAAATTATGGCATAAATTTATGTTCCAGTACATTGCCCTGGGGGACTGGTACAACCTTGGGAGAGAGCAGCTTTCTATCCACTCTGGATCAACCCCCTACAGTGATGGCACCTAATCAAGTTGGCCAAGTTGTCTTTCTTCCACCTATAGCTGCTGTTTCCAACAAAAAGAAAGAAAAGTCATGGATACACACTTTCCAATTTGTCCACAGAGACCATCAAACCCTGGTGCCCAGAGTGATGTGACCCTCCAAAAATGACAGTGATGCCTCTTGAGCACACGAACCCAAGAGGCAGTGATAGAGAAGGGGAATCACCACCAACAGGGCTTTCTTTACACCAGTTGTCCTGGGCTCTCTCTCTGTTTTCATCACCCAACCTGCATGTCAGCCCTACCCTGTGTATCTCCCAGTTATGCTGAGACTTTGGGCTGGAGGAAAGATCTGAGTCCAGCAGAACCAGAGCCCTGTATGGTCTAACTCAGAAAAGAGACTTGGCTGGGCAGTTGTAAATCTCAGACACAAATATCTAAAAAAAAAAAATCAGATGCCTGTTGACATGCAACTAAATTAATAAATTAAATCACATGGGAGGGCAAAACATCCCAGGATCAACCCATGAATCACTGCTGTGCAACTACAGTGGAAAGTATTGCAGGGGTTTTCTCTCCGTACTTCGTGTCCCGTGCAGGGGATACACCCCATTCTGATGTGCGTAGAAGCACATTTCGTTTCCTTCCCATATTCAAGATTGCCAAGATTCATTCATTTTCTGTCCTGCTGACTTGTGCGATATCCCCCGAAGTTCCCCCTTTGCAAACCACACACGAAGGCCGCGGCTTCCCAGCGGTGTCTGCACCAGGCCCACGCCAAGAGCCGGCCGAGCTGCTACACTGGCACATTCTAAAATTTGGCTATTTATATTCTGCGTGAGCTTCCTCTTTCCTACGGCTGCTGCTTCTCCAAGATGCTGATTGTGCATTCCGCGCGTGTTGGTTAAAAACCAACGAAGCAAAAAGAAGCAGCGGCAGGGACGGAGCCAGTGAAGCCCCACTCCCAACACCTGCACCAAAGGCACGTTTCTCCTTCTGCAGATGAGGAGGTGGGGTGGGAACAGGGCTGGAAGAGGCTCAAAACCTGTGGGTTATGTATGCACTGGCCACCAATGCTGCAGCTCTGACACTCACAGCGGGATTTCCAGCAAGTCAACCAAAGCTGACTGCCTTCAAAATGGTCTCTAAAGAGACAGAAGTGCTGGTAAATATTACTGCAACAGTCACTCCTCCCCACTGCCTGCCTTACACATCTGCTGGAATTTTCTGCCCCTCATAGCAGAAGGAAACATGAGTCAGGCCCAGTCAGCACAACCACAGCCTGGTGCCCACACGCAAACCCTCCTTCATTGGTGCTCAGCCTGGAGACCTGAGCACGAGACACAGGTGAACAGTCCCTTCTGTTGGTACAAGAGATGAATCCAACAGCCCCATGCAGTGCTTTAAATGGCTGCAACATGATTCAGCAAAGTTTTTCTGTGAAAACACTAACTTTGAGCATGTTGATGTTTATGGCATCTGCACCTTCCACCAAACTCATACAGACGGGAGCTGGCACTACAGAAAGTAAGATCCAACACATCCCAAGATGGGCATCAAAAAAAGGAAGACATAGAAAATGAACATTTGACTGTGATTTCTCCAGCTCAGTGTGCAACCCTGCTCCTCTGCACACAGCAGGAGAAAGGCCTCTGGATGGAGGGGCACAAGGAAAAACCACATGTTTAACTCAGGGGTATCAGACGCCCAATTGTGCAGAGCAGAGGCTTCTGCAGCAGCAGCCACGAGTGAACTCTGCAGGAGTTCATCCCCTGAAATATGAGACCGGAGATCTGCACCAGATGGCTGCCTGGGTTTGGGGACTGCCTCCTCCAACTGCAGATAGCCCCGGGCTGCTGGAGCTCCCACTGATGGTTCAAAGCCTTTGTGACTACACCAGGGAGGAATTCCCGCTCTGCTCAGTGCAATAAACTCCTCCACTGTCTGGTGAATGTTCTTGTACTCGGCGTGGTGTCAAACCCCACGTCTTCACACGGAGGTTTAATAAGGAGCTCTAAGACGTAGCCAAGGTTTGTGAGCCTGGAGGAAGGGTGTGAGGGACCCTCGCAGAGCCAGGCAGAGCAGCAGGGACTCTGCCTTCAGCTCTTCTCGCCGGCTGAAGGGAGGAGAAAATGCAAAAGCCAAACAGCAAAGCAAAATATTGGCTAGGGACCTGCATTTTGGAAAGTGTTTGAGATCAGCCACGAAGGTGGTTTTAGTAAGACCGGAGGATAGTACAGGATTAAGTGTGACAGCATCCCTACACGTTACACAGACAATTACCCAACAATTACCAGGTCTTAAGAGCTCTAGTCCCACGTGTCCTGGGTTAGTGCATTGGCCTCCAAAGGCGTAAAATAATGAACAGTTTGTGGAAAAAGGTATTAATTTCAGCACACGTGGAAGAGGCACAACTGCTCAAAGTGCTTTTACTGATGCTCCCTGGACAACAGCTGGTTTAACAATCAAGATATTCGTGTTACTCTGTTCCCTTTCAGTTGAGCTACACAAAATGCCTGTTCTGCACACAGGTACAACACAGAATCGAGAGTCTCTCTGCATCGTGATTTCAAAATGCTGCTGCTACCAGCCACAAGGGAGAAAGCAGACACTAACCCTGCCCGTGGAAAGCTGGGAATGTGCGCCTGCTGGGAATTAACAGTCCCACTGGCCAATGAACCAAGAAAAGGCAGAGCTGAGCCTCCGATGTCACATGTCACAAGGAGTTTCTCGTTGAAGCTCCGCGTTTGCACAAGGTTTGAAAGAACCTGATGAAAGGTGGTAAAGCCAGAAACAGAAAGTGGGGGGGTTTGTCTTTAGAATCCCCAGTGTTTTCTCAGAATAATCCCTTCCCACTCGCAGTGGGAAATGGGCCTTTCCGGAAATGAAAGAAACGGGCTCCACCACAGGCCATATCCTCCACGGCTGCCACGAGCCCCAGGTTAACTTTCATTTTGCCCTCGAGAGTAACCCCTGAACCCATGCAACGAACAGCAGAGAGTCTGAGGCCTCTTATGTAAACTGAAGTGTACGACGTTATGTAAAAGGAAATAGGAAAAAAGTCACCCCCGGCGAGCGAAAGGAAAACAAGAGCAGTTCTGTGAAGCGAGATAAAGACCGCAAAAGCAGAAGCACCCCCTGTCCTGCGCATCCAAAATAAGCGCACACAGCACAACACCCTTCCTCGTGGGGACTTCCAGGCAGAAAGCCCTGAGGTGGCTGTTCCCCCATGGCTCTGCCGCTCAGGATCGGCTGCTCCTCGCACTCATCAGCAGTTTTCTTCCCCCAGCCGTGCTCAGGAAGGCTACAAGGACTGCCCAAAGCTGGAGAGGAAGCTGCCAAACTTCCCTCTGTCCAAGGGAAGGAAAGGTGCCCACACTGGTGCCTGCCATGTCCTTTGGATTAGCAGCCCCACTGAGGACTTGCTGAGTGCCCCACTGAGTACTTTTGGTCCCAAACACCATCCCAGCAACAGCCATGGTGGCACTGGGGTACAATGGTTCACTCCAGTCAATGCCAGCCTCGAGTCAGTTGGTATCCCACTGTCTCCTTTCTCCCTGAGCCGTGTTCCTGTTGCTGCTGATGGAGCTCAGCCCCCCCCACCCGGGTGCTGCTCCCCATGTAGAGATGTTCAGCAGATAGACACAATTCCTTTGGGTTTTCAACACTCTCTGCCTTCCTGCCTGCCTCCTCCGAGCTGCTTCAAACCAGGACCGATTCCAACAGCCCATTAAAACACAAAAACAAAGGAGGAAACAGGAAAGGAGCAGAAAAAGGGCCAGAAGCTAAGCTAAACTTAAACCCTCCATGAAAAGGGGGTGGTTTTGCCAGGACACCAAGACAGTGGCGACAGCTGAGGGCCTGTTCTCTCCCCATCAGCTGCTGGGCTTCCCTGACACCCTTTGCTCTGCTTCAGGTGCTTCAGCATGGAAAGCTGTGCCCATAGGGAACAGCCCTGGAGCTGTGCATCACCCTGCACCACGTGCAGGATGGGGCAGAGAGAGAGGGCACATCATCCTTTATCTGCCTCTTGTGGGGATTCCCTCGGGGTTTGGGGCTCCTGAGACCGACAGCAGGTCTGACCCTGTGTCTGTGAGCCAGAGGAGTTACAGACAGTATCCAGAGGCAGCCTCCTCCACCCTCGTGGCTTAGGGAGAAGGGAAAGCTGCCGGATCGGTTACAAAGGCATCTTGTGACTCGCACGCAGTGAGTCAGTGGCTGGAGCCAGGATTAGGAGCTCAGCGCTTGGGTTCAGAAACGAGACAGAGCAGATACACAGGATTCCTCCCCCATTTGCTTCTGGTTTGCTTTTAAAGAAAACTAACAGCCTTCCCACATGTAAAGACGTTTTCGCTCTTTTTATGGTCTGGAAATCAAGAGTCAAAGACCTTCAAAGATCCTGCAAGTCCACTCCATCCTCCCAGCCCTCAAGGAAAAGGATCAGGCCCCTGAGGTGGGGGGGATCAGCCTTGACAGGGGGACTACACAGAGAAAAGCAAACTCCATCTGCAACAGGCAGTGCCAGAGGTGACTGGTTAACTCCAAACCCTGTGTTTCCCATGCCCAGGAGTATAGAAACCCACCAGCACCTCCACCTAGACATTTGCATCCCATGTGAGAAGACCACCATGCAGGACTTCCTCATGTTCCCTACCAGGGACGTGCTGGGATGGGTTCCCTTCACGGGCTGCGGAAGGTTAGGAGAAAACTGAGTGCAGCAGGTTTTGCTTCCTCTCTAAGTTGATGGCAAAAAGATCCAGCCGACACAGCAGTTCCAGCTCTTGCTCCACAGCCCTTGGCTCTGTGTTCGTGATCTCTCTGGCGTGTGCAGCATCCCTGCTCAGCACTATCCCCTGCTCAGCACCATCCCCTGCTCAGCACCATCCCCTGCTCAGCACCATCCCCTGCTCAGCACC
>NW_020884901.1:3958919-3995593 GCF_003945725.1 Corapipo altera | reverse complement strand
CCTGCTCAGCACCATCCCCTGCTCAGCACCATCCCCTGCTCAGCACCGATGCCTCCGCAGGCGCCGCATTGGGGCCCAGGGACACAGCTGGACTTCCCTCACAGAGCAACTGCCCACGGCCCACGGGTAATTACTGGAAGTGAAACCAGAGTGACATGACCGGTGAAAACTGGTGTGTAAAGAAATTAATACGAATTGCTCTGTAAGGTTAAATAAAGATTGAGCGCCTCGTCCTAAGTCATTTCAGCTCAGAACAGAGGTCTCTGTTTTAACAGGGTGGAAGAGAAATGTCTGTAAAAAACATAACTGAAACAAGCCCAAGAAGTGATTTTTTTTTTCTGGGTGTACAGAAGCACCTGTAAGTCACATGCAACATGACAGCTCCCCAGTGCCTTGTTCAAATGTGAATTAAAACATGGAGAGTGTCCTGAAGAGTTCAAGCCTACCTGACCTAACATCACTCTATCAATTCCTCTGCTGAAATAGGGCCCTTGTGCACCAAGTGTGTTATTTCTGTGTCAGCAAAACTGTCACGTGTGTTGGCAAACGGATAGTGATGAGGCTGGCATTTGTAGCTGATGTTCCTTGAAACCAATTGGAATGGTCACCCCTAAAATGTCAGTTGTGTCTTAACACACATTAACCAGGACACACAGACTTGTTCAGGGCAATAGTTGTCCCTCGCATTGTATCACAACCTGCAAGCAAGTGCATCTTCCCAAAAGTCAAGTCTTTACGCTCCCAGAGACACAAAACCTTGAATAAATATTCTCCAGCTCTCAGTTCAAAGCCAATGTGCCAGTCCAGACTGTGCCAGCCAAAAAATTCATTTTAAGTAGTACCAGCTGCAATAAAACCAGGCTCTTTTGTCAAACCTGCCCCTTGCCCTGGCACGTACACCCTGCACAAATGAAGTGCACACCTGGGCACGCTCCTGCAGCATGAGCAAGGTGGGATATGCAGAAAGGGCAAAGATACAATCACAGCTGCAACAACTGCCAAGTGGGAAACACCAGCCCAGCCCCAGGAGGTGGCTTTCAGCCCCCCATGCCATGCTGAACCATCCCACTGGCCCCACGGTGACCTTCCCAGGGCGTTTTATCACACACTATTCCCAAGCAGCCTGGCTAATCTGTAAATGGCTGCCTGTGCAGTCACTCGCCTGCTGCAGCTTGCAGAGAGGAAAAGAAAGCCAAGTGCCATCTTTCTGGAATTCTGAAGGAGCACAGATCGGGGTGGACAGGCTGGAGGCTGTCCAAGAGCCCTGTCTGGTCCCAGTCTGGCAGATGGCAACTGTGCCGTCACCTTTCGCTTCCATCCCAGCGAGGTTCATCTCGATGTAGCTGAGACGTATCCATAGCTCCGATAAGCTGAACCAAAATAAACCCTCGTGAAATAAATGTGTCCACCCATGTGTGTTTACTCTGCCTGACGTCAACTGACATTCCCTCCACTAAACCTGGTGCCATCGAAGCGTGGGTGAAGATGACAAGCCCAGAGCTCTCGGGGGAAGAGGGGGGGGGGCCTCCCTAAAATCCCATCGCCACAGCGATGTGCAGAAGAGGACGCCCGGGGAAGGGGGGGCTCCACATGCCGCCAGCCCACCCTGACCCTGGATCAGGGCGCTCTCCCAGCCGGTTCAATGGCACCACTGTGCTGCCCGGGGCCGGAGCGGGGCTCGCAGCGCCGGTGGCACAGGGACGGGCTCGGCGGATGGCTCCGCTCTTTGTGTGCGTGTCTGCACCAGGGTGACCCAGTAAACAGCTGAAGCAGAGAAAATGCAGGAACAATCCAGCGCGGGGAGGCAGCGAGGGGCTGCCGGTGAAAGGACGGGAGGAATAAATGCGAGGCTTTGTTCTCCGGTCGTGCCCCCCGCGCCCAGCTCCCACCCCGGCCAGGATGACGTAGGATTTCTCCATTTGCTGCCGGCCGTGTGGAGATCCAGGCTCAGCCTGGCTCGTCCCAGCCTCCTCCTGACACCCGCAGCCCCAGTGTGTCCCAGCACATCCCAGCTGCGGGAGTCAGGACATCCCCTTCGCTCCAGGGAAGGGTTGGGAGAGATTCTCCCCTTGCATGGTACCCTGCTAGTTGTTCCCTTCCCTCGGGCGCCTGTGGGAAGCTGGAAGGGAGAGAAGCAGTTTTGCTTTGTAATCATGAAAATCTCACCTTGAGAGCATTACTTAAATAAGTGTCAACGAGGCAGGAGGTGCTAAGTGAGCAGGCACAGGACAGGTGTCAACAAGCCGACACCTGGGGGGTCTGCAATCAGGATGCTCAGGCAACTCCGTGTGATTTCCACAGCTGAAGCAACTGAGAATTTAAGATTAACTGGCACCTTTAGGGAGAAATTAACTGGGAAAAAAAAAATAAAAATCCAGCTGTTGTCAAGTGCCTGAGCACACACACGCCAGGAGCCCCAGCAGGGAGGTCCTGCCCTGAGTGCTGGGTGTGCCAGATCCTGTGGCACAAGGAATGTGAGCGCCCTGGCAGCTGGGCTGATGGGATGAATTCCCTCTCCAGACCCTCAGCCCTGCACTGGAGGTGAGGGCTCAGCCCTGGACCATGTTGGAGCATCAGCCAGGGCAGGACCAGCAGGCAGCCAGCCCTCCCTCAGGTGTCAGCCAAACCCTGGGGGTGCAGGGAGGCAGCTTCACACAGGGTTGCTCCACTTTCCCACCTACTCTGACTCAGCACAGACTTTTGGGACCGTGTTTTCTCCCACCACTAAGACATAGCCCTTGTCCAGAGACAGCTGATGAAGACAAACCAGTGCCTGCAGCAGCCCATCTGTGCCTGCTCAGGGACCCTGGGTATCGGGATTTCAACCTGGCACTGGGTCATCCAGGCATTTGCAGGCAAACATTCCCTCACACTCTTTCACAGGAGCTAAAACACCACATGGGTGAGCCTGTTCCTCCTGGCCATGGCACTCTGGTGAGCCAGTACAGGCATGCTCCCACCCCGACTCGTCTGTTCCTGCCACCCTGCCCTGTTCATCCTCTGGGATTACCAGCCACAGGTGAGCATCCCTGCAGTTCATTCTCTCATTTAATAAACTGATTTTGGGGAACACATCCTGGAATACCCAAAAAGCTGAAGTGCACAACGACCATGGGGCAGCACTGATACAAAGAGGGTAGAGGTGCCCACCTTCCTTTCCTTTGACGGTGCCTGGATAAGAGAGGTCAAGCCTCCAACAGCCCCAATCCTCCCAGAGCTGAGGAACACGCTAACATCCATGGGAATGAGGGTTGGGAGAGATGGAGTTTGTGGAATACCCACCCCCCAAGAAGCACCTCGGGGAATAAGTGTTTGTTATGACACTGGTATGAGCCATAGCTACGCTCTGAGTCACCCCAGAGCTCCGAGGGAGGGACCAGCCAGGCCTGTCCTGGTGCCAGCTCTCGCTGTTGCAACCGGGACTGAATCGAGCAAACCACATTGTCTGAAAACCCAGTAATGCCAGTGCCAGTCACCAGCAACGGGCACCGCCAACGCATTGCTCAGCAGGAGCATCTGACCAGCAGAACTGCAGCTGGGACCAAATGCCCATTAAAAATATCATCAAAAGCCAACAAACAGCAACATTTGAAGAAAAGCTGGGCTGCTTAAAGATGAAAACCCAACCCGAGCGTTGGCCTTGCTCTGAACGGCCCGCGGTGATCGCTGGGGTCGCAGCATGGGAGGACTGGGGGTGACACCATCAGCTCCAGCTCACACCTCCCACATCCTCCAGCTCCTGCTGCTCCACTGCACGGAGCCAGACCTCACCGGCAGCAGGCCACCAGCTGAGCCTTTCAGACAGGTGTCTGAGCAAAATCTCTGCAGTTTTGGCCTAAATTGGATGATGAGGTCCTGAATCCCCCAACCACACAAAGGTGTGCGTGCTCCAGCATCCTTATTCACTTCCCAGGGCTGAGCTTTCACCCTGCCAGTCCCAGGCAACGTGCTTTGCTTTGCCCAGCTTGGCTGAATGATGGTTTCCTGAAGTTCCTTCCAGCTCTAAGAGGCAAACCCAAAGCAAACACATCATTTCACAGAGGAACACGCTGGCTGGAGCAGGGAGCCTGGGGCAGGCTCTCGGCTTGCGAGTCTCCATGGAGACCCAACCACTGCAAAGAGCAGGGAAAGGGTGCGTGGTTTTGCTCCATCACATGAAAAGAAGTTCTGGTAAGACGGGTAGTGAGGCCTTTGAAAAGCAGGTTTCCACACAAGCCCTGGGCTCAGCTGCTGTTTGCTGAAGTGTGGTAAGCAGAGGGCAAAGCCACTCTAAAAATAATGCCTCAGCATTCCAGATGAAGTTGCCTCTGATGAGTTTCCTCTCCAATCTGCCCTGTTTGCAAGTTGGACCAACTTTTTTTCCTCCCCTGTCAGCTCTGAGGACTCAGCTGGTGCCTGGCAGCCAGAGCCACCTCCATCCTGTCTCTGGGGGTCACCAGGCAGCTGAGCCCACCGGCACCCAGCACCCCACGTGTGGAGCAGGAAAACGCCCTTTCCCGTCCCAGCATGTTTCTGACAGCAGGGCTCATGGAAATACCAACTGTGTAATGAAAACAAACCCGCTGCTGCAGAGCTAAGCAAGTGAAACAGGCCACACCATGTGCCCCTGCGTGTGCTTAATCTCCACTGGCATTTAGCTGTCACATAACTTCTGACCCTCAGGTAGAGAGAACTTGGCATTATCTAACATGGAAGTGCTGCCCTACAAGAACCTGTGCCAACAGAGCCCCGGGAATGCAACCAAAAACTGGAGAGATGATTTGCATAACGTCACAAAAACAAACCAAACAAAATCAGGTGGAGAGGGACAGAGGGTTTGGGTGCTGCAGAGTCACCACTTCACTGCACCGAAGGAGACAACTGTTTGCTCACTGCAGCCCACGCAACCACATGGCCCAGGCTGAGAATTAGGAAAGGACCTTCCTGACACCTCTGGGAGAGCTGTTCCCAGGTGTTAAAGAGAACAAAAGTCCTCCTGCAAACTCCAGATGACCCCTGAGCACAGCTACCCCTGTGCCAGCCTGTGAGCTCAGAGCAGCCCTCACACCTCTGCCCCTCTGCAATCCCCTCCCCGTGACTCCCTTCAGACGGCCAACCTGCAAGCCTGGGGAGCAGCTGGGATTACTGGGATTAGTGCTCCATGCCAGAGCTCCCTTCCCCTAAGACTCAGGAGCAAAGTCCAAATGCATCTTTATTGAGCCAGGAGGGCTGGGGCTGCTGCAATGGGCAGGTGAGTCCCTACATGGGGAATGAGGCAAACTGACAACTCAAGTATCCAAACATGGAGAATGAGACAACTGAAGTATCCAAACATCAAAGTCCTTCCTTTGCTGCTAGGTTTCCCAGGCAGGCACATGCTGCAGCCAGAGGCTGCCACACAGTTTCAGAGTGATGCTTAACATGTCTCCCCTCCTAAGAGCCCTCGTGCCAGCCCCACCTTTCAGCCTACAGGTGCTTCTCTCTGCAGAACAGAGAGGTCCCACAGACCCCTGGAGCAAAGGCACACATTTGGGAACAGCCAAGGATGCTGCCCTGGGATCTAACCCAGCGCTACTCACACTAACAGCACGGGATGAACGCATCGATCTGGGGAAGGTATGAGTCCTACAACTCAAACTCTTTCTCCCCAAGGCCTGAGAAATGTTTCAAACCCCAAAAACCCCCCTCACCAAGACCCCACAGGTGCTGTCCCACCAAAGCAATGCACAAACTCCTACCAGCCACGAGCTGTGCCGGAGCCCCCCGGGCCCCCCGCCAGCAGCTCAGCCAGCTTTGTATCCAAATCCTGCTCCTTAGCAACCACATTTTTTTCCCCCCTCTTGCTGAGTCCGTGGGAGATGAAGAAATATTTGAGAACTGAAACAGCCCTGCTGCAAGGATATATTTAAATAAAAGGAACATGCCCGCTTGAAAGCCGGTCATTAGGCAGCTCTGGAGATAACAGCCTTAGAGAAAGTGTGAGCAGGGGATACCCAGCCTTTAAATGTGGTTTAGAGTGACCTAAATAAGCTCTCTGTTCCTTCAGTTACACATCCCTGGGGGGCACAGTGGATGGCAATTAGAGAGCTCAGAAGGGTGATGGAGGAGCCGAGCCGCTGGTGGTGAAGCCCTTCCTACAGCCAGACCGACCACGGTGGCCCTAAAAGCAGGTCATGCTCTGGCCCTAATTGTAGGGTGGTCACAGCCAGCCCAGCTCCCAAACAGTGGTGGGTTCCAGCTGAGCAAGACCCATCCCTGCAGGCATGGCCAGCCTGATGCTCCTTTTGCTCATCACACCCCAAAGCCAGGCACAGGGAAGCAGGGAAATACCCCAAGACTGCATTTAGTTGCTCTTGCCTGTTGATCCCACCCTAATAGCTATGAAACAGAGGGCTGGAGTGGAGCAATAGGTTGATCTGGGGGGGCTTGAAGCACCCTGAGCTGCAGCACAGGACCTCCTGCCTCCCCCACTGCAGGGAGCCCTGGGAGCAATTCCAATGCACAGGAGTGGCCTGGGGAGGGTGTGGGGGGTGTCCCATTCAGCCTGAGAATAAACAAAGATTTCAGTTTCCAGGGCTGCCAGTCTGGGACTAAATCCACTAAAACCTCAGCGAGATCCCAGTGTGGGGATTCCCAGCCCTATGGAAACATGGCATGGCAGCCTCTGAGTAACACAATTCTTACACAAACACATTTAGAAGCTTCTCTCCAACTTCTCTCCAACCATATCAAATAATAACAAAAAAATCCCTCCCACCTCTGTTATTCCCACTGTGCATCAGCCACCAACAACCAGCATCTCAGTCTGCTCCCAGCCTCACCTCCAACTCCAAACCTTCCTGGAAGTGAGCCAGAAGGTAGGTCCCCATCCAAGAAATACCAACAGATGATGTTCATCAGGCAAATTGCAAGGGACATATCAGGTTGTGCCTGGGGGAGGAGAACAGGCTGGGAGAAAAGGATCTTATTCCAAAGGCACCATAGGAAGCTAAAAGAAAATGGCTTTTAAGAGATATCTTCGCCCCTCCCTCCCAGCTATAAAGAACAAGCACTGACCTCCAAGGCATTTGGGCTGAGCCATTCAAGTTTTCAAGGATGCATTTAGCAGCTGAAAATCTAATTGTTCAGAAAACAAACAGAGCCAGAACAGCAAGGACACGAGCTTTTTTTATAAGCGTCAGCCCAGCCTTGTCTAGAGGCTCAGCAACATCAGCTTCATGAAAGTTTCAGTCTGTGTCATCTGCAGTGGTGTTTAGGGCACGCCTGGCCAGCAGGACCAGGAGAAGGGCCACAAAATTCGCTTTGTGGCTCCTGCTGGACAGGAAGGATTGACACTCACTGCTGATTTGGGATGGACTGGAACTGGAAAGGTCAAAACAAAAGGTCTGAAAAGCTGCTCTGTCAATCAGAGCAGTTGAGACAGTTTAAATTTTCCATCCCCTGTGGTTAAAATCACGGCAAGAACACTTGGCTCAGGTGGTCAGGAAGCCTCCAAGTGATGCCTGGTGATCGATACCGTTGCCGTGGGATACAGGCAAAGTCTTCCCTGCTGACATCCACAGGCGCTCAGCAAGGAGCAGAGAACGAGATCCACATTCCCTGCAACCTGCCCAGCAGCTTTCCAGGGATCCTCTATTCCCTGTGGGACCAGACTGTCCACCCATGAGTTGGCACAGCTCTGCCGAAACCAGCTCTGTCCCAGTGCTGAGAACACGGGGAGCCCGGGGAGCTCAGATCCCTCTGGCAGAGGCGGCAGCATCAGGCTCCCACTGCGGACCCGGGGCCACCATCGGGGCTGGGCAAAAACACTGATGGTCTCTGGAGGTTTTCCTGTTCAAATAATCTGCCTTCTCCTCTCAGCATGCATCCTGCAGAGTAACTCTACCCGAGGATCACAACCATGCCAAGCTCCTGCCACCACAGTTGTCACAACGCTGACACTTTTTTCCTTTCCCCAGTTGTGACCTGAACACGCTGGAGGTTTATCAGCTCTCTGAGCATCCCAAAGCTGCTCGGGAGGCCATGGGTCACCATACACCCCTCTGGGATGCCTCTTTTTTTGCCATCACTTGCAAATGGATGGTACAGAGAAAGGAGGAATTTGTCTGCAAGCTGTTCAGGGCCGGGAGGAAAGCCTGAGCCATCAGATGCTGGGACTGTGATCTGACCATTACACAGCACAGATCATGTACAGCCCAGAACAGAAATCTGGGCAAAGACAACTTCAGAGCAGGTCTGGCTGGCAGTCCTGTCTCTGTGCCATGCTCGGGTGAGCAGGGGTTTGCTCAGTGCCAGTGGGGGCCAAGCAAAGCCTCCCTCAGCCCTGGTCACTTTTCCTTCACAGCCCCCAAGACGATGCCAAACCCTCTCCTGACCTCCAGAGCCTCCTCCAGCCGGGATGCACAGGGGCTTGCTGGGGTGTGTGGGGGCTGCATGTGCCAGGCAGGCTCTCCCCTGGGATGAGAGGAGCAGCACACGCTGCATCACCCCCTCTTTTCCTCCCCCCTCCTCTTGCTCTCCCTGCCAAAAGCGCGGCCCCTCAGCCTCCCGGAGCGCCGCGGGCCGGCGAGGCTGGACTTCCTGCCAGGCATAACACGAACCAGATGATGTTCTCCAAACGATGTCAGTACGCCCACCCCCAGGAGAGAGCAGCAGGGAGGGGAGGGGGGGGGGGAAATAAGCTGGATGGAGCTTTCCTGAACTCTCGGCAGAGCTGATGAGCCGCTGCCACCAGGCCAGAGGTGAACCGATACAGCCGGAGCCTGAGGTCATCCCTTCCTGCCCGTGGCTGACCACGACTTCCCATCACAGGTTATGGGGTAGATTGTTTGGCACTGCGAGAAGGAGCCATTGCCCCTCAAAACACTGGCTGCCCTTGGCAGATATCTGCACAGTAACTAAAGAGGCTTTAGTGGTGATTCCCCCCCCTCCACCACCCCCATTCCAGTGGGAAGCATCCAGAACAGCACATCTGCAGCTGGCTCTAAATCCCAGCAACGCCAGACTTGCTGACCCTTGCTGATATTAACCCCTGCACCACCAGCACACAGGGCTGGGACTTCTGGATGCCAAAACCTTCCTCCAGCTGAGCCTCTCCTGACACACTGTTTGCTCCCCATCAGTGACACTCCCATCACACCGATGACGATCATCCATTACTAAGATAAAAGGCCCAGCTCTGACTCAGATTATTTTGGGTGCCTTTGCATACAACTGCCATCCATAAACCACCTGGGCCTCACGGGGACCATTCTGACTTTGAACAACCCGAGGTCGAATTCAAACAAGCAAAAATATTCTACATCCTCCAGGAAAGTCTTCCCAGTGCCCGTAACCTTCCCACAGGACACTTTTGTGGTTTGGACAAGCCTGAAGGCTTTTACAAGCAGCTCAGATCTGAGCAGCCTCCTGCCGCCAAAGACTCAAATAAAATATTAAAAGCCCCCAGTTTTAACCATCTGCCCCTTTCCCTGGGTGGCTGGAGGGAGAGTGTCTGGTTTCTCCCAGCAGAGCCCGGCAGCTGCCTGCCAGTCTAGGGCACAGGGACTCACCACAAAAAAAGCTAAGCAGGAGCATCCCTTTATTCAGTAAAATGAAACACCCAAAAGTAGCTAAAGGGGCCTACAAGAAGTCCAGAGAGGGAGTTTAGAAAGGACATGTAATGATAGGACAGGGAAAATAGCTTTAAGATGAAGGAGGGTAGATTTAGATTAGATATTAGGAAAAAATTCTTCCCTGTGAGGGTGGTGGGGCCCTTTCCCATGTTTCCAGAGAAGCTGTGGTTGCCCCATCCCTGGAAGTGTCCGAGGTCAGCTTGGATGGGGCTCAGAGCAACCTGGTATAGTGGAAGGTTTCTCTGCCCATGGCAGGGGGTTGAAAAGAGATGATCTTTAAGGTCCCTCCCAACCCAAACCACTCTGTGATTCTACGAAACAGAATTCTGTGAAACATCCTACGTGTAACAGGCTGCCTACAACGAATTCCCTCACCAAACTCCGGGCCAGCTCTGCCAGCAAGGCAGAGAACCCCAAACTACAGAGGGGAGTGCACCAGGGCCCGCTTCGCCGCGGGCTGAGCCCCCCTCCCCCCCCCCCCCCCCCGCCTCCCGCAAACTCCCAGCAGCAGCGACGCCCCATCTCCACCCGCATCCCGCACTCACCTCCAGCGGGGGCAGGTCGGGGTCGAGCTGCGTGAAGCTGTGCAGCACCACGGGGCTGCTCTCGCCGGCCACCTCCAGCCTGACGCCGCCCCAGAGGCTCCGCGCCCGCCGGCAGCCCTCGAACATCCTCTCCGTGCCGGCGGGGCCATGGTGCTGCGGGGCGCGGCGGCGGCTCACCATGGGCAGCTCCACCGCATCCCCGGCCCCGCGCCCCGCCGCCGGCCCCGCCAGACCCCCGGGCTGCCCGGGGAGCCGCAGCGGGGAGCTGGAGGGGAATGCCCGGGGCAGCCGGGGGGTGTCCGGAGGCGGCGGGCGGGGAGAGCCGCGGCGGTGCGGTGCGGTGCCGTGCGGGAGCTCCCGCAGCAGCGGGGCAGGCGCCGGGAGCCCGCAGCCGCCCCCGCGCCGAGCCAGCGGGCTGATGTCACGGCGGGGCCGGCGAGGCTGTAAACCAGGCACTGGATTTCCTCCCGCAGCCTCCGCCCGCCCCGGGGGCCGGCCCGGCTCGGCTCGGCCCCCGCGGGGAGGGGGGACGGGGAAACGGGAGGCGTGAAAACCCCCGAGGCCACAAAAAGGGGCGGCGGGAGCGGGGCTGATGCTCGGGGGGATGCGTGGGCGGTGCTGGCCGGAGGAAACACCGGGGTGTTAACGGGGGTGGGACGGAGCGAAGTCACACAGGTGACAGCGGCCCTGGAGGAGGATCTTTGTGTCACCAAGCGCTCGTAAAGCACCTGGGGTTCACGCGCCACCACCCAAAGAAAAAAAGTACTAAATGCAAGCGCATGAATATTTAAGAGCACGTGTTTTCATCCGAACAGACAAGTTTTATCTCAGCCCATGAGCTCGGCCCCCCGCCAGCAGCGCTCAGAGTGCTGCCCAGCCCTTCGCTGGCCACAGCTGGGCTTTGTGGGGTGACACGGTCACAGCCCCGCGGGGGCGGCAGGACAGGCAGGCAGTGTCCCCCGGGAGATGAAGGGATGTGACCGAGGCCCCGCAGCGAGTCGGTGCCAGGAGCAGGGTCTGACCCCTTCCCCGTGCCAGGCCCCCCAAGCACCAGGGCACCTGAGCTCAGGCCAGCAGGGACTCAGGGAAAGCAAAACAGGCCTGGGGGACAGCGAGGCTGCAGATCCCACTTTAGAGAACCCCCGAGCCTCCGAGATGATGCTGAACCCCTGCGACATAATTTTGTTTTCAGACGCGAAGAGAAACGAGGAAAACTGTTTGTCATTCATCACCCCCCTGCGCCGAGCACAGCGTGCTCCTGCCCTCCCCTGCTCTTCCCCTTCCCTCCTCACTCGCTGCCGAGAAACTGCATCACAGGGTCCGGGCAGTCGCTGCTGACACCGCCAAAACCCGGACTTTTATGCCTCAGCTCCCTCCACAGCTGAAATAACATCAGCCTCCCAGGGCCTTCCAGCCCTGCGGCTTTATTTCCAATGAGAACATGGAGCCAAGGCTCACACGTCCAGCTCTTCCCAGGGCACCCGCAGCTCCTGCCCAGGCAGGAAAGGATTAACAAAGCTGCCAGGGATGTGACAGGCTTCAAACTGGAAAGTTTACCAGGCAGGAAGATGAGCCAGGACAACACGGGCTATTGTCCTGTTTATCTGGAGCCAAAGAGGGTCAAAGGGGACTTCCTGGACAGCCTGGGAAAGGGGAGCCAGCCCAACAGCAGAGCTTTGCAGTGCCCGTGGCAGCCCAACACCTCTGGGACGCTCTTTGGGGGGTGACACAGGTTTTAACACAGCAGAGATCCAGCCCTGATCCCCGCCCAGGTCACCGGAGCTCTCTCTGCTGCAGAAGGATGTGATGATGCTCCGTGCAGAGGTGTCCTCAGACCCACTGACATGCCGTGCAGGAACCACGTGATGCTGCCAGATGTGCTACAAAATGCATCAGTGGCGTGCATCACTTGGATCAGGACATGCCAAAACTGGAGGCAGTGCCCAGTTCTCCAGCAGGCTCGAGTGCACATCACAAACAACAGCACCACTCATTTTCACTTTGGCAAAACCCTCCAGCTTCGTGTGACCTCTACAGAAAGATGCAGCTCTGTTTGATGGGCAATTTTCACCGGTCCCTTGGTTGACCACTAACGATGGTTTCAGGGGAAAAACACTTCTGATAATGGATAATAAATAATATAAGGCAGGAAGGCAACTGCAAGGGTTTAAAAATAGCCAGTCAGTTTCCTTTCTCCTCTCCTGGGAACCTTCTGGGTCTGAAAAGCAAAACACTCAAAGCGGGGTCAGGAGCCCAAGTTCAGGATGTTTTCTCAGTGTAACTAACCCCAAACACTCAGCCTTCAGGGGCAAGGTTCTTGAAAATCATGAGATTCAAAATAAATAACTTTTCAGAGCTTCTAATTTGCCTCTAAGCACAACCTAAGGCTGTTCCCTTCCCCAGCCCAAAGGGAACAGGCAGGATCACACCCTCAGGTTTCTCCCCTGCACCCCTGAAGGTCTGGAAATCGTTGCAAAATGCAATTAATTTATATGCACGTGACTCCAGGGATTTAAGAAAAATGATCCACACTTGGGTGACTCATTAAAAAAATATACTATCAATTTACATTTGGCAAACTGAGCAAAAAAACTTTTCACAAGACACTGATTTTTCTGCATTGATGTCAGCAGTAAATGTCCCATCGACCCTGGTGGGCCCAGGAACTGGGTGCTGTGGGAAACCCGGCACTTTGTGTCTTTCCACCATTTCGAAATCAGCACTTGGCTGAATAAATACAAACCCACACAGCCAGCACTGGAGCACCTACAGATCACCCATCTCTGCTCCTCTGCCACAGACTCCAGGCTTTCCCTCTTGGTCAATAACATGGAGTGGGTAAATGCAGGCAGGCTTTTGCAAACTCTAAGCCAGTTTTCTGGTTTAGGAATCAATTTGGGTGAATCTTATGGGGTCAGGACCTTCAGATTCAGACTTTATATATTCAGTTAATAACTGGACTCTGAGCACATATGGGCTCAGATATGTGGGTCTTTGAGCATCCCCCTCATCTCCATCCTCCAGCCCTCCCAGCTCCTGCCTTTCTTCACTTTCATCTCACTGTTCTGCTGCTGAGCTGGGCTTTCCAGCATATTTCCTACAGGGCAAAACTCACAGTGACCCAGTTCTTGTGCTCAATATTTGCTGCAGGGTTTTTTTTCCACCAAGCCACGGGCTGAGGAGCGAGGCTGCCCCCTCCTCCCCGAGCATCCATCAGAAACGCTTCCATGGGGGTTGGTGGCATCCAGCTGCCTGCAAACACCCCAATGCTCCTGCCACCACCCCCAGGGCACATGCTGGCACCACCTCAAAAAAGCCATATTTTCTTTGAGTCTCAGTGAAGCTGCAGCAGGAGACACCAAGAAGCGAGAACAGCTGATCTCAGCCCTGACCAGAGAAGGCAGGAATCAGCCCCATCACCTCCAGCTGAGCCCCTCTGGAGCATCACACACCTCCAGCTTTCCCTGTTGGAGCAACAAGGGAACCAGGACCCAAACCAGCGGCCTCTGACAGGAACTGGGCTGGTTTATGTGGGAGTTGCAACATTATCCGGCCTCTGTCCCAAGCTCTGGCACCGACTCCCGAGGTGCGTCTGTGTCAGGCTCCAAAATGGAGCCGACAGCACTTCCTTCTATTGTGGGGCTGGGGAAGCCCTTCTTGCTGATGTTTTTAAGGCACTTCAGAGGAAAAGTGCTACCGATGGAAAAGAATTATTAACTCAAGGTTAGGCGTTAAGCCCTGGATCAAAATTTTTTGGACATCCCGATTTTAATTTGGAAGACTTCCATCTTCCACTGCCCGGGCTCGACTGTAAGATTATTGTAAAAGCAACAATAACAGTATAAAAATAAACTAGTACTATCTCTTCTACTTCAGGACAAAGGAAAAACCTCCAAGCTTGGGAGAGAAAGGAAAACAATGTCACTGCTCTGTTCACACAATCTGTACATAGATGTCAGATTACAGCAGCTGCTCCCAAAATTTGGGGACCAACAGATCACAGCCAGCCCTCAGGCCCTCCCAGACCCAATTCTTGCTTGCAAACATGATCAATGCCCCAATTTAACCAGATTGCAGGGGTGAGCCACCCCCCCCCTTGCCAGTGGATTTTAGGAAGTTCTCTGCTGAGTATTTCAGATCCAGTCGGATCACTCGCTCTGCCTCCAGGTTTTGGGCGTTTCTCGGGGCCGTTTCCCGGCGGATCAGGCACTGTGAACTCTTTGTGCTGGAAAGGGAGGAAGGCTGGCTCAGGCTCTCCTGCACTTTGTGCCCCTTCTGCCAGGGGCACCTGTTCCCCAGCTGCAGCACCCCCTCCTCCCCACGGCCCCCCATGGGCAGCTACTGATTCGGCACCGGGTTAATTCAGGAGCGCAGCTCTCTCCTCTGTGCCAAACATCCAACACAGCGAGGCGAGCCCCTAATTACTGTCAGTTCCTAGCAGAGGAAGCACACCAAATCCCTGGGCAATTAGGATCTAAAACTCTCCATCCAGCTATTCTGTGTTTCATTTCCTGCAGCCCCTGTGCACAGCTGGGCTACGGCAACTCCTGCGGAGGCTGCCGGCTCCTGAAGCTCAGCGATGGCAATGCAATTATTCCACGAGCCTTGGAGACTCAAGAGCTTTCAGGAATATTTCTCCTCCATCCTACTCCCTGCACCATCTATTTGGCTGCAGTAGAATCATGGAATCACAGACTGGTTTGGGTTGGAAGGGACCATAAAGCTCGTCTCGTTCCACCCGCCTGCCATGGGCAGGGACACCTTCCACTAGCCCAGGTTGCTCCAAGCCCCATCCGAGCTGCTCTTGGACACTTCCAGGGATGGGGCAGCCACAGCTTCTCTGGGCAACCTGTGCCAGTCCATCTCCACCCTCAGAGTAAAGAATTTCTTCCTAATATCTAATATAAATCTACCCTTCTTCACTTTAAAGCCATTCCCCCTTGTCCTGTCGCTCCCGACCCTTGTCCAAAGTCCCTCTCCAGCTCTCTTGGAGCCACTTTAGGCACTGAAGGGGACTCCAAGGTCTCCCTGGAGCCTTCTCTTCTCCAGGCAACTATTAAGTATTTGCAGATGTTCTGTTAGAGCAGCAAGTGACAACACAAACCTCTGTTTTTCAAGCTTTCTGACCTCTAAACGCTCATCAGAACAAGGCCAACATGGAGAGGATGGGGAGGGACCAAGCCACTTTCTCAGGAAGAAGTGACCACAGCACACTTTGGGCAGGCACCTAGATTCCTTCACAGCAAGGCACTGCACAGCATTTACAGTGAAACGAAAATACTCAGAAAAATAAAAGGCAAGATATAACTACTAACATTAAAATATGCCAAGAAAGCCAAAGACAACAGGGTCCACGCTGTGAAAAGCACCGAGACAGTGGTGCTTACAGTGTTTTGGCAGGGGGAGGCAGGGAAGCAAGGACCAAAGCTCACCCTGAGCTCGTTGTTTCGAGAGGATCACAAGATACCCAGTGAGTTTTGTTGCAGACCATCCCCACGTTTAGAGGAAGCTGCAGCTGCAGCTCTGGGTCACACTCTTCCCTTCCCATGTGCTCCTCCACGCCGGCTGTGACCCTCCCCGGAGTGCAGAGTTCAGCAGGCATTAAGCTGCTGAAGCCTGACACGCTGCAGACACACCAGAGCTCCCCTGGTAAAGACTGTTATTTCTTGAGCTGTTGGTCTTTAAAGGCAGCTTTTATCTCCCTATCACCTTTCTGCCAGAATGTTTCAGTCAGCTCTTTTAACAAATACCACCTAAGGTGCTTGTAACCAAAAGAAAAACAGGAAAAACATTTTTCTGTGTTGCTTAGCAATCAGTGTGTGACGAGTTCAAGCCTCCCAGGTGCTCTGTTATTGTAATTTCCATCCCTGTTTGCTTGGGCCCTCTGCATAACAGTCAGGGAAAGAAAAATCACCGGTAGAAAAGAGGAGAAAGGTTACAAAGCCACAAAAATTTGCAGGGAAAGATGGGAATGGGTGTAGCTCCGGAAGGCAAGGGAAACTCATTTCTGAAATCAAACCAGCCTTTGTCATCTACCACAAAAGTTAAATTACATAGTGAGATTTCATTAGATATTGGAAACACACATCTACCACCTGGGTGGATAAGGAACACAGCAAAGCTCTGGCTCTGCTCACCTTTCAAAAACCCACCCAAGGGCAGGCAGTACATTTTTCCACTGATGACAACCAGCCAAAATGACATGTTCAGCTGAGTTGTGTAAAAGGAGAATCTCAGAAACAAGAGGCTCTGGCAACTGATCCACAGAGAAATCCCAGTGGATAACAGAGAACCCTTGCTTGGCAGAGTGCCTGTTCCTGCTCACCAGCTCCCATCCCAGCCCGTGTTCCAGCCCTGCTCTCACCTGTGCCTTCCCTGGCTGGCACAGGTGAGCTGTGCTACTGCAGGGGGGTGACAGGTACACCCACCTCACCTGTGCCAGACAGACAGGGAACTTGGACCAGCCTGTGGGTCCCACGCTCCAGCAGGGGAGTGGGAAGTCAGCTTTTATTCCAGCTGTCACCCTGCTGGCTCCTTTCCTGGGCTGGAGAAGGTGAGGGGAGGCTTCCCCCTGCCCTCTACCTGGGTGACAGCTCCTGCCAGCACATACAGGGCATCACTGAGCACGTGTGTTATCCCTGGGGACATGCTCTGACCCCACACTGCTTGTTCTCCCTGGGGACAGGGATGGAGGTTGGTGTCTGTGTCACCACCCCAGCACGCTCAGACTCAGCTCCCCGAACCTGACCAGCACCATTCATTCCCCTGCTGCTGGAATGACACGTCTGGATGCAGGTAAGGGAGGGAATGGTACCACAGAGCTGCTAAGAAGTCCAGGAGAAAAGTGATGCCACAGCACAAGCACAGGGAAGAAGCATATGGAGTTGATACATTACACAAGATTAAATTATGTCCAAAGGCCAGCTTAAACATGGAGCCAAACAGGCTGCAAGGCCCTGGGCTGCAGTGCTGAGCTGATCTGAAGAGCTACAGATAGGAGAACAAATTTACACACACTACAAAGAGTTATCCCAGTATAGGAATACGGTGGAACAGATTTAAATGCCAGATCCTGGAAATAAGTGAAGCAACAGCAAGGTGTCCTCCACACATAACATTAATAACAAAAATAAATAACTGAGATTACTTAAACTAAGAAACCCAATTAAACAGGAACAAAGCCCCTTAAGAGGGGATATGAAAAGGATGTTCCAACAATGGTCCTGTATCTCCTTTGACCGCACGAACATCAGGGAAAGCATAAATCAAAACCTAGACACGTCGGAAAGCCGCCGGCGAAGCTGCAGGAAAGCTGACTTGATCTGAAGTGAGGAGTGAAACCTTGGAGCCAGGCTCTGGCGGAGGGAAGAGCTGATGTGATTGAAAGTGAGCAGCCAGGAGAGGAGCCAGAGGGCCCGGAGCAGCCGCAGGGATGAGGGAGAGGAGCTGCAGCAGGAGCTCTGGAGGAGAGAAGTCCAGCAGCTGGACCAGCACGCCCGGGTGCTGATGACACCACACAGCCCCTGCCAAGTCCTTTGGGCCAAATTCACCTCTGGGTCTGGGCTGGGACGCAGTGAGTGGACATGAAAACATTCTGCTTTAACAGCCTGAGCACACACTTACTGGTGTTGGCCACGTGAGAGTCAGGAAAAGAGGCTGGCAGGAGCTGGAAAGGGAAAGTTTCATTGCCCAGCCCTGAGCCGAGTATTGCAGAGATGAAACAAACAGTGACATGGGTAAAAAGTCAATTAAGAATTGGAAAAGTCTTTTAGTATTCCCAGGTATTGTCAGACCCTCAGACAAAGGATGTTTAAAAAAAAAATTATTTTCCCTTTGGTAATTACCACTTTAAAAGGTTTCCGCTCCGCATTGTTTCAGTGGGGGAAGTTATTCCAGGGCCTCTCTCCGTGGCCAGCAGAAATCTTTTTGTTGTGGGTTTTTGGCAAGGAGGAGCAGTGTTCTTCCAAACAATACTGTATGCTGGTGGCTGAGGGCCAGGTTTATCCCTCGGTTACAGTGGCACGAATATCAACAAACTTGTCGAGTGCCACCGAGTCACACCGTGACACTGAGTCCGGCCACAGCACTGCTGACCCTCCCAACTTGTTACCTTCGAGCCCATGATTTATGTTGTTTTTCCTTCAAGTCCTGGCTCTGGGAATCACGTTGAGTGCCGAAGGATTTCAGTTTTCATTAAAACAAAAAGGTCATCCCATGAGCACTGAAACTACTCGTGTCGCTTCCTATGGTTTTGCGTCTCGAGACTGTTTTCGGTGCCTAAAAATGTACGAACTGAGAATGAAAATGTTTTTGTGGTTAAGTGTTTGTAAGAAGCATTTCCCACGTGGGTTTTCTGGTGTCTAATAATACATGAACTCATGGTACAGATGTTTTGGGGCATTTACAAGATTCTTTTCCTCCTCTCAACCATCTCATTTCATCATACTTGCACAGACTTAATTATCTGCGAGCCCTCAGCCAAATGCGTGAAGCAGGCCAGTGGGTTCAGGAGTCATCTGGGGAGAGAGGACACGGGCAGACAGACACCGTGGCAGCATTAGCCTTATTTTGGTAGGAAATTAGATTTTAAGTATTTTCTGACTCCCCTAATTGCAGGGAAAACAGCGAGGAAGCACGACCCGAGCTTTTGCAGGAGGGTCAGGGAGCAGACAGCCAGTGAAAGAAGCTGCTCCCCGAGGGTCTCATCCTGCTTCTGCCAGACCTTCTGCAGCAGTGAGGCCCCATCCTGCTCCCGGGGAGCTTCTCCCACGGCACAGAACTCACGGGCTGATCAATCCATCCCCTCCATCATTTTTTTAATCTCAGCAGGGAACATTAGGCCCGAACCAGTGGTTAATTACCCACTGCCACTCACAGCAGGCGGGTGAGGAGCCGTGTCAGGGTTTCCATTACACGCGGGCGCGTAACGCGGTGGCACATCGGTGCCACGCCGGTGCCACGCCACTCAGGGCACGCATTGAGTCATCCTTTTGCAACAGCCAAACCCCCGGGGAGCTTCCCTTTCCCCCTCCTCACCCTGGCCTCGGTGGGGATTCACCCCCTGCCTTTTGCAAAGCTCCCTCCCAAGTGGCCCGGCAGTGAGAGGGTGGGCAGGGGGCATGGTTGGCACCCGAGGGCCCCTGGAAACGGAGGTTTGTTGTAGGTCTTGGATGGAGTTTGGGCCATGCTGCGACCAGCTGGGCTGTCAGCAGCAGCCAGGTCTGTGACACGTGGAGACTGACCCCAAAATAACTGGGGAGGGCTGGGAGGACCAGTTCGCCCCAGTGAGTGCAGAGGCATCGAGCCCTGAGCACTGGGAGAAGGTGGAGCTGCAGCCACTTGGCTCATCCCTCCCTTGTGCTTCCCGCATCCCTCCCGCCAAATAGAAAGGGAAATCCGGGATTTTCGGCTGCTTTTCATTGCCTCTCGCTCTGCACACAGCAGGGTGGGGAGGGATTAGTCTCCATTTCCTGCCTCCAGTCAGTTCCAGGGCTGCCCAGACGGGTACCCCGGGCCAGGGGCTCCCTGACCCATGACCACGATGCCGTCAGACCCCACATCGCTGCAACAGCTGCCCCATCCTGCCTCCTGCTGCCCCCAGCACATCTCCCCAGAGCCCCCAGACGTGCCTCCCAGCTGCTCTGCTCAGTCAGCCACAAACCACATTTCCCCTCCTTCCTCACTTGGTTGCAGTTTCTAACTTGTGCTTAGTTTCCAATATGGGAAGTAGAAGTGCTGGGGAGGGCACTATGATGAACGAAAAACCCCAGACTCTCAGAGCAATGCACAGAGGAACCTAAAGGGAGAAGAAAAGGATGAACAGAAAGGGGGTTATTAAGGGGGATTTTTGGGTGCTGCTTTCCTGGCAGGCAGGAGAACAAGCCCCCTCACCTCGAGTCACCAGTGTCACTGTCATCAGTGTTACAAATGAACAAACTTCATTTGTTTCCCTGTCACCACCATCATAGCCAGACACTACCAAGATTGTCACACAACTCATCCCAAACAGCTCCTCAACACCTCTGAGTGAAGGGCCTGGATCCTGCTGGCTGTCCCCTGGAGCTCAATGCCCAAATTAAAAAGGCAGGTGGCAGCTGTCAGCAGGATGGGATCGGGGATTCCCCACTCCCGGGCTGCCAGAGGGAGCAAAGACCTGATGTCCTGCTGCCAAGTGCTGCTGCAGCCCCAGCACGAGCCCAGAGAAGCTGGAAGAGGAGTGAGAACATGGGGCTGAGGAGATGCCTGCATAGGGCTGCACAGAGATGACCCAAGAAAACCAACAAATCAGCCTCTGGATGCAAACAGAACTTGGGATTCATAAAGTCAGGACTTTAGGTTAAGACAGAGGAAATTCCTTGCCATAGAGACACAGAGGAAGACGAACACCTGAGATGCTGCTCATGACCAGCATCTGTCTGGAGGTGATGCCTGAAAGCTGTGGATCAATCACGATATCAGGGTGTGCTCTGGGGCACCAGCAACACGCTGCCCTCTCCAGACCCTGTGTGTGATGCCACACACATGACTCCAAGAGCTGGGAGCCAAAAACCCCAAATATCACACGTTCTGCCCAACCTGAAACTGAACCCCCAGCCCCCCTGGCCTGCTGCAGTACAGCACTGTCATAGGACAGAGCAGCCGGGAGGAGCTGGGGAGAGCCATTTATCCTTGGGGCAGAGGAGCCAATCCTTCCAGCAACGTTGATACCATAACAATGCAACTAAAGCACTCCAGGTTCACCACAGACAGAGCCAACACCGAGCTGCATCTGGCTGTCCCCTGTCACTCAGGCTGCTTTACCACCTCCCACGTCCCACTGAAACCAAAGATGCTATTTGCATCTAAGCAGCATGTAACAGCCAGCACAGTGACCAAACCAAGCTGCTGCAGGACAGGGCTCCTGTCAGGGATGCTCCTTAGCACTATTTGAAGCTCCCACGGCTAAATCCAGCCCTACCTGAATGCAGCAGCGGTGCCCATCTGTGCTTGGCAACGCTTAAACAAAAGCAAATTGCTCTCTGATGCACAGGGACACCGGCGTGCTGCGAGGGGCGGGGGATGTGCTGGAGCCATGTGTTGGCTTTGGAGAGGTGCCGAGAGCCCCGGGGCACGTCGGGGCTGGCCAAGGAGCAGCGACTGTGTGTGACAGGAGGATGCTCCAGCAACACCACGGGCCACAAGGGCACAGCTTGTGTCAGCAAGAAGTGGTGCCACCCACCTCTGCAGTGGCAGCCACATCTGAGGGCAGGCAGGGTCCAGCTCGAGGCTTTCACTGCATGTCAAGGCACACCTCTGCTTCTGTGCTGCCACTCTCAGCTGTCTCAGCTGCTGCACAGCCCAGGGCTCTGGGCTGCTGGAACATGGGGTAATTAAATAGGGACATCTCTGATGGAGTCCCTGGATGGGAGATGCCCAGGGCTATACCTGTGCTCTGCTGTGACATTTGTGGTTGTGAATGGGGCAAAACCTTCATCCCTCCTGTGTTTGCAGCTGGCATACTCCAAATCAAGTGGCTATATTGATAACAGCCTTGTCCCTGGTCCAGCCCCCTACTGCTGGACGCAGCACGGGAGGCTGTGCAGAGCAGGAATGGAGCCACGGGCGGGAGACACCCACAGCTACTGACTCACCACCTCTGCTTAAGGAGGGCAGGAGAGCCAGGGCCAAATTGTCCCTGTGCTCTGGCAAAGACCCCAAGCAGGCACTGAACACCCCGCCTTGGATGGCCTGTGCTCTGCCAAACCAGCCAGTAACCGGGACTTGCCTTATTTGAGCACACGTGGGCACGGGGCAGCACTGGCAGCACTCACAGCACACTCCTGCAACAGCTGCTCCTGCAGGCACTGCCCTGGGCCCTGATGCACAGTGACAGATGAGAGCAAATTGCACTGATGGGTCCTTATTGAATCAAACTGTCAGGAGGCAGCTGCTCTGCGCCCGAGCTGTCGCGTGTTGGGGTGCCCAGCCCCGGGGTGTGGGGATGGAGCCAACTACTGCCAGCAGCTCATGGGCACCAGGACTGACTGTGCAGCTGCCTCGGCAGTGCCCGCAGCCAGGAGAAATGCTCTGCTGAGTTCCAGGGTCCCCACGGCACCGTCAGGATGGAAAGTGAGAGCAGAGAGTGAGAAAGCTGAACGCGCAGAGAGGAGATCCCATTTCACTTGAGAAAGGGAAAGTGCAAGAGGCAGAGCCTCTGCCTCCTGGAGATACACATCTACAGAGCAAAAGCTACAAGAGGAGCAAATTCTCACGTTGCCCTCAAACTTCAGACAGGGAAGTTGGTGCTGAAGGATGGGACGGAGGAGCAAAGAAACAGAGAAATGCTCTAGGAGGTCACCTTGAACATCAGTTCATGGTCTTAGCTATAGATAGGCTGTAATGTCACCAAAATCGGTGGCTTTACCTTGCTGTACACCAGTCGGGGATGTGGCACTGGGTACTTCACCTCATTTTCTCTGCAGTGAGCACTAGCAAGCACAGCTCCAGCCAGGCCACTTATAAAAAGATATTCAAAGTAGATCGATGGAACAATTACTGGAAACATTGTCTCCTTCTGCACTTGCAATAAACGGAGAATTAGCACTGCTTTAATTAGCAATAACTCCATCAGGGCAGCAGGAAGAGTTGGTCAGACAATTCCAGCCCCTGTGGCAGTGGAGCACTGGCAAAGTGTTGGAAAGCACAGGGAGCTGTGGCACACGCGAGGCAGCCACCAGAGATCCACTGGCGTGGCCAAGCCTGATCTGCTGACTGTGCATGGGCCAGGCACAGAGGCCTGGTGAACACCACACATCCCAAAATCTGCAAATAGGACGTCTCAGAGGCAATAGTGCTCTGGCTGTGATGACAAATCCTCAGGCAGGATGAGCCCCAAGGCAGGCTGTACCCCAGGGTGCTGCGTCAGACACTGGCCAAGGCTCCAGAGGTCTGGGTTTTCATTCCACTTTGGCAACCCTCGTCTGCATGACTGCATCAACACTGTCCTGCTAACTGCTTATTTGCAGTAACCCTGATATTACTGGCCCGGCCCTCCCCTGGCTGTGTTTCACTTGTTTGTTCAGATGAACACAGGCACATGAAGAGGTGAAGGCTCCAGATGCTTTAGTACCAGTGACCCAAACACAGCAGCAACCAGTGACCCTTTCCCCCATCCCTTTCCAACCAGTGAAAAGGCTCAGGCATCACACCCAATTATTCCCTTACTGCCCTTGCAGATGAGAATTCTACCTGGAATTCTTTTCCCATAGCTTCTAGTTTTCTCCAAAGAAACTGAGTGACGATTCGCCGGAGGGGAAAGGAAACTTTGGCCAGGGGCAGGGATGGAGGGATTTGTTGTTTTTGACTGCAACTGTGGTCAGGAAACGGTCCTAGTGCTCATTTTCAGCTCCTCCCTCTTGATAACATCTACCCTATGAAGGCAGTGGAAAAGAAACAGCCTTTGATACGACCTAGACCGAGTCTGATTCACGGCAGGGCCGTTTGCAGCTGTCACTTCACCCCAGTGCTGGCACGCGGTTTCAACCTGGGACTGACACCAGCACCGACTCCCTGACCCCTCTTGACTCCCAGTTTGAGCCACTTGACTCCCAGTTAAAGCCTTCCCAGCTGGGCTGCAGGAGATGGCGAGTGGCTCTGCCCCAGCCCAGTCCCGCAGCAGGACAGGAGGCTTTGACCCCAGGTCACACCGTGGCCCACAGGCACCGCTGCAGTTGTGACCCACATGCAGCTCCCAGGGGGGAGCTGAGCCCCCCTGACCCAGCGTGAGGGAAGCACCTCCCTCCCAGCCACCAGGATTCAGCCTCCCAAGCTTCCCAAGGAAGGTGCATTCCCAGCCCCTTCACAGCACTGTGGACCATTCCCGCTGCAGGACACGACCCTCGAGTGCCAGCTGGATCCCTCGGGATTCAACAAGCACAGCCCTTCACTCCTTGGTGCACGGGAAGTAACACCATTCCCACCCACTCCCGCAAGGATTAATTAGTTATTTACGCAGCACTCCAAGGTAATACCGGTGCTGCAAACAGGAACAATGAAGCTGGAAATTAGTAGCTCATTACTGCTGATCTGAAAGTTCTTCTGTGTGCCAGAGGAAAACGTTTCACCCAGGATACCTGGGCTGCAGTCAGCTAAGACACTTAAAGCTCAACTGAACGAGGTCTCAAACGCAGCAGGGAATAAGCCTGTGCCACAGCAAACCTGGGAACTAATCATTTGCTCCCATCACCAGCTCCTCCGAGCCTGGCTCTGAGGTCAAACCAAGCTTTTATCTTCTCCTGTATTTCAATATGCTGGGGGAAAAAAAATAATATTAGAGGAATAAATTAGCATGTGAAATGTAATTTAACTAATTAGCTCGCTGGAGTGGAAAATATTTGCTAACCACTTTGAAGTCAAACCGACTGCACTTCTTGGGACATCACAGAGGAGAAAGGACAGAGGCAAAGATGGGGAGACTGCCAGGACAGGCTCTGGAGGATGTAAGTGCCCAAGCAGGACACTGAGATCTTCCCACGATCATTTCTCTTTTCTTCTCACTCTGTAGAGCTGCATTAAGTGTCCAACTCAGAGACAGCAGAGCTGGGAGAGACCATGGCTGTGCTGCCATTTGCTGGACATTGCAACAAGGGGGGATTTCCCAGTGATTTTCATCATGACACAGGGCTGGGTCAGCTGCTTGGAATCAGCCTGGGATGCACAACCAACTCACCAGGCAGGAGGGATGCACTGGGACTGAGCAGCAGCATCCCACCACTGCGGGACATCGGTCCCTCCCAGCCCTGCGGGCTCCCACTGGCAGGGAGTGGATATTGCCAATTAAGCTGACAAACAACGTGCCATAAAGCTCCATCATAGTGGGGAACTGTCTGAGATGCCACAAGAAGCCGTTATATCACTTGCAACAGTCTGTTCATTGATTTCCCCATCTCCCAGATATAGAAACTGTTGCTCTTTTATTAGCAAACCTTTGGAAATCCCTCCCTGTAATAGCAAGAGAGGCTGCCTGGGCCATTTTGCAACTGCTGTGGCTGAATTATGAAAGGGAGGATTGACAGCCCCTTGGAAAGGCAGCAAGGGACACAGAAACAATGTGTCCTCTGCCCGACATGCACCATTGGGAGTAGCCTGAGGGATATGTCCCCCTTCCAGATGGGCACCCACTGAACACGGGCATGAGTACCCCATGTCTCTCCATCACCTCCAATGCTCCACTGCCAGCTGGTGAAATATTCCCCAAAGGAGCCCCAGTCCATTGTTGGGGCAGAACAGTTTTCCTGAATAACAGGAATATGAGGTGTTGACCCAACAAAGTTGCTGTTCTGGGAGAACAGGTTTGAGCCAGAGGCTCATGTCTTTTGGAGTGTCCCAACCTGGGCTTTGCCTGCCACCCTTGCTCCTTTCTGACACCAAAGCCATGCTCCACTGGGAATCCAGCCTGAGATGGGTCAGCTGTGTGCTCAGTGAATGAATGTGCAGCACTAGGAAAGCCCGGTTCTCAAGCCAGGCCTTCCCCACAGCTATGGTCCCACTGCTGATGGAGGCTGATGGACAGGATCCTGCACAAGAGCCCCAGGAAACGCAGCCCCCAAACTTTTCCCAACCTGCTTGCACAATCTCCAAGA
This sequence comes from Corapipo altera, assembly GCF_003945725.1. Classification (NCBI taxonomy): domain Eukaryota; kingdom Metazoa; phylum Chordata; class Aves; order Passeriformes; family Pipridae; genus Corapipo; species Corapipo altera. Next base: position 3,969,835 of record NW_020884901.1, on the reverse strand, counting down.
AGAAAGAAAATTAATGAGCCTGCAAATCCTAAAATAGAGGGGGAAATGCCAGCACGGCTCCCTCTCCCCTGCCCACGCAGCCTGGGGACGAGACAGCAGGGAGATGAGCAGGGACCTGCACACGGGGGTGGGTGTGAGACACCAAACCCTGCCTGGCTGGGGGAATCTTTCAGCTGTGAAAGAGGAGTTTCCCCATCACCCCACAGACAGAAATGCCACTCAGGATTTCCCCTCAGCACTTCCCCACTGGCCTGTGTGTCGCAGCAGACGGAGCTGGCAGCTCCACGGGGGTGTGGGACCCGCTGTGCCCCCGCTTTCCAGGAATGGAAAATGGAACCTCAAAGCAGTGGTGTGCGAGCATGGAAAGGCAGAGGAGTCCCTAACCCACCTCCTGCTCACCAGTGCTGCCAGCCAGAGCTCACCCCTGGGGTCTCATCCTGCTCTGCCCAAGGCAGGAGAGGGCAGGTGGTGAAAGCACCAGTGGACCCAGAGCTGGGAGAGGTGACCATGGCTGGGAAATGTGAAAATGGGGATGTTGGAGACCAGCTCCCAGTCTGACCTCCTGGCAGTTCGAGTTTCCACAGGAAAGCACTAACCTTTTCTGTCCTGCTCTAACGCCCCAGTGATGACCTGAGGGCTGGGGACACCCTGATGTGCCAGTTACCGACTGGTGTCTCAATGTAACACAACTCCCAGGACTGGCTGTCATCCAGAAGCCACCACAGGGTTAGTAGGTATTGCTAAAAACCCAACCACACCAAATTAAAAAAATAAAAACCAACCAGCACTAACACATTGCACAACCCCCTTAAAAATTATTTTTCTTTTCTACAAAAAATCCAGGAATACCAAAAGCACACAGAGGTCCCTAAGCGACCCAAGGCCGGGGCATTCCCTGTGCCCTGTCCCAGATGATGCCCATGTCTCCAGCACAGGGAAGGAAGCAGGGAAGCCTCCACCTGAGTCGGGCAAACCCTGAGGATCCCCCGCGCTGCACCAGGGGCCGCAGGGAAATCCAGCACCAGATTGCGCTGCTGAGCAGGAACGGATATCGGCTGGTGTAAGCCCTGAGAAATCTGCTGCTTAGAAATCAAGCTAAAGGAGAATAAAGCATCCAGCCACTGGTTCACCTGCTTCATCCCGTGCTCCAGCGACCTGCCAGCACCCGGCTGCCCTCCCTCCCTCCCGCACAGGCTGCAGGAGGTACCTGCGCTGCCCACCCCTGGCACACCCCACCCGCTCTGCAGTGGCCCTCACAGGTATCCTCGTTAGTGCAGCAATGGATCCTGGCAAAGCCCCCGGGGTGTTTCTAAATATAGGAGGCTCCCTGCAAGTCCCCTGTCCCTGCAGAGGCATTTGCAGGAGGCTGAGCTGGGGCTCCCCACCCCTACCGGGATCCAACACACCGCCCTGCAGGAGAGACCTCCCTCCTCCCCGGGCAGCGGGCTCGTTTCTGTGCTGTCATTTCAGCCCTGTAAGCACAAAGATAATGCTGAAGAGAAGGCAACGGTAACTGTGACAGATCAATGGATGGCCACCGAGAAAATCCAGATTTAAGGCTCCTGCAGTGACACTACACACCCTGAGCACACACAGCAAGAGCATGGGCTTTCCCTGCTCCAAAATCAAAGGAAGTTTTGCCTCAAATTTTAACAGCACCCGGATCACATCCAAACCCCTTACACAGGTGGGACACAGACCACTCACCACCCATCAGCTCTGGAAAGCATTGCACCTATTTTGGGTTCTCCAGTGGCTTTATCCTTCCCGACACGGATTCGTGGTGTATTTCTGTGAGGGGCAGGTTAAGGTGACAAGAGGAGCCCTCAGCAGGAATCCTCTGACCCACATCGGGAAACCTCCGCCTCAGTGCTGCAACCAGCACCAATTTTTGCATCGTGAACCAAACCCTGTGCTTGGCTGCAGCTGCAGCAGAGGGAGAGGGCAGGAGCGATGCCCAGGGACGGTGACACCAGGCAGGGCAGCCACCGAGGTGTGTGGAGGCAGAGCTGAGCTCTGCAGCCGACTGCTGCCTCCCAGGTTTTCACACCCATCGTTCCACAGTCCAGGGCAGCAGAGCCAGGACACGCAGCAAACACTCCCTTTTGCATCGAGCTACAACACGAGTCTTATTCCGTACAGAAAGGCTTTCTCTCCCTCCCAAACCCTTCCTTTCGCTCTGGTGCCCTGCATTTGTGCCACAGTCTGCCTCCAAAACACACCACTTCAGAGAGGAAACAGTCACATCTGGAGGCGGTGCCAGCTCTTGGCATCTTTAACTTCACCAGAAGTTCACCACCCCCGGACAGTGCCGGGGTGGGGTCACAGCACCTCTCTGCCCTTGCACACCCACCCTGTCCCCGGAGCCGAGCGCGGGCTGGCGGCCCAGTTGCCTTCTACTTACATCATCATCCTGCACGCTCAGGGGGATATCCAACATGCACATCTGCACAGGCTGCACCAGAGCCTTCTGCACGTTGAACAAAGGTTTTGCCTCCATCTTCCCGGGGATGGAGGGGCTGCTCATTCTTCTCTCTCTCCTCCGCCGCTCCTCTCCCAGGGAGCGGGTCCAGCCCAGGCGGCGAAGCCGATTGGAGATCTCTCTCCCTGCCCGATTTTTGTCAGCACATCTTGCCAACAGCTGCTGCTTCTGCCGCTCCAAGAGGTCTTATTTCCTTCCTCGCGAATCAAAGAGCTGCGAGGAGCTGCACCGGGAGGCTGTGTGTGCGCGTGTGTGAGCGAGTGCGCCTGTGTGCGTGCGGGTGTGCGGCCGCCGATGCTCCCCAGCCTGGGGAAGCAGCCCTTTGCGGGCACACCACGGCACTCTGCCTTCCCCCCCAGCTTCTCCTTCCCTTCAGGGCAACCCCCGGCGCTGGCTCCGGCCGCCGCTTTGCACTGGCGCGGGGTTTTCCAGCCTCATCTACATGCGTGGCACTCGCAAACCCCGCGCATTGTCTCCGAGACACAACAGGTCCTGCCTGCTGTTGATTTCTGATTATGATCAAACCGTGTCTGCAGCAGTTGCAGCATTTCCCTCTGGCTGTTGTGACAGGCAAACAAGCAGAGCTGGAAGGATGAGAGGGTGTGAGACAGAGAGCATGAATGGCCAGAGCTGGAGCCTCCCCTTTTCTTTCCTTCTCTTCTCCCATTCCTGCTTTCCATTGTCAGAGGCAGTTTCAGCTCAACGCCTTCTTGTACTCCAAGGACCGGAGTGAGGCTTAAATAATTCACATCCAGAGAGTGATTGGGAACCTTATGGCACTGAAAATGCAGTGTGGCACTAAAAGACAGTGAGTGTTAGTGATGCCTTTGTTTGTAGGACAATTCTGCGTGGAAAGTTTCACCCAGGTGAGTGTGGCCTTTCCCACCAGAGAGCCTGAGAATCCAAACCAGAGCTTTGCTAAAGGGAGTATGGCACAGAATGAGATAGGTTTGCTATGAAGAGCATTGTCCTGTAGAATTTGCACCGATGGCAGAAGTAGGATGAGGGTCTCAACATGGAGCAACACGTGTATCACCTACATACACCTATCACACAGATGTTATTGCTCCCACAAACAATAGTAAACCTGGGGCCAAGCCCAAGAGCCATCACCTCACCCTCACCAGCTGCAGACACTGGGCTCAGTGACTGGGGGAAACACCCAGGGTGTCTCTCCCCGGGAAGGGCAGCAGCAGAGAAGCAGTTTGGTGGGTTCATCAATTCACAACCAGCGAGGGGAGTCACTGGGACTACCCATGTACCCAACGGAGGAGTTTGTAAAATGCTAATTAAAAGTACCCATTGCCCTCAAACAAACAGGAGTTTATGACCTTCCATCTGCCCTTCATGCTGGGCCCACCAAGGATGACATAAATAGGGCGAGCAGACCCTGCTCCAGGCAGGTATTTTTATGTGGTTTCCCACTGCAGGCTGCAGTGGGTCCCACTTTGGGGAGTCTCTTGCCATAGATCAGGGACGGTGCAGCTCTTTCCCGACTTTCCCAAACCCAGCCACTGCCTGAGGCCACAAACCCGGCTTGCAGCACGCCTGGGTTTCGGAGCAGAGCCGAGGAGCCCCGCTGAGCCAGGCATTCCTGCGGCATTAGGTAAGCTGGGCTTGGCAGCCCCGCTCTGCGCCCGGCCAGCGCTGGGCTGACTCACTCACACAGGAGCCAGAGCTGGCAGAGACAGCGGGGTTAGAGGGGTCTCACACACACACACAGACCCTTCGTGCTGGGCACCTTCCCAGCACACCAGGGCAGAGTGTGGGACTGCGGGGTTCCAGACCGTCATTTTCTCAACACAAGGGTGAGAAAACCAGCTCTTACAGGCTGCAGGAACGGGAACTAATGGGCAAGCCTGGAACAAGACCAGATTGGGATAAACACACCATAAATTTTTAAGCAGAAATTAGACAAGATTTTTCAACCACCACGGGGCTGAGACAAGCAGCAGGAAGGACAACACGGCAGCACTGCAGTGGCCCCAGGAATGGTTTCGCAGGGGAGGAGAGAGGGGAGGTCACAGCCAAAGCACATGGACAAGGAAAAGTATTCAGGGCCATCTCCCATCTTCTGCCTGACAGCATTTTGGCAACTCTTTCCATGGCACAGAGGTAGTGGCACAGGCCAGGAAACACCCTGGCACAGCCAGTCTCTGTCCCTCTCTGTACATGATGCCTTGGTGACTCAGTACAATGTGCATTCCCATGGAGGACAGTCCCACATTTCACAGTGCTGTCACCAGAAACAAAACCTGGCCCCAGCACGGGCAGAACCCACAGCTCTGGTTCCAGGAAAGGTGATTCAAACCTGTGCTTCAGCCCCAGCTCAGGTTACTCACCTACCTGCAACAACTGGTCAGCAGAGCTTGGCTTTCCAACAACAGCTTTCCAGTAACAAGCTGGGCTTGGCCAGCTGGGATTGCAGCTTCCAACAAGCCTAAGTGGCTGTACCAACATCCTGACGCAGATTTCACACTCAAATGCCAGAAGCTACAAGGGCTACCATTCCTAGGAACCCATTCATCATTCTGCTCAGAAGTTAATCTGTCCCATGAGAACGGGATTCCCTGCAGAGGTGGTGTGGAGGTGTAGGAGTCCCACCATCTGCTGGTGCCCAGGTCTGCAGGGCTCCCCTGGACTTCATGGTAACATCAAGGGATAGAGACAGAGGTTGCTACCCCAGAGCAAACACTTCTGGCAGGGGCTCAGTCTGTTCTGCTGGTCCCCGGAGCCCAATGACCTCCCATGAGGCAGCCAGAAAGATGCCCGAGGGACAATCCTTCTGGAGAAAGTCACAAACCACACGGGCAGACTGCAAAGGAGAACAAAACCCCAAGTGTAGGGTCCCTTCCAGTGTAGTGTCTCCAAGAAGAGACACTGGGCAGGGCAGCAGAAGAAGAGGTTGGACAAAAGAAGAGGTGCTCCAGAGAACCAGCTCAAACCAACCAGAATGGCACATGGGAGCTGCTGTGCACAGAATGCTCTGGTCAAAGGTAACCAGCCAGATGTTGTGGGCATTTACACAGTCCCAGAAATAGTGTGAAACCTTCCCCTCCTCTCCCAGGGCCAGCTCGTGCATGTCCACCCACCAGTGTCCCCAGACACCTGCCCCAGTTGTGTTAACAGTCCTTCAGCAGAAACCGGCAAAGTGGCTTTGAACAAATTCCCTTTGGGAGATCTGCAGCAGAAGCACAAAGCAAAGAATCCCCTGACATCAAACCAGCCCAGACAGGGTGATCCTACGCAGATCTTTAAATGACAGCCTCATCCTACTGCTCCTCCAGTCTGGCTGACACGAGTGGAAACCGTGCTATGATCCCAGATCTTCCAGAAACAGCAGCCAAGCACCTTAACCATCCCACTGCATGGATAACAGAGAGCCATCCCCACAGGCACAGGGAGCTTCTGGAACCCCACGGCAGCCTGTGCCAGCCCAAGGAGTGGGGGAGCCCTGCCAGGGGTGCAGGAGAAATCTCCCCCTGGTGTCTCCGTACCTCTGGCACACAGGGAACCCCCAGCACAGCCACTGATGTTTCCCTGCTTCATTTTGCACTGGAGCTTTATTGTTCCTGCAGCTCCAGCTGAGCAGATGAAGCCCATCATGAGACCTCACTGCTTAGCAACGATTACTGGGAAAATACTGTTTTCCAGTAACAGTCTTGGCAGGAACAGAGCAACTGCAGGGCAAATACACTGCAATTCCTGTGCCGGATGCATCCTGCTCCCAACTGCCCTACTGCTGTCCCAGGGAGAGACCGACTCCTGCACTGGGAAGTGCATCCATTCCTTAAGGTCTAAACAGACTCTGCAACCCTGCAAGCACATCATTTTGAGCATACCAGGATGGACCAGGACTGAACCTCTGCACAGGATGCAGGTTTCAGGGACAAACTCATAAACAGGAGGATCTTGATACTCAGCATTCCTGCCATGCTGTGAACATTCCAGGAACTGGGACCAACCTCTCCTATCACACTGGTCATTCCTTACACCAACTGAGTCACAAAGGCCCAGCTAAGGAAGGCTGACTCTAGTGCTTGATGCAGTTAAGCATCAAAGGCTTCCACAAAATTAAAGAAATTCCCTAGAAATAACAATGGCCAGTTTGTTTTTAAAAGGAAATTGCAACTCCCTGTATTGTGCCCAAGCCCAAACATCACAGCATCCTGCACCAGAGGAATGACAGAAAACCAGCTGGTTTATTTTCAATGTGTGAAGCTGATAGAAAGGCAAAGAGGAAAGAAAGTGGCATGAGAGTAAAAGGCAAATGGAAAATCCCAAAAGCTCTTCCCCTTTGATATTTCTCAGTAATAGAAAGAGGAAACCTGGTTTCAAAACCACGGAAATCCCAACCCAACAGCATGCCTCTGGAGAAATCTGGCATTTACAGAAAACCTACAGGTAGATTTAGAGAGGCAGGGACAGGCACAGACATGGAGATGGATGCCTGCTGGGACTTCCAGGATACCACGAGCAGGCAGGATACCTATTGATACCTCAGTGAAAATCAAAGGCACTTTGGCATCTACACATGTGTGTGCTTCTGTATATCCCATCTGAAATCCATTTCTCTTGTCTCAAACTAGTTGTGAGAATAAATCCCATTTGATTTGAATCTGCACCCTTGTTTTTAGGCATTTACTCGAAGAAGCCTCTGTCGTTCCCTCCAAGTCACTCCCGGCAGCAGCCGCAGCCCAGGCTGCACCTCACGCCTCTGGAAAACCCGTCTGGCATTCAGCATCCTGAATAAATTCCCATGCTTCCCAGAATAGATATGTATGCAAAATTAATTCACAATCAAGCCCGTGTGAAGCACAAGACGGCCTTTTAATAGGTGCAGAGTAGCAATTACCAGTGCAGAGTGAAAGCCAACAAGCATTAAAGGAAGGGTGGGGGGAAAACCAATTAGTTTTCTCGGGATCCCTCCACACATTTGTCACTTAAGGGATTTCAATTTTCACACTCCCCTGGGGGCTGAGAGTGTACCCTGGGAGCCACTGTGTCTCCCGTGGGGAGGGGATGGGGATGTGTCCCCATGGCCTCCCCTGCCGTGGTCCCCAGGATGTGGCTGTGCTGGGCTGGTCTCCATGGAGACTGTCACCGCAGCAACGGGGACCAGCGGTGCTCGTGGGGCTGCAAAGGAGACGAGGATCACCTCTCCCCTCTAGGAAAGGGACTATCAGGTACCCACATGCCTCCTTTCTGCTTCCAGCACTGTTTTCCTGCATTGGCAGGATAAAAGGGATGTGCTGCCTGCAATCCATCTGCCTCGTCCCTTGCCGAAAACGCTTTATCCTGTTGAGATCAGTCCCACGGGAGCTGGTGATACGGAGCTGTCAGGGTGGGTAAGGATCGGGAGGGAGCCGTGCTCGGGGCTGTCATGGCAACAGTTGATTGAGTTTCCATAACCGCCTCCCCCGGGAGGTGGGGACAGAGCCCGGGCTGGGGACAGCACTGCTGCAGCCCCCAGGTGCCCATGGGTGGGGAGTTCAGGGTGGACAAAGCTGCCCTAGGAGGGGACCTGCCATTCCACCACGACATGGCCATTCCATCAGATGGGGTAGAGGAAGGACCCCTGACCCTGAGTGACTTCCCACTCCCTCCTGCCCCCCATTCCACCACTCTGCAGGAGGGAAGGAGGGAAGAAGGAAATAAGGAAAACAAGCACCACATAACTGCCTGCAATCCACAGCTGCTCCCACGACCCCCTTCTTGGTTCACCCCAAATCCATTTCCCACTAGGTTAAGCCCTTTTAATGGCACCTCCATGGCCTCCCCACTCCACGTGGGCCACACTGTGCTGCTGGAGAGACCCTGGCATGGCACTAACGCCGGGAAACCCCTGGCACAGGGCCCACATGTTTTCTGCATGTATTGCTGGGATGACTGTACTCCTGCCCAGATGCCCCACTTCCCAACCTGGGCAGACACAGCAGGCTTTGGAGCTGAGGCTGCATGGGTGTGGGAGGCTGCCACAAACACCCACATGCCCATTGCTGTTCCCTGCCAGCTCCAAACCTGAGGGAAAGTCCCATCATCTCCCAAGACACCTGCCCATCAGGGGAGCCCGCAGCACAGGAAGATTTAAGAAAGACAGGGGCCAAGAATAAGCTCCCAAACATCAGCACAGCTTGTCCCCTCTAGGGCAGCTCCAAACAGTGCCCTGGCAGTGCAGCCACCCTGCTGGGACCCAGGTGGGCACAGCACAGGACACAGCACAGGGCACAGCACAGGACACAACAGGGCTCAGCTGTCCCCACACCAGCTCAGCAGCACGACCAAGTGCTTCCCACTGCAAACATCTTTGATGGAGAAGAGAAAGATGCCGGGGGGAATGGAGAGCTGAGGGTATAGCAAACCATGACAATCCCTGCTGTTACCAATTGCACTTTTCCTGCAGGGATTTATTCCACTTGCCAACAGGCCAAAGCAGCAGCCTGTCTGTGGCGAGGCCAGACTGGCAGCAAGGCCTGGGCATCTCTCTGGGCACATGTCTGCAGACAACCAGGGCCACGCAGACACGGTGGAAAGCACAGCACACTGTCTGGAGCGTTCACCAGAGATGGAGCATCCACTAATTCACCCACTTGGCCAAGCCTCCAGCTCTGGGCAGGGCTGTTCCCTTCAGCATATTTTCCAGGGCTTAGCTGAAGCTTAAACAAACCCAAAAGAGGAGGTTCCAGTCTCCCCGCCCTCAGAGCCTGCTCTCATTGTGCTGTTAAAAACCGTCTCAGCTCCTCACACAGGCTTCAGCCTGCATTACACATGGCCCAGAGGTTATCTACAGATCCACACCACTGCTCCGTGTCACTTGGCAGACAACAAACTGTGGGATAGAGAGATAACAGACACAGCTCTGGCAGCCTGGAGGTTTCCAGCCCTACACCCTGAGCCAAAGGCTCTCCAATCCTCCCTCTTCATGACTATTTTGCAGGCTACGGGGTTTAAAGAAGTCTCCACCACGGGCAGTCCCCTCTGCACCAGCCTGTGATAGCCAAGGACATGAGAAACACTTGTTGCATGGCCAGATTCCTGAAGCAGGTTGATTTTCCTGGAAGTTTCCTTCAGGGCTCCCATCCAGCTGCTCCCCACCCTCCCATTCCAACAGAAAGGTTCCACGTTGCTTCCTCGGCTGCAGGGGGAGTAAATGCTTTGTGCAGAGCTCTCCCAAGAGGCACGGCCCTGGATCAGAGAGGGAGAGGCATTCCAGACTGGAATCCCCTGAGGGAGGGTGAGGAGGGGAAGGACAAGGCGTGGTGGGACTGAGCAGACCCCAAGGCTGTCAGCTCTGATGGACACAGTCCAGAGAGCACAGAGGCCCTTCCCTGACCTCCTGGGGGCTGAGGCTGGACCTCGGCTTTCCCAGGCCTGGCCCCTGTGCAGCCCACCACGGAGGGGGCTGGGAGCCTGCTGCATTTTGGGGATGGCAGTTGTGAGCTCTCTTTGCTGCTGCACAGATTAATGAGCCCATCCTACCAACCTGCTCTTTCCAGATGCTTTCTCACAGCAGAGGGGAGTGCGAAGCCCCCCAGGCACTGCAGAGCAGTCCCTGCTCTCAGCTTTCAGGCCAAGCCACCAAGACCCCCCTCAAATTCAGTCTCCTTTTCTCCAGTCAAAAACCCCAGTGACCTCGGCCGCTCCTCGTACGGCTCCTTTACCATTTCCACAGCCCTTCTTTGGATGCTCTCCAACAGCTTTATATCCTTTTTTTCTTTATTTTCAGGAGCCCCCTCCCAGCCTGGCACTCAGCACAGGGGGCAGCACTTTCCCCCCTCTAGCCCCAGAGCCATCTCTGGCCGCACACCCCACACAGCCCTGTGGTGACTGTGCTGCAAATCGGATGAAGCTCATTCCCGGGGGCCCACCATTGATTTCCGTTGCCTAACGACAGGAAAGCTTTATAATCCTATTAACTAAACACCCTTTCAAAGCAGCACAGGGAACAGTGCAAAGGGGACTTGTGTAAGCAGTCAGAACCACCCAGAGCCCTGGTAGGTGCTGGATGAGTTCCCCAAAAGCAGGGCTGTGACACCCAGAGTGGCCAGTGCAGGGTCAGTGGTGGCCACCACAGAAACAACTTGGATCCCACCATGAAACACAGGTCACTGAGCCGGGAGGGCTTGCACAGGGACATGGTGCCCACACAGGCAAACTGGCAGGAGTTGGCCCCTGAAATGTTCACAAATATTATTGCACCTGGCCCTACTTAGAGATGTTTGACAGCAAAAGATACACAGCTTTGGCCAAAATATATAAACATTTCGTGGGAGAATGTGAATTTCCTTGTGGTTTTCTAAGGAGAAAGGATACATTTCATCATCTATTTGCAAAACGTTTCAAGAGTGCATCCCTCCCTGCTAGTTAGAAACGATAGCCAGTGCGGGACACACACACACACACACACACACACACACACACACACACACACACA
>NW_020884901.1:3901465-3958909 GCF_003945725.1 Corapipo altera | reverse complement strand
CACACACACACACACACACACACACACACACACACACACACACACACCCACCATAAAACAAGCTTGCAGAGGATGTAAAATCTCAATTGCCGACCCAGTCCCAGGTACCCAGAGCCATGCTGCACTTCCACACGAGGGTGAGAAGCCTCCACGCTCTGGTGAGCTCCGAGGAAACGCAGCGACAGGAGAAAAACAGGAGAAGCCGCGGGTCCTGTGGCCAGACCTCCCACCAAGTGCACAGCAGGGGCTGTGCCACCGGGCAAAATATGGATGGATGGATGTCTGGCTGATACCTCATCAGACTAAAATCCCTCCGGGTGCACATTCCCTCCCGGCGGCAGGTGGGGATATCCGCAGCGGTTCGCCTGAGGAGGAGGGTCCGCGCTGCGGCAGGAGGGAGATAAACGTCTCTCCACCAGCGGGGACGCACCTTCCCCAGACTGCGGGAGCATCCATCACTCATCTCCCTTTCCCTTTAATTATTGCTATTCGCACAGCTTTGCAAATCGCCAGGCCTCATATTTTCCATGGTGGGTTTTGGATGTGGAAGCACAGGACGAGGCTCTCTGTCAGGGGACACAATGCCACCAGTGCCACACGGTCCAGGAGTCTGGGCATGGTCTCCTAAACAAAACCCTTCCTCTTTTAGTGTTTATCTCACTGGAGGCAAAATAAACTGCCCTCCACGAGCACTGGGGAAGGAGAGTGTCCAAACCCCCCCCAGTGGGACAGGGGGACCACAGGCTGTGGCTTCCAAACCCACCCCACCGAGGCACAGCGCTTGACCAGCCTCATTATTTTGGTGGCACTGAGGACAGCACAGCCACCAGAAAAGCCTTCCTGTCACCATGGAAATGCTGAACGGCAGGGTTTGAAGCCTGCTGGGACTTTCAACCTCTGCCAAGAAAAACAGGGCCCTTAAACAACCACGAGCCCTCAGTGTTTGGAGGAGGAGGAGACTTGTGCTCCCCTTGGCTGGGCATGGGGCAGCCAGCGTGGGGCTTCTCCCAGGGAAAATACCCTCGTGGGTTGAGATACAAATGTTTTAATAATTGAAATATAGTAATAATGATGATGATAATTATGATAAAGAAAGGACACCCAGCCCTGCTCTTCCAGCCTCCGCACAGGTAGCCCCATCCCTCAGCTGCTCCTGCCCTGGACCAGCTGCCCTCTCCCAGGGGGCACCCACCAGATCTGCCCCACAGACACCCCACAGCTCGGGCAGTAGCTGCTTTCTAGGCCTGCACAGCCAATGCTTTTGTGCACCTCAACCACCACCACCATGGGAAGCCTCCTCCATCCCCTCCCAGAAGATTCCACCGCTGGCTCTCCCCGGGGCTGCCCAACCTCCTTGGAGAGGGGCTAAAAGCAGCCAAGGGCCGGCTGTATTCCCATTCCGTGTAAATTGGAGCGGGACACGCAGCAGCAGCCACCCTGACCAGGGTGTTTCCGCCTGCCCTGGACCTTTCCACGCCACCCTGACCTGGCGTTGTTTATCACACCGGTGGCGTCTCCTCCCCAGGGAGGTGAAGAGCTGTGTCTGCAGGGGACACTGTGGAGAGGGACAGGCAGGAAACACACGGTGGGAAATCCGCTGTGGGATGGAGCCAGCGGGGCCAAAAGAGCCGGGCAGGGCGGCTGTGAGGATTTCAAAGGGGCTGCGCTGCGGAACGACCTCGACCTCCCCATCCCGTGAGGGCCTGCAAGGAGCCGGGAGGGCTCCTTCAGTGCTGAACACGGCCCCTGAAGTGTTTGCTTCCTGCCCTCAGGGCAGGCAGGGAGTGGGAAACAGACTGGGACCGCACGGAGGAGGAAAGATAAAAAGGATCAGCGGATGTCCCCAGGAACCCGCGAGGGTGCAAGGCAGACACGGCTCGCAGGGTGTGATCGGCCTGCACGCGCTGTCAGGGAGGCTGGGAGCAGGTTCACACGGCCACATCCCGAATCCCAGGCAGAGCATCACCCCTAGGCTGTGCCAGTAACCAGCATCCCAGCTGCATGACCCCTCCAGGATGCCAGGAGTGCTTCTCCCATCACCAGTGATCCCCTCTAACAGCACTGTCCAGCCCACAGCAGTCAATGTCTGCACCACACCTCACTCATTTTATCACCTTTCTTTTCTAGAGCCCAAAGGGAAGTGCAGGACCTTATCTGGGATATTTTGACATCCCAGAGCTCTGATGTCACATCTAAAGCTTCTGATTTTCTCCAAATCCTACACAAAGCGGGACAGATCAAGGAAGGGCTTTGCCACCCTCACTAATCCATCAGGGCACCGCTGCACCCTTTCCTTCCCCCTGTCTTTGAAATCCCTCTCCAGGCAGGGTGGTGAAGGACACTGGATTGCAGCTACACCTTCTCCAGGGAGCACGTGAGGTTCACCAGCCCCAAGCACAGGAGGCAGAAGCCCGTGGGGCCACAGCAGAGCACAGCCCAGCAAACCTGGGGACACTGAGAGGCTGGAAATCTTTGCAGAGAATGAACTCCCGCTGCGCTCCCGGGGCCTCGAGGGAGCGGAAACTCTGTGATCCCCCAGCACGCCACCACCAAGCCGCCTTTGACGTCAGCTCTTGTCTACAAACATTGTCTTTGACCCGCAGCCAAAACTCGCAATGTTGGGGAATATCAGCGGAGAAAGAGAATATCCACAGAGACGCCCCGCAGGGACCCGGCCCAGAGCTCTGGGTGGCCGAGGGTGAGCACACAGGCACACCCGGGGTGCCTTGGGAGCCAAAAGGTCCCCAAGAAATCAAGCGGCTTGAATCGCAAATCCTCAAGGAAAACAGATGGGCAAACCCCACCGCAGGTCACGCAGGCTGGACTCGGGGCAATCCCAGCAGGAAAACCTGCTAACATCTGGAGGCTCCTGCCCGCCAGCACATCCCGCGGCAGCCGGCCCCAGGCTGAGCAGGAGGGATGTTTGTTTGGGAGGCAGCTCAGGCACCCAAACAGCTGCCAGCAGCTGCCACGGCCACCCCTGAACGCCGGCGCTGTGCCAGCCAGCGGGGCAGGGACACGGCGCGTCCAACACCCGCCCCGGGCACGGAGGGAACACTCCTGTGCCAGCACTGACAGCGCCCATGTGGCAGCCTGGAAAGCAGCACAGGCACCTCTCCTGGCCACCCCGGGCTGATGGAAAGGTCACGCGTTCGCCTGTTGTTTACTGAGTGCTGGGGGATGGGTTGACTGGTGACAGTGGGAACAAGCACAAAAGGGAGCTGTGGATCAGGGGTTTCTTTTTATAGGAGGGACGCGGTGATTGACACGGCCTTGCTGAGGTCTCACAGCAGGCCCACAGTGCCTTTGGGATTGAGCCTGAGGTCTCCAAGGATGGAGTTGGCTCATGTTACTCATCACCATGAAGCCAAGCACGGCTCCCCCTGGGTGAGCTCTGCTGAGCAGATCTGCTCCCTGCAGGGGAACCCAGCTCGGCATGATGGGCTTTCCCAGAGGGTCAGACCTGCCATGTCCCTGCTCCCATCATCACTGACCCTTCTCAGCACCAATGAAGGCAAACCCAAGGCAGTAACTCATAGGGAAAACAACAGTGCCATCTGCTGCACAGCCCTGCTGGGCTCCGGGCAGCCCGTGGCCTGCCCACACAGGGCTTACACGGGGTTGACACAGCTCACACCGCTCACAAGAGTGTCCCCAGCCACCACCGAGCCAAGCAAGGAGGCAGCAGCATCACTGCAGTGGGAAGGCAGCCCTACAGCTGTCCCGATGGCCACCTGCAGCCGAATGACCTCTGGCTTGCACAGAAAGCAAAGGACAGCAGGGTGGGGAAGCAGAGCAGAACGAGAGAGAGTCTCAGAGCCCATCCAGTGACCACAGTGTGTGAAGGAGATGGAGGAGGAAACGAAGCTCACTTGGCAAAAGCAGACAAACAACCTCCCTCCTCCAAAAGCAGGCAAACAACCTCCCTCCTCCATCAGCAGTCTGCAGGCGAGGCACATCCATGGGCAAGGGGAGGGGGGAAGAGGGGAACAGCCCCCCTAACACTATGCCAAGCATCTCCTTTGGAGGGAAGTCCCAGATCCTGGCGCTAGATACCATGCACTTCCCATCTCCCTGTACTTTGTCGTCCTGATATCCCAGGGGAACCCCAGATAGTGGGAACACCTGGGAGAGCAGGGTCAGCCTGAGGGAGTTAATAGCAGCTTCCCTGCTCCTCCAGCCCCAGCAGCTGGGTGTAATTGCCAGTTAACCAGCCCTGTTCCACAAGTGATTGCAGCTCGGGGGCAGGTGAAGCAGTTTCCCTGCATCCATGGCCTGGAAAGCGCGCTGGTTCCTCCATCAGACGTGTGTTGCTATAGCAATGGGAAAGGTATCAGAAGCAAAATCCATGTTGATGGATAGTGCAGATTACTCTGAAGATTACCACCCAAAATCAGGGCCCCTGCTTCTCAAGATCCAGGCACTGTATAGGGAATGGTACAGTGAAAACACTGCAAGGAACGGAAAAACACAACCCTGGACATGCCCAGAATAAACATGGTCCTGAAAAGCCCCTCGTTTCTTCACTTAAAGAGAAATCTCAAGGCAAACTGACCCCAAAGATAATAAACTGCACTGAGCTACAGGATGTCAGATCAATCATTACAGTGTCCCAGAGATTTATTCTGGAGCCTGCAGCAGTCGCTGCATCCTCTGATCAGCCCCGTCTGCAGGCACACAGACACAGGCATGAGTGGGAGCTCCAGATGGAGTGGCTGTACCACGCTGAGGAGGGACTTTGCATCCCCCCACCTGCTGCCTCCCAGCCCCTGCTGCCAGCTGGACCCTCACTCGCTGTCACTTGTTGCCAACTCATCCTCCTACCCCCCCAGAGCAGCACCAAGAGTTAACTCCGAGCCATTGGAGTCACTTCAGACACAGGGAGCAGATGACAGGGAAAGGCAGAAAGAAATCCAGCTCCAGCTTTGCTTGCCTGCACTCAGGCACTCTGTGTCCTGTCCTCAGCCAGCCCCAAGACTGCTCGTCCACCATCTGCTCCCTTCCCCTGCCCAAACAGCCAGAAAGGGAAGAGGGGGATGAGTCTGTGGTTCTGGGAGCTTGGTTCAGGATGGAAGCCACCTTCTGACCCGGCTCACATGCAGGTTTCCATTTTAAAGGCTGAAATTTGCCCTTGCACGTGAACCTTTGCTTTCACATGTCAGGACACCTGGAACAACACACCTGCAGCACTTGGAGATGAAAAAAGAAAAAAAAAAATCTCCTTGTTTGCTCAGCTTATTTACTTTCCAGCACTCAGTTTTCCCAGTTGTTTGTGTGGGTCTTTCCCTTAGCAACCGGGGAGAGAAACATTTACGAGGCATGAAAAATGTAGCTGTAACAGCCATAAGAACTGGCAGGGTGCGGCTGTGGGTGCAGCTGGAAATTCCTCTTCACTGCTTAAGTCCCAAATGATGGGACCTCGATGAATTGCACCCTGTAAACAACAGAGTGGCTCATCCTCTTCAAGCAGGCAGGATCAGGACTTCTAACCTGTGCTCTCCACTGTAACACCCACCAGGCAGGATCCTGGGTTTGGTACAAACACCTCTAAGTGCTCCAGTTTGCCCATATATGAAATGGGGATAAGTATAAAAAGTGACAGGAAGGCTGAAATTGAGACATTAATGCAAAGTACTCCATAGGATGCAACGTGCATTCCCCAGCCTGAGAGAATGAGCTCTGCACATCTTTTTCTAGACAACTTTACACCTATAATTTTCTGGATCTCCCAGCAAGATCATTCTTCCCAGTCCACAGCCATGGTGACAGAGAACTCTTGCTCTTGACCTTTGGCAGGGTCAGGACCCAAACTCCAGTATTTTGGTTGCCAATCCCCTTTTCCAAAGGGCTGTGCCACCATCCAGCACATACACACGCTGGCACCAGAGCCTGCTTCATGCACTTTACCTCCAGCAGAGCTAATTCACCTTTTGTTTATTGGGCTGGATCAAGGTGAATGAGGCCCAGACGAGGGTGCAGGAGGCGGCTCTGGAATGCACATTTTCCAGTCCAAAAATGGATCCCAGCCCACTTCTCCAGCACAGCATCAGCCCTTCCCTTTATTCATCCTTGGTCTCCCAGGAGCCATCACTGCCCACTTATCTTCCTACCACCCCCACAGGGGCAGCAGCACAGACCCATCCCTTCCCTTTTCAGGGTTGGGATCAGGAGGGGAACAGCAGTAAGGTAACAGAAAGGGTAAAGTCAGAGGGGCATCAAAACCAAAAAAAAACCACGTTCTGACGCCACCCCCAAATTTCATGCCTTTGCTTCTTACTCCCCTGCCCCAAAAGCACCAGTGGGTTTGTGAGCACACAGCTTTAGTTCCACCTCGGCTCAATTTAGATCCCTTAGCCTCATAAACACACCAGGCAGAGACAAGGGACCTCCTGATGCCACTTGGCCCGAGCGGTGCCAGGAGAGCTGCGGCCCTGGCTTGGCACAGCACGCAGCAGCTCCAGCCTTGCCAGCAGCATCACAGCGCAGCGGCGGCTCCAGCATCGCAGCGGCGGCCAGACCCTGTCCCAAACTGTCTTGCTTTCATCCCCGATCCGTCATCCCCTCTTCTACCGGCCGCACTTACCCATCGCACAAACAGAAAGCAAAAAAAAAAACCCCAAGAAACCACTGAGAAACAAGACTTCCTCCTCTCTCCGCAAAGCTGCTGCTTTTCCTCCGCCAAAGCTCACGCTGCAGACCCGGGGTGCTGGCAGGTACAGTGCCCCCCGACCCCAACAGGCAGCAAGCGACAGGCACCTTCAGCTACAGACCCCCGGGAAGCCACCGGCAGAGCCCACCCGCTCCCTGGCACCGCGCACGCATCAGTCACGCACCGCGGACACGCGTGGGCCGCCCCGAGCCCCCTCTCGCCAGGGCGCTGGAGGGCACCGAGCCCGCGAGCAGCGCGCCTGGCGCGGGGGGCTCGGGGAGACAAAGCCGCCGGGGTGGCCCGGCACGACTCACCTGGGTGTCGATCATCATCGTGCCCCGCGCACATCCCCAGCGCCGCGCCGAGGAGCCGCTGGCCCGCGCCGGGTCCCGCGGGGCCGCTCTCACCGCCCCGGCGGGCGGGCGCGATGCTCCGCGCCGGCCATGGGGCCCCGCCGCCCCCGGGGAGCCGCCGCCAGCGCGGAGCGAGGAGCGCGGCCGGGAGAGCGGAGAGCGGGGCGGGACCGGGGCGGGCACCGCTACCGGGAGGGCGGGGGCGGCTCCCGGCTCCGCCCGGCCCCGCTGCCCCGGCCCCGGGCCGGTGGGTGGGTGCGCGGCTGCTGCGGGGGTGCTCGTGGGTGAACACGCGGGCACCTCTCCAGGGGTACCCGCACCCGTGGGCGAACACACGGGCACTTGCCCAAGGCCACCCACAGCCGTGGGAGCACGCACGGGCACCTCTCTAGGGGTACCTACACCGTGGGCGAGCACACGGGCACCTCTGCAGGGGCACCCGGAGCCCTGCCCCCCCCCCCTCCACTTTTTGGGTGCCTTTTCCCTTGTGGATGTGGGAGCTGTGGGCGCCGCGGGGAGAGCAGGACCCGTGGGAAGGCCCTGTTCAGACCCCTCCGGGGAGGGGAGGTCGGCGCGGCGCTGCCGGGCGGGATATAAATAGGAGAAGAGCTCGGGGCTGTGGCTTAACGAGTCCCCCGCGGCCCCGCCGGGCTGTCCCCAGGCGGAGCCCTCCAGGAGGCGAGGCCGGGGCTGGCAGCCAGGGCACAGACACACACCCCGGCTGCTCATCTCCGCTCAACCCGACACCGTAACGGGGCACGGAGGGACCCCGGGGAAGCGCTGCCGGAGCTGCGGGCGCACGGTCGGCGCGCTGGAGCGGGAGCCGGGGAGGCAGCGGGGTTGCCCTGGAAACAGAGCGGCTCCGGTACCCATCGTTTGTCATCATGAGGCCGATGACACGAGCCGTGACAGAGTGATGTCAGGAGAAGCAGGAGCTGGGAGAAGGCTGCGTCACTCCACGGCCGAGCGCTCCCGGCCGCTGCAATGCTGGTTTTGGGGACCGACACTCCCCCCCCCCCCAGGCCCCAGCAGCCAGTTCTGCCCGGGAATGAGTGACAGTGGGAATGAGTGACAAGGCACAGCCCATGGCACCTGACCCTCCTCCGTGGCTCCGCGCCAGCAGAACCAGCAGCTCTGACTGGGGAGCGCTGCCAGGAAAGGAAAAGGTGCTGCCAGGACTCCAGCTCTGGCACTAGATGCTGCTACAGAGCAACATCATTCTAATTATAGTAACGGTGTCAGTGCTCAACAGTGGGGAAAACACTTCAAAAGGTCTAGAACTATGTAATTTGCTGCTGGCAAAACTCACTAAAAAACACACCGTAATGAAGTACTTTTTAAAGGTAGTTTGTACTCATCTGGCTTGCTTTAAATTAGCTAAGGGTTCAGCGGGGGAGCAGGGGGGATGAAGTGGGCATAAAAGTAGAGATTTCTGGTTAAAACTGCCTCTCTATTCCTAAGGCTTTACACTAGTATTACATGAAACAGCAACATTTGGTGGATCTATGTTTAAGCTAAATATAGCACAAGAAAAGTCAAGTCAGTACAGCAACACTCGTGGAGAAAGGAGGGAGTTGGGTGGGCAGGCAGACATTTAAATGTCACTCCTCAGATGCGTTTTGCTAGTGATGCTTTCCTAAATTATTTGATTGTGTGGAGCAGAACTATAGGATTGGGGGGTTAGTGTGAGTAAAGTACAACCCACTCCTGGAACTCCTTCTCCAGTTCCTGCTGTCCCTGGACGTGCCTGTCACTGTCCTGTCATTGTCACTCCACCTGGAGAGCAGCTGTTGCTCTCTGAGTGTTCCATCCCTGGGGATCCTGCAGGGACTTGCTGGGGCAGCGAGGTGAAGCAGAGCAGGTGGGATTCAAGTGAGAAAATAGTGACCTTTGTGCTAAGAGCTGCCCTTTGAGATCAGAGCAAATCCCCACTGAGAAAGAGACTCATTCTGTGTATCTCACATTCCCTGGTGAGCAAAGCAGACTGGTCCCTGTGCAAACACAGAACAAAACACAGAGACAGCCCCTTGCTCGAAGAGCCCCAGGCTGAACAGGTGAGACAAAGGGCAGGAGAGTGAACCCAGCAGCTCTGGCAGGGAGCTCCCAGCCTTCCAGCTCTTTTCCAGCACTGTGCTGCTTTAGCTATGTTAAGTCAGCCAGATGCACGTGGCTGTTCCACAAGCTGGTTTTGTGCACGGAATATATAACTGATGTTCTTATCCTTCCTTGTCCATGTCTGTTCAAAGACCATCTTGTTCCGTGCCCCAGATCTCACCCAGAGAAGGTTTGACTAGGGCAGGTCTTTCATAACTAGTGCAGGGTACCAAAGTGGTTCAAAATGACCTTTCTGGTCAATAATGTCAGGGAACATCACCTATGGGAGGGTTATGGGAAGTCCAAATAGGAGCAAAAAAGGGTCCCAGTCTGGCTTAGTGGAAATGATCCTTGTCCTGTCAGTGGGGGGAACGAGAGGAACACAGTCTGGCCCCACCTTGACTCATATTCAGTGCTGGAAGTTTCTGTTTCTCACCCCCTAGAGAAGTTTTCCCTCAGGGGGTGGATGCACTGTACAAGACACCAGCTGGGACTAGGAGAGAAACAGCCTGTCAAATGGGTTCTTAAATTAGATGGACAATGAATGATGAGTCTGTTCCAGCTGAGCAGAAAGAGATGGAAGGAACAAGGGGCCCTTGGGAAGGCAACAAGCTACTGCTCTGAGGCTTGGTTAATGCAAACAGGGCTTGAGTGGGAAATACCTTGAGAGCACAATCAGATCCCCAGGCAGGTGATTTATTTACATGTGGTGATTCACTTTTCCTGCAGCTCTCTCTATTTCCAAGCCCAAATTCCTTTGGCACAAGAACAGATAAGACAACATTGTCCCCTGTGGTGAATGGAGGAAGACCTGCCATGCAGGAGTGACAGTCTGGAAGGCATTCCCTGCCCTGTGCCTCAGTTCCCCCACTGGGTGTTGGTGGGGAAAGCAGATCCTTGTGAAGCTCCCACAGTGCTCACAGGCCCCAGACTGCACAATCCAAGTGGGAGAAGGAAAGCATTGCTGCTGACATTGGGGGAAGGGGATTAATCAGCAGGAGATGAGAACACAAGTCCAGGCTTTCGTTAATTAGAGGAGGGCAGGAGCTGATTCAGGGAGCAGCCCCCACACGGCACTGGGGAGGGTGTTTCTGCAGACATGTTCTGCTGCTCCCTGGAGACACAGGGAGTTTCTAGGTACTGCTTCAAACCACAGCCCTGTCGAGCAGAAGTGTGTCACATAACACAAGATATTCCCCAGGGGAGAAGCTGCGGGGCTGCCAGGAAAATAAACATGTTTGGCACAGCACAAATCAGGCCAATATGGTGTCAATCAGAGGGTTGAGGATTCAGCCAAAAGGCAGCTCGGATGCAGAGCTGGGACCAAGCCTTTCTCACAAGTTTTTCTAAACAGGTACCCCAGAAATACAGGCCACCTTCTATCACCCAGTCTGTGCTGGAGAACTTCCCCTCATGGTGGATTTATGAGTATCTGCACAGGAGTTCAATAATTTAGTGTGGCAGAGTGAAGCCCTATGGCTGCAAAACCAGCATAATTTCAAGCAGAATAAAGGCATAAGGGGAATTGGCCACTGGCACAGCTGATCTATGGATTTGTGGCTGCTATATAACTTCATGTTTTTCTTGGATCTGAATGCATTTCTAAGAGATCTAGCCCAGCCCAGCCACGTCCTGGTACTGACACCAGGAGATAAAATTATCTGCCTTGTCCTGTGCAGAGCAGACTAGACAGTTCCTTCTGGCTTGTAAAGAATCCATATGCATATATGTAACAACTGGCACAATGAGAACCCAGTTTCAGCATGGCCTTCAGGCACTATCTGTTCTAGAAATATGAAACAGTATTAATCCTGGGTTTGCTGGGAATATATCTCTTTGGAAATATTTGGATATGGACCTTTCTTCACCCTTTTGGCTTAGATGAGGTGCCTGGTTACCAAAGAGACATCTTTCTCAGGGGATTCAGATCTGATTTAGTTATGTAAAGGGGTCCTCCTGCACCACATCACTGAGAACAGTCTGGAGAAAATATAATAGAAAAGACCCTCTGCTGGATAAAGCACAAATTAACAGACCCAGCTGCCACGGGGGCTTCTGGGCTGGAGGTATTCTGTGCACCTTATCTATATTATGGCTACCGTGAAAGCTTTTCTAATTAGTCTTCTGGAAGATGAAATGCCTACAATGACAGCGGCAAGTGCCATTTCCAGCCTGCTCACACAGGACTGAAATGGCTCGTTAAGTCATCTGCAATCAGTGGTGGGGCCCTGAAGCTTTGAATACTTGATTCGCTGCCATACAGCAATTTTCTCATGTGAGGAGAAGCAGGAACAGTCAGGCACCTCTTCCCCGTTTTCCTCTCTCTGCCAAATGAGCCTTTTTTCCTTTTCTTTCTTTTTTTTTCCTCTCTTTTTTTTTTTTTTTCCCTAGACCGTTCCCTTAGAAACAGGCAGCTTCACCCTTTCACCCCTGCTCCTCCTCTCCCTGCCACTCTCCGCAGCTCCCCGCGGCCCCTCTCCCTGCTCTCACTAAACGAGCAGGGCTCTGACGCGCAGCCCTTTGGTAGCAGCGCCCGGGGCCGTAAGGGAGATGATGTTTGTGGCAGCCCTGCTGTGACAGGGGAGGTGGCACACGCACCCCCCCGTGCTGTGACCTCAGCTGACAGCCACAGTGGCTGGCGAGCCGTGGCTGCTCCCCCCGTGTTCACCCGGCTGAGCTGTCAGGATTTGAAGGCTGCACAACGCCTGGTTCAGCTCCTGCCACATCCAAAGAGGGAAAATGTTAAGCCCAGCCCGCTTCCAGCTCCAGGCTGAACTCTCAGCTTCACCAGAGCATTGCATTGTGAAATGAAGTCACCCTGTTTGCTGGAAAGGCATCAGCTCCTGCTGTCAGCTCTGGCAGCTTCTCGCCAATTTATTTCACAGAGCTTAGAGGAGTTGGAAAGGGCTGAAGCAAAGGATGGGAACAGGAACGTCTCTCAGAACCAGATTTTCTGTGTTGGAAAAGATTACATGATCCACAGAGACGTGTGACCCAGGGAAAAGGTTCAGAGCACATCTGTGATTGAAATAAACCCAAAGAAGTTCAGTCTGGGTCTGAGCTGTGCCAGTTCTGTCTAAACTTGGGTCTCCAAAGCACAGCTTGGAATTTGGAAGATAACTGCTATGTGAGTTCACACTATTTGTCCTGTCAGACCAGGCTCTTACTGGCAGTGGCTGGCACCAGTTCTCTGCTAAGAAGGTCCAAGAAATCCTGCTGCACATAAGTCAGGGATAACGTGCTCTGAGTGCAAGTTTCCTCCTGATTCTGACAAAAGGCATTAGTTTAAATCACAATGCATGAACATTTATTGCCCTGCAAAGTTCTTTTTCTTTTTAAATGAGAAAGTCTCTACTAAAACTCCAGATTTTCTCCACAGGCGTGTCAAATACCATTTTGATCTTGTTAAGTTTCTGCTGGGCCTCAGGAAAACAGGCAAAGGCATCTGCATCCTTGCTTTGGAAAACTGGCCTTTTGGATGCCTTTTTGGGTGCTGCAGCCTCAAGCAGGATGCTTGTATTTACAAAGATTAGGAAGCTAGAAACCTTTTCAGTCTCATCTGCACTTTGGCTGCTGCTTCTGAAATGCATTAAGACTCCTGTTCTCTCCAGAGAAACTGTCCACACGTTCCTTTCTCAGTATGTCCATACTGGGAACAAAAATTCATGGTGGGGCATGTTCTGTGTGAGTTCATTTCCAGGGGTTTGACTGTGGGGAGGACACGTCTGCAGGGATCAGATGGTCAGTCTCTTATCTCTCTGTAGTTCTTATCCACCGTGGAAAAACGTATGAGGCGAATTTCAGGGGGCTTTGGCTTCCTGTCATCCCATATATACTCCGGAGAAAGCACCTTGGAGGGTTTGTGGGAGAGGAAGTGCCTGTTGAGGTGACTTTCTTCCTGCCAGACTGCCATGATCCCGTTGGCTTTGTCCGTCAGGATGGTCATGTGGCAAGTCTTGGTGAACTCAAAGACCTTCTTGACCAGCCCTCCAAACACGGCTCCTCCGTAGTAGAAGTCCCCTTGCCCAGCAGGGATGTAGGCTGCTGAGGAGCTCCTCCTCTCATAGGGGAACTGGTTTCGAGGGACGCTGAAGTACCCAGGGTGTATGGCTGCCACTGTGTCCCCCAGGGTCTCGGGCCCCCAGGGGTTGTGGAACACCATGTCGATGTCCAGGCAGAAGAGATACTCCACCTCCCTGTGGCTCACCTCTGCTATGTGCTTGTTTATGGCCTCCATCCTGCGCATGGAGATCTCCTGCCAGCTGGAGTATTTCTTGATGGGGACAAGGACAAACCTTCGTCCAGGCTGCAGCTGGACACTGGGCATTGTCTCGGGGCTGTCAGTGAAGATGTAGTAGTTCACCCGGTAGCCTTTCATGAAGTGTTCCTCTGCCGACTGCACGAAGCGCCTCACAAACCTCGTGTACCTGTGCAGGCACCACACGTGAAGAGCACAGCAAGGGACAAGGAGGGACTTTGTTTGGAGAGGGACTTTTTACAAGGGCATGCAGTGATAGAACAAGGGGGAATGGCTTCAAACTGACAGAGGGCAGGTTTATATTAGGTATCAGGGAGAAATTCTTCCCTGTGAGGGTGGTGAGGCCCTGGCACAGGTTGCCCAGAGAAGCTGTGGCTGCCCCATCCCTGGAAGTGTTTAAGGCCAGGTTGGATGGGGCTTGGAGCAACCTGGGATAGCGGAAGGTGTCCCTGCCCATGGCAGGGGGTGGAACAAGATGGGCTTTAATGTCCCTTCCAACCCAAACCACTCTGTGATCTCAAGGGGATTACGAAGGGTACTTTAGTGAATGGAAGAAGACAAGGGCTGAAGTGTTGGCTGACTGTCGCTGCAGGGATCCACATACTACACATGCAGTAGGTAAAGTATAGTGGACAACAAGGAATAAGTGAATTATCCCCACTCTGACCAAGCAATCCCCAATCTGCAGCTCTAACTCCCAAGACACCTGCTAGTTCTTAAAAAATACTGACTTTCGGGTACTTTAAGTGCTGTCATCTGTGGGCTCGTGTGATTATGGACACACTACATGGGCATAGAGGTCTATGACAGATTGGGACAGATTTCAGCTTTGCTGAGGACAAGAAAAGCCAAATTGATCTTTCCCCAGTGAAGTGCATCACCCCAAGCACTGTGCCCACTGAGCGCTTCCCTTACTTCCCAACGGCAAAGGCTGTCACCCCTATGCTGAGGTTCAGTGGCCTGTAGGCACTGTCCAGGATCTCAGGATTGAAGGTTCCTTCCCAGACGATGGGGGCCAGCCATGGTGTGACTGTCAGCACATCCTGGCGCCTGAAGGAAAAGAAAGGGAATGTCAGTGAGATGGAACTGTTCTGTTCGGTTTCGAGGCCGGTAAATGGGAATGAAACACTGAAAAGGCACCTAGAAGAGTGTTTGTATCAGCATTGACTCGTTATGGAGGGTATTACCTTCAGATTTTTTTTCCCTGCACTCCCATTTGAGGTTACTGAGCATGGACATTTCAGTTCTTGGGATGAAATTAAGCACTTTAAGAGATTGGTAAAAACCCGAGGATCTACTGAAATCTCATTTAAGCTCCCAGGACTTTTCTGCTGAGGAGAGTTTAATGACCACTGAACTCACAGAATGAGAAGCTGTGCACATTTGCTATCAGTCTGATACAGATTGCTACATGCAGATTAAAACACAAGTAATAATATGAAATAATATGAAAATTACTATAAAAATATACCCCATTGCTGTGTGATTAAAACACAGCTTGCAGCATGACAGTTTATTCTTCCAGTATTTATATATAGCTTCAGCACATTCATATATAATTTAGAATTCTGCATGTGAGCCAGCATTCAAATGTGTAACAGAGTTAGAAAGAATCCTTAATCTCCTGTGAGGGTCATGGAAATACTGAATATACATGCAGCAGAGTCTGATTATGCCCTATTACAGCTATGCAAGGCTGTTTCAACTTGCTGCTTTGCTTTCAGTGTTTTGTTCTTACCTTTTTGATTTTAAAACAAGATGTCATTAAGATGTGAAATTTACCCCAGCCTGCTCCCATTCGCCCCAGACCATGAGCTGCAGCCCTCTGCTGATGAAATTTGTCACACAAGGCACGTGGCCACACGTGGAGGCTGCCAGTCTCCCATCTGACACACTCCCAAAGCAATAACAGCACCAGAACCAAACCAAGGGAGCTGTGGGGAGCAGCTTGCTGGCTCAGGCAGCAGATCTAATTAGATCTCCCAACCCAGATCTCATTCTTTCAGTCTGAGAGGGTACTAGAATAACAATTTGACTCCTTCCTGTAGCAATGACTGTGATTAAAAGATTAAATTATACAGGAAGAAGAATTTGAGTTGGAGAAAACGTAATAACTGACCTGTTTTCCTTATGGGTTAATTATCTTTTTTTGGATGGGGGGGGGGGGGAAGAGAGAGAAGGAAAATTGCATGTTCACTTCTCTAAGCAGAGCTTTCTGAATTTTAAGGGCTGCCCTGGGTTTCCCAGTGACTCATGGCCATGGTATCCCTCCTCTCAGTGCTGGTGAATAGACTCCAAAAGGCACAGAGCACTAAAGGCTACAAGATTCTCTCCTCATTTAGTCCAGTACATACTAGCTGATTCATCACATACATTTATTCCAATATGGAAGGGATAAATATTCAGGCCAAGCATATCCTGTTGAAGTATCAAGGGGGATATTTCATGTATATATGTACCAACAGGGTGTGTTTGTTAACATACAAAAGAATGTGGCTGCTGAAGGTGAACTGCTCGAGATAAGAGTGAGCCCAAAGGAGGCTGTAACAACCTGTGCTGCAGAGAGAGTTTGTCTAAGTCACTTCTTAGAGCTGCTGCCCCAAACCTTCTCTGTCTGCTTAAACTCACTGATTTGACTGCATCTCATAGAAACTTGTTTAAGCTGAAACCACTGCTGAAGGTCAAACAAAGCACCTGCTTGATTTTGCCCTGAAATGGGTTCAAAGCTCTCCCACAGTTCCAGAAGGTACTTCTGTCTTACAGCTATTACAGATCTCCCACCTCAAAAAAAGAGTTCCTGGCAGCAACCACACAGACTGTGTGTGTGTGCTAAGGTATTAATTGGGAATTAACAGGAAGTGTGTTAACAAGTGACTGAACTCAACGTTACAGCAGCACACACCCATATGGTTTGGATTCTCATGGAACAAGGTCCTTTTCAGCTTGTCCCAGGACTTTGGAACTGTGAGTGCTGCCCAGTGCCCAAACCAAAGTCATAAGAAATAAAGTTCAAACAAAGAAACTTACTTTGGCGCCAGCACTCTTGGCTGCTGATAAAATAATCTGTAAAAAGGAAGAAATATCCACTGAATAATACATGAATATGCCTGGAAGAGAGGAACAGCAGTTTAAAGGTCGGGAGATAAAAAGACAGTACTTACTGGGGGAAAAGCTGGATTAGCTTCTCTTCTGTATATTGGAGTTTTATGGAGCTGCATGATGGGGTGGAAAAAGAAAGGGCTTGTTATGCTTTCCTAAAATATAAACCAGCTTCAGGACCTGCTGCTGCACTGACAGCTGTCCAAGTGCAGCTCCAGCTGCTGTGCACACTGCAGGGTTAGGCATCACCTGTACACACCTTCCAGGGCTGCCAGACAAGTGACAGTTTTGGAACAGAACACTAAACACAACAGGGGCAGAGAGATACTGGCAGCAATCCGAGCCTGTGGGTAAATCAGGGTTTAGGGCTCAAAATCCAGGGAAGCACAGGCATGTTGGGGACTGTCAGTGCTGGTCATGTGTGTGCTCCACTTCCCAAGTAGCTGTTCCTGGTCACCTGGAGGGCTGAACTACCCAAAATACATCACACTGCCAACAGCATCCAGAGAAATAAGCATCTGACTGGACACAATGGTTTATTGTGGCTTGAAATAACCAGGAATGCCTCTGGAAAACATCATCTTTTCTATTTGCACGGTTTTGTTTTCACAAGAACAGTAGGTCTTGGTAAGGGACATTAACCTGTTAGTCCTGGTCTCTGTGACCCACCACAAGCAAAGCCTCACTCAGGCTGATGCAAATCCAGAGCTGTCCTGTGGGGCAGGCAGGTCCAAACAGCACAGGCTGCATTGTTACCTTTCTGTTCTAAGAGAGTGACTCATTATAGATTCATAAAATAAGGAACAAGTGACTTGTTAATCACTGTGTGTGCTGTCAGTGAGGAACAGCTCCTGTGACAACGATCTGTGTTATTCAGTGCACACAAACCAGGGTACTTACAAGATTTCAGGGCAAGGAAGGTAGTAGGGAAGGTAGTGCACTTTTCCACTCCCAGCTGTAATCCTGGGAGAGCAGAGAAACATTTTAAGAGGTAATGTTGAAGGAAATCTTCCTAGGATTTTCCAAGATGATCTGGGGCTCTGGCACAGATTTTGAAAGGTAGCTTTAGCCAGCTCCATATCTACTTTAATTAATAGTGTAGGATCTGGTGTGTTTAAATTTTAACATAATATGCTGCTGCTAAGGCATAAATGCAACTACACACAAGGTGAAAATGCAGCAAATTGCAACATCAGAAATATGGGATCGTGAGTAATAATTTAATAATCAATAATTTAATAATTCATAGAATTATTAAATGCCTGATCTCAGATTCCCTTCAAACAATTTTGTTTGGGTTTGCTCAAGAGAATCCATAAGTCACAGTCATCAGAATACTCAAAGTTACAAAATCCCCAGTGTTTGAAAGCTGCAATGCTTGACAGCTACAAAGCTGTCCCTGGTGACACTGGAATGGATTTGGACTGTTTGAAGAGACAGATAATCACCTCTGTTAAGGCCTGAACTGAAATGTAACTGGAATATTCTGTACCTAAGCATTTGATTGTGTGTCAGTACCATCCTGATTGAGATACAATTGCTCTTTTTGCTCTCTCCCTTGGAGCCTTCTCTCCTTAGTAGTGCTCCTTCATCTATTATACAAATTGCTGTTCTTTCTTACAGCTCTAACAGGGACTTCCCACAAAATGCACAGCCTGTGTTTTTCTGCTCCTGTGTGTTTTACCACAGCATATAGACAGAGAGGTTTAAATATGGCCAAGCTGGCCAGCAAATGCTTACCAGATAACTGCAGTAACAACCACCAGACAGACAAGAGATCCCACCACTTTCCTGGAAATCAGGAAAGAGTAGAAGGAAGGGCAACTTCTGGCTTCCACCATTTTCAATCTGCAAAGA
Organism: Corapipo altera; assembly: GCF_003945725.1. Classification (NCBI taxonomy): domain Eukaryota; kingdom Metazoa; phylum Chordata; class Aves; order Passeriformes; family Pipridae; genus Corapipo; species Corapipo altera. The sequence goes on along the minus strand of NW_020884901.1, from coordinate 3,940,599 downwards.
TAGAAAAGCAAGGGGAGTTGGCTGTAAGTATCTGAGAGGAATCAATTATGTTCTCAGAGGAGGATGAAGCTTTTCAAGCAGTTTCTGTTTCAGTCTTTCTGAAATCAGGAGCACAGAAGGAGCCAGACTGTAAGAACCAGGACATTTAGCCACTGAGGCAGCACCTGTGAACTGCCTGAGAAACCTCTCTGTGCCAGTGAGCCCTAACCCCAGGTGTAGTGCATGAGGGGCCTTTCTGATTTGATTACAATTTCTGTAGATTCCATTTTTTCAGCTGAAGCACACACCCTTTGCAATGTAATCAACTCACCCACTCCAGTCGCATCAGAGAGCTAATACAGTTATCACCTGAGCTGATAAACCCCACCTTTCACAGAAAATAGCTGCCAGAGACACTCCCTGCAAAGGAGTAAGAAAGGTAAATTGAGGTGTGATACCAGCAAATAAACATTACACAATCCTAACGTATGCTGGGTAATATTTCTCTGCAAGTCAAAGAAATTATTTCCTTTCTAACAGCCATAAAAATTAACTTCCTCAAGCTCAGCTGTCTTACCTTAAAAGCACAAATCAATCCCTTTTCTGTTCACAGGGAAGCAAAGGTGCCCACAGTGTGAACCATGTGTGACAAACACACAAAGCCTTTGCAGGGGGCCTCCAAAGGGGCTTGTTACAAGCACGTTAATTGTCATTACATTCATTATTACCTTCAGAGGGGACAGAAATAGGGAGCTGAGGATAAGGCTTGGCACCCATCCACAGCATCCTGTGGAGCTTTCCAGGCTGGCTGGAAGGACCAAAAGCAGGCTCCAGTTAGAGGAAAACACTTTCCTCTGTGATTGGAACCTAGGGGGGAGGGGGTTGGAAAAAAAAAAAAAGAAAAAAGCTGTTTGTCAAGCTTCTATTTATAGAGTCAGTAGCATTTATGTCAGTGGGAGTAAGTGGTACATGGTGCTTCTTGGAGGATGCTGAAGTAACCACAGAGATCATTACTGTCCTGGCCCTTGGTAAGGCATAAACCTGTGCCAGTGGATCTGAAAAGGCAGAGGTGATTTTCCTGCTAAAATTTCTCTGCTCATAAAAAGAAAAATGGCAGAAGTTCTTTAATTTGCTTTACTATGCTGAACAGAAATCCTCTCTGGTGCTTCTTCCTCACTCTCCTGTCAGGCAATCTAATTAGCTTTTGCCAAGAAGCATCACAAAATCCTATCAAAAATAATAATTAATTAATTAATTAAATATCTTAAGGCCTTCCACCAGTTAAAGCCTTCATGGATTCCTGCTGAGCAGTTTTGGATTCTTGCCTAAAAATGCTGCAGATCCACAGAAGTAGAAGGATGTGCAAACAGCCTTCCCCTTCTAGCTGTTACTCCATGTTATTTCACCAGCTTCAAACAGTTGTTTTTCAAGCATTCTTTGAGAGCTGGTCAGACACAGGGCAGGTGCTGGTGCTGTCCTGCCTTTCTCAGCAGCAGGCTTCCAAATTCCAACCAGGATCTCACTCACTGCAGTTTAGGTCTGTGCCTGTTTATGGCAGTGATCACGCACCTGCAGACTCCCCTTTCCACACCTGAAGGCTCTGATGTTTCCTTCCCTCTTCTGCTCTGTGAGCTCCTTCAATCTTTCTTTGTGGTCTCCTAACTGCAAGATCCAGGGTCTGTCAGTTCTGACTGCACTCTCTCTAATCAGCCCATTCTCCTGAAATCTGGTGCCAAACCAGCCCAAATTCTCTTGCTGAGCCCTCACCAGTATTAAGTAGAGCTGGATTGGCCCACAAAACTGAAATGCTGTCACAGTTCATACACTCCTACATGAGGACAAGTAACCCATGTATTTTGAGTTATTGCATCATTAGGAGCAGAGCTGATGTCTTCTCCCTTTGCTTCAGTTTCTGTGTTACAAACCTGCAAAAATGCTGGAGCCAGATGAGACTGGAACATCTTCCTGCATCTAAAACCATCTCACTGACATTTACCTCAACTGATTTACAGCCCCAGAGTTCATCACAAATGCAAACAAAAATGAAATGGATGTGGTTGCAGCTAATAACAGAATCTCCAATTAAAAACAAAACACAGCTAAAGCATTTTTAATAGTTACTCAGGTTCCTCAAATTTGTTCAGAGAGCTCTTTTAAAATGGATATGGTTGAAAGTAGCTCTGTGACTCCCAAATGAACTTACTTGACCTCCCGGAACAAAGCACTACTTTATCTTCAAGCCCTGCCTTGGAAAGCATTCTGGACTGCAGATAAATACCTCACTTGTAGACCACTCCGTGCCAAATGTTCTTTGCAGATCGACTATTTCAGATTTCCAAACCTGTATTTCAGATTCCTAGAACTGAAGTGGCGAGCTGTGAGTGCAGTGTCGTCCAGAACGTGGAGAAAGAGAAGATATCCATGGGAAGGGCTCCATCTTTGCCGAGGAAGAGGTTTCCTTGCTGGACTTTGGTATTAAACGAGCTGCCTTTGGCTCCCGTGACACGGGCGTGTTCAATCACACCTGAGGCTTGAACACAGACCTCAGCACAAATCCACTGCTTGGGTTTCTCACTTTTCAGAGTCTCATATTACAGGTGCACCACCAGGAGTTAACTGTACTCTGGCAGGGATCCAGCTAGGAAGCACTGCCCAGCCTGCATTTCGCTCCCAGCACATTCATCAGAGCTTTATTGATAAGGCAAAAAATAGCTTATTTCCATGCTACTAAGAGAAAATCCTATTGGGCTCAATCTGTAACATCACTGACCTTAGAAAAAACTTCAGGTTGCACCAGCCAGGATCAGGAGGACACCTGCAAGATTTGACTCCTCTCAGAGCAGTGGCTTTATCTTCTGGACTGTCCCCACCAATCTCCCCCACACTGAATTGCAGCAGCTGAGCTGTACTTTCTCCCTTGACCTGGGCAAACAGCTGCTCAAGTTTACACCTGTATTTCTGCATAAAGTTGATAGTGATGAAATAGTTTTACTTTACCTAAACCCAGCTGCTGCTCCCTTGTGTCAGAAGATTGTGCAGAGGCTACTTATTTTCTGCCTTTGACAATAGAACTATATGAACAATTCTCTGTGTTCCTTTTAAAGGCTTCTGAAATCAAACTATCAGCAGTATTTAAATTTTGCTAAAGATGCAAGATCTTCCTCTCCCTTTCATTAGCTCCCAAAAGGAAAGAAATGCCTTCTCTTGAGAACAAAGCCTGCATCTCAAACTCAGATTGCACTCGGGCTCTTGTTGGAATTTCTTAGAGGTCCCAAGTATGAAATGAACTATTACAAAGCTGCTAAAAAGGTATTTCACTCAAACATGAAGACCTCAAGGCAGCTCCTAATCCATTCAAACAACAAGCATCTTGTTTGCTCTATGCACTCCTTTTCCTTTATTTTTGCCCCCTTTGAAGGCCATTGATCCCAGGGGTTCCCTTGGTGGCACCCACAGCATGAGGGACACACCCTACAGCACATCAGGAGTGACAGCAACCAGCATTTCCTCTTCAGGAAAGTAATAATAATTCTTATTATTAACCAGCCAGAAGGTGTTTCCTTGGGATAGAAAACTTTATTAACAAACACACGTTGTTTTTTTCCCTGTGACGAAGCTGGGAAGCCGTGGCAGTGCCTGACCCACAGCCTGGTGTCCCCAGGCACTGCCCCCCCCAGGACAGTGGCACACAAGAGGGACAGTCCGCCCTGGGATCTGGGCTGCCAGGACCAGCTGCCTCCCTCTCACGTTAACCCAGCTTTTTTCAAGTCCTCTGGCAGAATCCGGCCCTTCTTCCTGGCCCTGGCTTTCTTCTTCTCCATCCTGTCCTTCTTCTTCTTCTGGATGTTCTTCTGCCGCTTGTCCTGCCGCTGCTGCATCTTTTCCACCACCCTTATTGTCCGCTGCTCCCACTGCCTTTTGCGCTGTGCTTTGCGCTTCTCCTTGCGCTTCAGAGCCTCCTTCAGCCGCTCCTCGTTGTCACGGATCTTCACACCTTCCGCCTTATAGAGAGCATTCGTCCATTTTATCTTGGTCTCCAGCTCCCGAGCTTTCTTCTCATCCTTATCCTTGAGTTCCTCCAGCTTATTCTTCCTTGTCTCCAGCCTGCTCAGCAGCTGCTTGTAGTTCCTGCCTGTCAGAGGAGTGATATTGCCCTTCACTGCTTTCCTCTTCTCCTTCTTCTTCTGGATCTTGTTCAACTCATTTTCTTCACGGACTTCAACTCTGTTAAAGACAATCTCAGCTCTGCTCTCCTCCTTTTTGTTTTCTGGCTCTACTGGTACCTCCTTAGTTTCTTTCTTCTCCATTTTTGCCTTCATCTTCAACTCCTTTCTTCGGCGCTTCTTTCTCTCTCTCTCGTATTTCCTTCGCTGCCTCTTCTCCAGGACTGCAGGGGTTAATTCTTTGGCATTATCCTAAGAAGAAGAATGGACATGAATGAGCCCTAAAGGGATAAAAGCAGAGTTGAAAGTGGGCTCTCCCGATTTCAAACTTCCCCTAAGAAGCACACCAACTGTGACAAGGAGCTCAGCTGTTAGAGACACTAAACACAGCACGGGCATTTCAAACCCTTCCCTCTCTCCCAACAGCCCGTAGCTGTTCCCCTTCAGTGCTTTGCTTTTTCCTGAAAATCACCAGAGGCATGTTCTCCTCCAAGCCTGGCCCCACCTCTTCTCATGTGTTTTTTCCACAGAACACACAGAGGTATCCCAGCAATACCTACTGGCAATTCCTTAGGAGACAGAAACAGCTCCAACCCTGAGCCTTGTGAGATCCTGTCCCCGCATCCCCTGGGAGGCTGAGGAGAATTTATAGTGCAGAAACACGTATTAAAAGTTCTCATACTTGTCCAGAAGCTTTTTTAATCTTCTCGTGCAGTCTCTGACGCAAGAGATTGATTGCAGAAACAGAAGGGGGACTCAGTTCACTTTTACTCCCTGAAAATGAGAGGAAGAAAATAAAACTACTTAAAAGACAGCACCAGCTAAACAGAAGCACTTTCTATGGCTGTGGGAAAAGCTCCGGGAACTCTGGAGATGCTGTGAATGGAACGGAAAATCTGAACAAACCAAGAGTTTCTATTTCATTGGTTTCTTTAGAATTCCCCCTTTTCTATCCATATTATCATTCAACACTGCCAGCAAGTGGCCTGGCATGCCCCGGGGCTGCCTGGCAAGTACCAAGCTTGTGGAAACAGAGGCGCTCAGGACATCTTTTCTCTGTGATCTGGCTTTTCAGAGTCATAATAGAAAAATGACCTGGCAGGACAGGGATTGTATCCATGCATAATTCCCAAAGTTACACAAATACATTAAAAAGTCTGCATTTCAGTTTAAACACCGTTTCTAGAGAGCCACCCAGTGGTGATGGCACAAATCTGTGTCCATAGGCAAAAGCTCTCAGGGCACACAGAATAAATTAAGATGTTCTTAATTCAGCTGAATTTCTTCAAGACTTTCCAAACTAGACATGTGTGAAGCAACTGAAAAGCAGCCACATCAGCCCAGGTCACTTTAAACAGATCATGGCAATGCTGGAATTCTTACCTGTGGCCAAACTCTCATTCCTATTCTGTGTAACACCCTGTGGAGAGGATTTGCTGGTTTGAGGGGCTGTTTTCTGTCCTGGAGTAGATTTACCGGTGTTAGAAACCACCTGTTTGACTGAAGGTGAATTCTTCTTCTCAGCTTGCTTCCTCAGTTTCTTTCTCTTCTGTTTCTTGGGCTGTCTCCCAGCATCCTCGGGCTGGCCTGGCTTAGGCACTAGAAGGCAAAACCAAATTACACAAAACAGGACAATGCTACTTTTTCACTCATAACATTCAGCTATTACTGGAGATTAAAGTTTCAGCACTGCAATGGCATATCGTAATGTTCAAAACCCACACATTTTAGGATTTATTTAAATAGACCAAACATGCTTGCACACTTCAGTATAAGCCCAGCATTCCCACGCCCATCACCACAATGAATGGAGCCCGCCGATTTCCAGAGCTCCCAGTGCAACGTGCACAACGTGTTTCAGCAGAGATTGTTTTATTCTTACAAAACAGCACAACGCCGCTGCCTGGGGCCAAGCACCCCGTGGACATTAGGCTGTCGCGCCCAGACTCCCACAAAGCTGCCCGAGAGGGCAGAAGCCGAAGGGTTACAGCTCCATTACCAAACTTCCTCTTCCGCGACTCCGGGGGATGCTGCGCGCTGACCCTCCTGGCCAAGCCCTGCAAGTAGGAGTCCTGGGCGGCCAGGCTGGCCATTGTGGCCGCGGGGTGGCCCTGCCAGCTCGTTGCCGGGTCCCAGAGGCGCTGTCCCCTCCTCGTGGATCCCCGCAGGAAGTGATGGATGGAAGCGCGCCGGCCGGGAAGTGACGGCAGCGCCGGGCGCGCTGGGAGCGGCGGCAGCGGCCGGGGCTGGAGCCGCCTCCGCTGGAATTGCCGCGGGCACCGCCAGGACCGAGGGGTCCGCGGAGCCTCGGGGTCCCTCCTGGACTCGGGCCCCGTCCTTCCAGCATCACCCCGGAGCTCCCGCAGGCTGCCTGCGCTTCGCCCCTAACCTCAGATGTTGAGCTCCCAAACCCTTACTTGGGTTGGAGGACACACAAGTGCACGGGTTGAGGTCCCCAGAGCACGGTCGGGTTTAGTGACGGTTTCTGTAGCCCCCAAACGGGAACGCCTGCACGGAGCAGGGTTTTCTTCCCAGCCCGTGGGGGAACACTCACGTTATCACGCTTCCACAAAGCCTCGTGGCTGAAAACACACGCCTTAAAAAATCATACAAAACAGCCAAGTTTTATTAAATCACCTAATTACAAAAATAAATGGAATGGAAGAAAAAGAAACCAAAAAAATTATAGCAAAATTCACATCCTAGGAAAGGAGACATTACAGCAGAACGCCGGGGAAGATCAGCAGGTTGTTGGAATGCACTGGTGGCTCTGCAGTGACACTGAGCTGTGGTGACTGTTCCAGTGCAGTGACATCCCCCTTTCAGCTGCACAGCTCGGGCCACCACAAAGGGGAAGGGCAGATGATGTGCTGAGCTGCTGAACAGCTGCAGAACAAGCACCAAACGTTTCTTTGGAAGGAAACTGAGAGTAACCGAGTATCCCTCACTGCTCCCAACACCCCAGTCATCTCAGGATCTTTCTATCAGGCAAAACTAAAAGCCAACATAAACAGTAGCTTCATGTTAGCTCAGACTGTGTTAGCAGAAATTCCTGTGTAAACACTGAAGAAGGAATCGACTAAAGCTGCTTCTATTTGTGGCTTTGAGCAAGTGGCATCGTAGGTCCCTCAGTCTGGTCCCTGTTCCTCTTCACAGGGGGAACACTGCTCTTCCACAAAGGTCTCCTGAGATCCTCCTCCCAAATCAAGAATTCAAGTTTGTGAAGCACTTTGACAGTGAAGACTGTTACGTAAAAAATACTATAAGACTCTTTAAATTAGACCAGAGGTTGTCAGATGCCATCCTGAGAGAGCTTTAAAGCAGCCAGAATGTCAATAACTTAGGGAGGCAGAGTAAAAACCCCAAAACACTCACTGCCCCCACATTTGGCTCAAGTTATTCAACTCCCAACACTCCAGCATGTACTTACTGAGATTCACATGGAAACAAACTGGACTTCTAAAGAACTCTACACGTAACTATCACATAAAAGCAAACCTGACTCTACTTAGTTAGAACAATCTGCTTTGTGTCTATTTATCTCTTAAGGGAGAGGAACACTCATGGCAACGTCCTGGTGGGGAGGAAGCACCGCAGCCATCCTGAGGGCAGAAACCCGCCAGCACAGCTCCAGCGCCTTCTCCCGACAGCAGGAGACGCTCAGTAGTACAGCAGGCGGAAGACTTCCAGCAGCGCGGGGCCGGTGGGAGGAGCACGCTCGGATCCTCTTCAGGAATGCTCGGCGGGGCCCGCCCCGTGCCCGTTCACGTGAGGATGCGACGGGGTCGAACTCTGGGAGGGAGCAACGCTCGGCTCTGCTGTGGCAGCTGCCAGAGGCATCGAGAGGCTCTCGGGGGACAGCGTGGCAAAGTCTTGTCTCCAGTAGGCTTCGCACAGCGGGAGATCATTGCTGTCACACAGACTGTAGCTTTCCAGAACAAACAACCCCAGTGAGGAGAGAGCAGGTGCGGTGACAGAGGAGGGGAGGGACGGGAAGGGTGGGGGGAGCAAGACAGAAGCAAAGCATTAAGAAAATGGCAAAAAAAAAAAAATGCTGGGTGTAAGGTCTGTGTTCATGAATTCATCACAAGCTGTGTGACACTGGCCTTCCCTAAGGTACCCCTGAAGGGCTGGTCCTGAACCTCATGGGCCTGGGGGGGATTGGAGCAATTTCAGACATAGAACTGGTGCTACAAACTGAAACAGAGGCTCAATTCTCATCCAGACACTCCAAGTCTCTGGAAAATGTCCTGGCACCCCCAAATACAGGAGTTCTGCTACTGATCCGAGTGAGACATGGACCTCACCCAGAATTATTTTACTCAGAATTAGATCACAACCTATGTGAGGAAAAAAAAGTATCAATCCTGCTCTATATTTCAGTTCAGCAAAAAAGCTGCAATGGTTTTGGGGCCTGTCCCTGTCTAGATAAACCTATTTGCACCCTTGCCCTTTCAAAAAAGTGCTCCACAGTTTGGGTCTTCTACTGAAGCTTCTCAGCCTGATTATAGTGACAGCTCCTGCCTTTTCCCAAAGAGCCTGAGCTAACAGTGCTTCTAAAAGCAGCTAGTTGGATTCCAACACTGTAGGATATAGAGCTGGATGAACCAGCAGTGTGGGAATGCAGTGTTTTTAAACTGGCTAATTCTTGCCTGTGCTCTGAGGAAAACACAACGTGGAAGGGCCAAAACTAAATAGAAACATGGAATAAAACTGGAACAAAATCAACACGAATCCCAAAGAGAAGAAGGAGCTGCACACAGAAGAGACACCCAAGACAAAGTGAGTGTTGGAGCAGAAAGCAGCTTGCATTCAGAGAAAAACAAACCCAATGGGTCAAGTGATTTTGTTGTTGCAGCTTTATTTACATTTGTAATGTATGGACTGATGCTTAGGGAAATATTTTAAGTGTAGAACATGAGACAGTTCAAATTGCACAAACATGAAACGTGAGATCTAACCCCACACTCGAGACAGCTCCTGTGATCTCTGAGGAGGGAGCAATGGAACACAAATGCAGGTTTGGGGGTTAGGATGAGAGAAGGCAAGCTGGACCTGGAGTTACCACTTTGAGGAACAAGCACACAAAGCACTAGTTGCAAGCTGAGCTTTTTTCTGGCAGCATCACCCAGCTGGCTTTGCAGAAGTGAGAAGGGAGTGGATACAGGTTTTATATCTGGGACCTCTGCAAAATCCCTTGGAAGATCAGCCCTAAACACACAGTGAAGCTGAGTTCAGTTAACAAAGACCTCCAGGACTGAACCAGAACTACAACTCCTGTTCTGTCACAGACCTCAGGCCTTGATTTCCAAGGAGATCCTGGCCACAGCATCCAGCAGGGGATGTTACTAGGGTTACTCCCCTGCATCATGGCAGGGGAGTTACTAACAAAATCTTAGGTGTGCCAGAAGCAAAACTGTTTCTCCTGCTGGCCCAGCTAGAACAGTTCTAAAAGTCTAAGCTCCACCTCTCAGGTAACACTCCTCAAAAGTCAGGGTCAGTGAGCAGCTCTGCACAGGCCCCAGAGCACTGGCCAGCCTGCTGCCCTGTCCTGGGAGGGTTCCTCAGTGCCTGGAAGGATCTTCACTACTCCCCTGAGGCACCCACCACTCTGTGTGCAGAGGGACAGCTCTAGGAAGCTACTTGGACACAGGGCAGGAAAGCAAAGATTCCTTCAGAACAATCTCCTGGGTTTTATTTTCAAGGACCTGCTTTTGGGCCTCACCAAAAACGCCCACGTGCACGTAAAAGGCCTGGCAAACACCTGACCCTAAAACTGAGATGCACCCCAGGGCTCCCAGGACGGAATTCCCCTTTGGAGACAAACTGACTGTTCCATTTACAGCCACTGAAACACGACTGTGACATAACAGAAACCCTTTTTGCCATCATTAAACAATCAGGTTTCATTAAAAATATTGCAGTACCCTAATTATAAAAGGATTTTGAATAAATCACTGTTTCTGTGTTTACACAGACACAGTCTCTTTGGTGCAGAAAAAGACAGGAAAGAGCACAGGAAGGGAGGAAGTGCTAAAAGCAAATGACCAAGTGCTACGTGGCAACAGGTTTCAGATCACAGCTCTGCAGAGTTGCCAGGTTTCCTCACCTCGTGACCAATAAGAGCCCACAGGCAAATCCATCTGATGTACATCAACACTTGTGCTTCCCTGTTAGTTCTGTCAGGAAAGGTTGCTTCACTTGGCACCTGGTGCCAGGCAGGTGAACAGACCGTGCCAGCACGGTCAGAACCCCTCAGTCCAAGAGTGACTGACACACAGGGGTGGCAGCCTGGGGACAGGGAGCACATCTGGCACATGTGGGGCACTGTCACCCCACACCACATCCCTCTGGACACAGCTCACTGCTGTGTGTGTGCAGCCCATGGCATGGATCTGTCAGCACCTGGACAAGTGCTTGGGTTTGTGACCACCTCTCTTCATTTCTGAGATGTTTCTAGGATTGCTTTGACAATATCCCCCAGAAAAACTGAATAAAGTTTGAAAAACAAATCTCAACTTTTGCCTCTAAGCTATGTCATATTAATATCTGCTTACTCTTGAAATATATATATTATTCATAAAAAAATGGCCTTACTTTCAAAGATATTGAGCAATTAGGGGTTTAGTTGACTTAACTGGGGTTATAGGCATTCAGCATTTTTAGGGAAAAAAGGAAAAGGCAAACGTAGAAAATCTGGTCTTTAAAATTTTAAATAAGATTTTTAAAAGTTAAGTTTCTGTTTAAAAGTCTTAGCATTATTGCACTGACTTCACTTAGCTTGGACAGTGCAGCCAAAATAACCAGGTTTGCATTTTTTTCCTCCTGCTTTCATTTCCTGCATCATCAACTAGAAGTGCTGGAGTGCATAACAAAAAAAAATAAAAAAATAAAGTGTCTGAATTCTCTGAAGTCTGTTTTTCCTAAGTAACAGGCTTTAAAAAATATTAAAATTCCTACAAACAAATCAGTAATAAGTCATTATTCCTTAGGAAAATCCTATCACAATACTTCATGATTCCATGAGACTGAGCAAGTTTTTTTTTGCTCCTTTCAAATGTTCACCCCAGCAGGACTGGAGGCAGCTGGGGACAGTGGACTATGAGGGGGAAGGCACAACATGTGACCAGGTCACTTGTGAAAGGACTCACCACCGAGGTGTGGTGACATCTAATATCAGGACCCAGCCCAACAAGCTGGTGTCTGTAGGGAGAGAGCCAGAGGCTCCTTCAGAGGGATTTCCCCCAAGGAAATTCATCTCCTTTCCTAATAATTCCAACAGAAGCCTAAGCAAGTTATCTGTCAGACCTAGGATGCTGTGAATACCTCCTTCACTAGGACATTTATACCTTGTAGGGTATCTACAAGGAAAAGGCAGTTGCTTCAGTTGCAGAAAAAGAATTTGACCTAATTAAAACCAGGAGTAAAAATTTTGGGGGGGGGGGGAACATTCTCCACACCTATACTCTACTTGCTTGTCTGCACTAACTACCCCAAAAGGGCTGGAGTCATAAGGCAGAGTCCACTGCCCTATTTGTACCTGGAAGAGTAATATTCTTCTTCTAGCTCGTACAGGTCAATGGAGATCTCATCCCTCAGGGCAATCAGCTTCTTGTCACACTCCTCCTGCAAACTCCTCAGCTGCTGGTTGCGCTGGTTGATGGCTTCGTTCACAGAGGGGAAGTCGTTGAGGATCAAGAACTGCTTCAGGTCAGACACGAGTTTCATCAGGGACTCGCCAGCTCGGACCTCGTGGCAGGGAGAAAAACCACACATCAAAACAGGGCTTTGGTCCAGCTCCAACACAAGATCTCCCAAGCTGCTCCTTCAGCAGGATGAAGTAAAAACTCCCACATTCCATAGGGATTCTCACAGAAGCCTGTAGCTGACAAGCCACCCAGCCTTCCCCAGCCACCCCAAATACCAGTTACTGCCCCAGCAGCAGTTCTTGTGGGAGATATAAAGATCCACCAGTGAACCCAACAGCACCTGAAGGACGTGCTGCCCACAGACCTGAACAGCTCAGTGCTACTCACAATGTTTGCAGCTCTGACGTGCATCTCATAGTTATCTTGCTCACCCTGGGTTGCTCGAGAGACTTGAGTTTCATCCTCAATCTAAAGGAATAAAAAGTACACATATCCACCTTTACATATTTAAAATCCAGACAGACAATTACTATGTTATAAGGCATCATATATGGGAATATATGGGAATATGTGTGAATGTCATATATAGGTGAAATGTATATGTGAAAAATATATGTGTGAAATTCACATCTATAGAAGAATTTCAGTTCAATTCACATCTGGAACTGCTGGGGCACCTCTGGACTTTACAGCACCCACATATCATCTTTGCTGTCCTCCCCTCTTGCTTCTGCAGTTCTCCCCCGTTCAGGAACATCACAGGATGGTCAGGAGCAGCCAGGGAGGGCTGACTGCTGTCTGCCCTGGGAAAGGGACCCTCTTCCCTCTTGGAGGAACCAGGAGAAACAGGACTGCAGCACCTCCCCTATGGAGACAGGCTGGGAAAATTGGGGCTGTTCAGCCTGGGGAAGAGAAGGGTTGTATGGAGACCTCACAGCCCCTTTCAAGTATCTGAAGGGGCTATAAGGAAGCCAGAGAGAGACTCTTTGTCAGGAACTGTAGTGACAGGACAAGGAATAATGGATACAAATTGAAAAAGGGGGAATTTAGGTTAGGTATTGGGAAGAGATTCTTCCCTGTGAGGGTGGTGAGGCCCTGGCACAGGTTGCCCAGAGAAGCTGTGGCTGCCCCATCCCTGGGAGTGTCCAAGGCCAGGCTGGACAGGGCTTGGAGTAACCTGGGAGAGTGAGAGGTGTCTCTGCCCATGGCAGGGGGTGGGACTGGATGACCTTCAAGGTCTCTTCCAACCTCGTAATAGTCTATGATTCTATGAGTCTATGTCCCCTCACGGGCTTTGCTCTCCCCTCACAGCCCCCCCCACCCTCAGAACCCAGCCCCGCCCTTCTCCCCTCAGGAGCCAGGGGGTGCCCACCTTGGCCGTCTTGATGATCTCGGTGAAGTTGTCCATGATGGACTTGACATCGTCCTTGAGGCGCTTGTTGTAGGACTGCAGCAGGGTCTCCTTGCTCTGGGGCAGCACCCGGGGCTGCGCCATGGCCGCACCTCCCTCACGGCCCCGCCCCGCCCGCCTCTCGCGAGACCTCCCGCGGCGCCCCCCGATATCTCCCGGCATGCCCCGCGCCGCGCCTCTCTCCCTCCGCCCAACATGGTGAGTGATGGCGGCGGCCGGGGGGGGCCGGGGCCATCCGCCTCCATCCGCTCCCATCCGCCGCCCTCGAGGGGCCGCGGTACCGCGGACAGCGCCGCGCGGGCCTGGGCAGCCCTGGGAGGCGGTGAAGGGGCGTTCCGTGCCCGATTCGCGGTGGCCGCGGAAGGCCGGGTGTGGGCCTGTCCCGCCTCCGGCAGCGCGGCCGGGCCGCGGCGGGTCCCCGGTTTGGGCCGGGTCCCGGGGGTCGGACCGTCACCACTGTGGGGGTGTCTCGGCTGCTGTCGGGGAGCACCGGGCCGAGCGAGGCCATTGACACGCGCGTTTGGTCGTTGTCGCGCTCCGGGAGGTTTGTAAACCTTGTAAAGGCAAAACGGAAGATTTGCACTCTCTGGAAGAGCAGGGAGCTCTTCTGGCTCTTCTCCCTGCTCTGGGAGGTGGCGTTTATTTTCCGGCTGGGAAAATAAACGCGTTTCCAGGGCGGGAGGGTAGCTCTTTGATGCATGCAAGTGTTGGAGGCAGTAGAAGGCAGTGTGTGTTTCTTGCTTGCAGCCGAAAGGAAAGAAGGCCAAGGGCAAGAAGGTGGCCCCGGCCCCTGCTGTAGTCAAGAAGCAGGAGGCCAAGAAAGTCGTCAATCCCCTCTTTGAGAAGAGGCCCAAGAACTTTGGCATTGGTGAGTATTTGGGATGTTTGGTCCACTTTTTTTATGGACAGATGTCTAAATTATAAACAAATTAATGCTGTAGAGTCGAGAGGGTGATGGAGGCAGTTACCTTGCTGCTTGGAGTTAGCTGCTCTTCTCAATGTGAAGGTGGTGCTGGACAATTTGCCAGACTTCCCTTTGCTTGTCCTAATGGATACATTATATGCTCCTTTTGGGGGTGAATGTTGCCCTTTTGCCTGTGTTTGTGGCAAATAATTCAGCCCTGTGCAGTGCCACTTTTGTACGGGGTGCAGATGATGTGAAAGAATATTTGCTATCTGAGTGGCTGTGCTGACACATCACCACCAAGATCACTGATGCCCCTGTGCTGCTCCCTGCTGCTGCTGCTGCTGTGGGTTTGGGGCAGCTCTGAGCTGAGGGCTGTGTTTTTTAGGACAGGACATCCAGCCAAAGCGGGACCTCACTCGGTTTGTGAAATGGCCGCGGTACATCCGGCTGCAGCGCCAGAGATCCATCCTCTACAAACGCCTCAAGGTGCCTCCTGCCATTAACCAGTTCACCCAGGCCCTGGACCGCCAGACAGGTAGGGATGTGCCCCACATCCTTGGGTTTAAATGGGATGTGCCTCAGGGAAGGGGGGAGAAACTGAAATCTGGAGCATGTCTGTTTAGGGAGGCTCTAATAGTGATGCAGAGTTGATGTGTGAATTTGCTGCCTTAAGCCTTGATTGCTGCTGTGTACCCTGAAAAGGGTGTTAGAAGACAACAAAGCTGCTACTTAGTGACCCAAACCCAGCGTTATCTTAACTGTGTTTCCGTCAGAGTCCATTCTAACAGCTTCATGTGGAATCTCCAGGGTTCTTCTAATTGTATAAACACACTGAGAAACCTGTAGGAGGAAAACCAGCATCCTGCAGGCTGGCATTGAAATGAAGAAGGGACTTTAGGGTCATCTTTAAATGAGTAAAAAAGTCTTTTCCAGGTGACAGTGTCTATGCAAGAAAACTTGGACCTGTGTAAAGTAATTCCCTTCTTGTAGATGTTGCCAAACAAGTTCCTTGCTTTAAAGCATCACCCCTGACCATCATAACTGCTGTGGGGCTCCACAGGCATTTCCTCATCCAGACAGTGAAGGAGCTCTCACAGCCATCAGAGGTGCACTTAGAGGTAAATAGGGGCTCTGAAGGTGCTCTTCTCTTGGACTGTGCAAATGATGATCACTTTTTGCTGCCTAAACACACGTGATGACAAACCACCAAGATCGCTGATGCACTTCAGTGTTTTAAAAAGTGATGCTTAGATTCTCAGGTTGTGCAGCTAATGAGTAGATGTTCTCTTGCAGCCACACAGCTCCTGAAGCTGGCACACAAATACAGGCCAGAAAATAAGCAAGAGAAGAAGCAGAGGCTCCTGGCACGTGCTGAGCAGAAGGCTGCAGGAAAGGGAGATGCTCCAACTAAGAGGCCACCCGTCCTCCGAGCAGGTGACTGTGTGCCTGGACTTGGCTGATGGCCAACAAGGAGTGTGGTGCTTGGTTAGAGAGAAAACTGATAAACAGCCTTGGACAAGCTATTGCAATGATGTATGAATTTCTTCACCTGAGCTCAAAGTGAAGAGCAAAAAAGACGAGCTTTTTAACCCTGAGCTTTAGCAAATTGTCCGTGAAATGTCTTTGTGCTGCTGATGTGGAAAGTTTTTATGACTTCCATAATGAGGCTGTGTTATGGAACCTGAGCTGGTTGTGTGAGGCTTTTATGAAAGCTCTGAAAATAGACTGAGCAGAATCAAAGCTTATCTGTAACTTGTTTTTCAGGTATTAACAGTGTCACAACTCTGGTGGAGAACAAGAAAGCTCAGCTTGTAGTTATTGCCCACGATGTAGACCCCATTGAGGTGAGCATGGTACAGCCTACCTGTGGAGCTTAAGGTGGGGTCAGGAGTGGTCTTGAGGTGAAAATGCATTTTAGGACAAATACTGCATGAAAGAGAATGCATAAAAATACAGATTTACCATAACTGGGATGTTTATGCATATTTGTAGTTGGTGTGACAGTGAGGCTGGGCCCTTGCAATGATGTTTTGAATTTCTTCACCTGAACCAGCAGTGAAGAGCAAAACGAGCTTTTTAACACTGAGCAGTTGGCCACAGCCCAGGCTGATGCCAGGGGTGAAAAGATGTTCTCCCTCAGTTACACAGCACAATTCCCTTTCCTTTTCAGCTGGTGGTGTTCCTGCCAGCCCTGTGCCGCAAGATGGGAGTGCCCTACTGCATCATCAAGGGCAAAGCCAGGCTGGGCCGACTGGTCCACAGGAAGACTTGTACCTCAGTTGCCTTCACCCAGGTTAACCCGTAAGTAGTAGCAAACTTGGGTCTCTCTAAAATGAAATAACACCTTTTTAATGTCTAATAAAAATGTGTCAGCTGGATCCCGAAGCTACAGGTTATTTTGGGTTACCAAAATGGATCATTACTCTAAAATATGTGTGTGGAACTGTTAGCCTTAATCTGAGCAGTGGAGATTCTAAAGTATTGATGGGTTGGAGTGTTAACCCTTTGCAAGTGATGCTTATGATTAACCTGAAAAACTGGGTTTGCCACTAGAAGTTCTCAAATCCTGTGGCTAAATATTTATGGAAAATGTTAAATCAAAGCTCTAAAAAAATTAAAACTGTCACCAACAGGGAGGATAAGGGAGCCCTTGCCAAGCTGGTGGAGGCTGTCAAGACCAACTACAATGACAGATATGATGAGGTAAGATTCTCTGTGCTGCTGTCCTTGTCTTTGATTTTATTCTGTTAAAATTCCCAAAAGTTTCCCAGAGATACTCAGATTTTTTCAGACATAGTGACACCAGCTTATAAAGTCTGTTGGGTGTGTTACACCTAGAGTTGCTTATGGTGTACTCAGATTCTTTACCCAAGGATGGGGTAAAATATGAATGCTGTCACCAAGTGAGAAGTAAATAGTGCTGTCCCAGGACAAGGATTGTAGAAAAGGCAACGGGTTCTGCTTGGCTGAACTCCATCCCCCAAGTCCAGGAGTTACTTGATGGCTGAACCCAACACCCTTCATGGGGAAAAATCTTAAGCTCTTCTTTCTCTTTGCTGTCCTGAAATACAGTTCAGTTGCTTGAAATGTGTAGGGCTTTGTAGTTGAGGGAGCTCTTCCCCTTGTGCAGAAGGGAGTGGAATTGTGTGAGTTTGATTGCATGAGGCCTCTAACCTGTCCTCCCTTCTTTGCAGATCCGCCGTCACTGGGGCGGGAATGTCCTGGGTCCAAAATCGGTGGCTCGCATTGCTAAGCTGGAAAAAGCAAAGGCTAAAGAGCTGGCTACTAAGCTGGGCTGAAGATGTACTGGATTGCTTTGTACATAAAGACAATAAACCCCAGCTAAGTTTCAGTGGTCTCTGTTAATGGGGGCAAGGGGTGGCACTACTGGACTTCAGTTTGCCTTCCATGAAATGACAGAACAGTGCTGTGCAGAAGTGGCTGCACAGAGCAGGTTAGTATTTCACTTGGAACAACTGCCCGTGATTACTAGTCCTGTGTAATAATTCCTCTCCCTTGAACACACAGCCCAGCAACAGCAGCTCAGCTGCACCTCCTGGATCCACAGTAACCTGTAATTCAGGTCTGTCACTGTTCAATGTAAGATGCACGATGCAAGTCACAAAGCAGAGACCTGTAGGCCTTTATTTACTCTGGTGCAACGACTTTGAGCCACTCTTGACCTCAGGAATGGCTGCTCAATGCAAAGAAACTTTGATTCACAAAATCCTTTGGATTTGTCTTTTGGAAAACGCAGCACTGCAGATGCTAAAATGTTGTAGCTTACAATCAACCACAACAGAAAAATGTGTCCTTGATTACTGTTTTTAAGTTCAGTGCTTCCAAGCTGCAGCCAAGTCACGCTGGTGGGAGCTCAGAGTCTGCAGGAGTTGCTTAAAAGTTGATTTGCAGCTTGACAGAGGCACATGTTTGTGGAACACTGCCCTTAAATCCTGGGTGTTTCAGCTGTTCAGGACTGAGCAGGCTCCTGTCTTCCATAAAAGTCTGCTCCTGACTGTAGTACAAATAGGTTACATGTTCCCCTCACCGAGGTATCTTCTGTATAAATTTCCTGTACCACAAGAATGAGGTTGCAGCACATAAGCCATACCTATGAGAGAGAATAAAGCCACACATTCACACCTTTCCAAGGTGGACTGCACCTTTCTAGGGCAGCTACAATAACTGATTATTTCACATCACCTTGGAAATGTTAAATTTTTAACTTAGGTTAAAAATTCAGGCTTCTGTAGCTTAAAAGCTCATGCAGGCAGGACTTTACATCCCAAAGCACCCCAGGGAAGCTCAGCCAGACTGGTCCCTTACCAGGTGACGATGTACTGCATGTGCTCATTCCGCAGGCTCACTCTGGTCTGGCCACCAATGGGCCCCCCTGGGACGGTGCTTCCTGCAGGGACAACACAGCCAAGTTAAATCTTCAGCCTGCACAGTGCAGAGCTGCCTTGGCTGTGAGAGAGGGGATGAAGTTTATAGGTCTGGTGGATACCCTGCTCCTTTTCTGGGGCAGTGGTGTTCCCAAGTTCATAGAATCACAAAATGGTTTGGGTGGGAAGGGACCTTGAAGAACATCTCATTCCACTGCCATGGGCAGGGACACCTTCCACTGTCCCAGGTTGCTCCAAACCCCATCCAACCTGGCCTTGAACACTTCAGGGATGGGACAGCCACAGCTTCTCTGGGCAACCTGTGCCAGGGCTTCAACACCCTCACAGGGAAGAGTTTTTTTTCCTAATATCCAATCTAACCCTGTCCTCTGCCAGTTTGAACCTTCCCCCTTGTCCTACCACTCCATGCTCTTGACTGAAGTCCCTTTCCAGCTCCCTTTCAGTCCCCCTGTGACCTTCAAAACTGGGATAGCAGAGTACAGGAAGAGAAAGATGCAATACCTTGTTGGACTCGATACTAAAAGTCTTTACAAATGATTCTATGGCTCTACCTTTCCAGGTGCCCAGGGAAAGTAACAAACTGAACAGAAATGGAGGGAGACTGGTGGGGTTGGGGTTCCTGTGTGACTTACTGAAATCTGCATCGATGAAGATGGGCTCAGCACCGGTCACCTTGGCCATGGCCTCCAGGTCTCGGTAGTGCCAGCGGTTTTGTTCGATGTTATTCTCAGGCACAAAGGGTTTCCGGGTCTCTGTTAACCTCACCACCCCCGTGAGATCGATTTCCTCTTCAATCTAAAGGAGAAGTGCAGAGGGGAAAAAAAGGAATCTTTCAAGATTCATTTCATATTCTGGCACACCGAGTCTTGCTGTTGTGTCCTGGATGCGCTGTAACACAGCAGGGGAAAAAAGCAGAACAAAAACAGCTCCTTGTTTGTAAAACACATTATTTACTAATGAAAAGGTGGGAAACAAAGGTTTGTCTTTGAAAAGCGCAATGACTGTTTAAGTCACCTTCCATGATGCTGAACATGGGCAGAAAGTAACACCTCACATTCCCTGGATCCCCCTTACCTGTCCCTTCAGCCTGGTCTCCGGTTTCAGTTTCTTTCTGGGCACAAATCCTCGGTTGACTAAAATCGTGACCCTAGAGTTACACACAGAAGACAGTCTCAGGACTGAAAGGAAATTTATTCCTGCAGCTGCCTAGAACTAAAGCCCAATGAAAAACAACCCACGTTTGCTGCCATTTCTTTTTGTCATGTTAAAAGAAAATGTTAAAAGTGCACTTTAAAGGGGAATTTAAACACAATTTCAAATTGAGCCTCAGTGACCGCCCAGACTGTGAGAGAAACCTTTTAAGGGAGGGGGAGTGACTGATGTAAATCTAACCACAATTCAGCTTTTCCAAATGGACGTGAGGTGCTCAGGTGGACCACAACTCAGTCCTTAACTGACCCCAGCTCTGTGCAGTAGAAGGGGGTGACGACGTTGGCTCCGTTCTCCGGGTGGGATGTCAGCCGCCCGGCTTCCCGGGCTTCCCGCTCCGGGTCCACCAGCGACCGGGGCAGAATGTAGAGCTCCTTGGAGTGGTCGAAACGCCCTCGGACCTTCACAGGCCTGTACTCCAACTCCTTCAGTTCCATGGGGCTGCATGGAACAAGAGGAGAACAAAATCGTGGCTGTGACAGGCAGATTAAATTAGGGGATTTTACCATGGGATTCTTCTTTTCCCTAATGGTTTGCTCTAGAGTCAGCTGGCAAGCGGAAGACAAACACCTCATGGAATATGCAGCTGGCTCAATATTTTGTTACTATCACAGGGAGTGATGATCAGGAGTATCCTGAGAGAAGTTCTTTTCCATGATATCTGCAACCCAGATGTCACAGAGCTGATGAGCAGGTGGATTCACTACCTGTGCATCCAGCCACGGGAAGCGTTTCTTTCCCATCCCAGACCATGAAATCCAACAACTGAGACATTCTGACAGTTGTGCCAGGTGGCCAATGACCTTAAAAACCTCTCTCATATCTGACACAACTGCTCAACACATGGGGCAGGGCCTGCTGTTGATCCAAGACTACCTGTTGTAGGAATAATTCCTTTGGGATGTCAGATTCCAGCAACCACGCCCTCCTTCCCCAGGATTAGAAATGGTATGAACTACATCCCACATTCTCCTGAACAGAGATTCATCCTTTTCCCATGCATTTAGAATATCCCATAGGAAAGTATTCACTTATACTTTTACTAAAAATAAGAAAATTAACAGGATCTCTCTCTAATTTGCTGGTACATCCCAATTCCCATTGCAGTCCTTCATTTTCATGCAGGTTAGTTCAGCACAAGCTCATTAGTGCAGGGTCCATATCTAATATCCCCAGCACCCTGCAGACAATAAACCATCCCAGCTTCCATACTCTAATGTCAGAGGGATAGGGTCTGCTGTAATTCTTGATGCCAGTTGTGCAATCAAATCTAATTTCCACTTTCGTCGCTGAACCTGAAAGTACACAAACACAAAAGTAATTCTTTAGGGTAGAACAGAGCAATGCAATAACCTCAGCAAGCCTTGAAATCTTGGTTGTAATTTTTTCATCAGACCTGGCCTAAAACAGGGTAATTGGAGATATGAAAATGGAGGCCACTGACTTTGAGAAAATATACTGAAATAAAAGTGTAAAACCCAATAATCTCTCCTTTAAGGACTTACAAATGGACACTTGGAAAACAGAAATGTAAACCAACAGCAAATCTTTACCCTGCCTGTGATTTGGACTAAATTAAACAGCCAGAGACTGAAAAATCTGACAGCCCTCAAGTGCTCATTTCTTGAAATAATTAAATATTTATTTGTACCTGCCATGTGCCGAGACCAAAGGTGGTCAGAGGGACCAGGAGAAGGCCCCATTTCAGTAAGGCATCATCACCAGATGTGTCAGCAGCTGCTGCAGAACTCCGTGGTCTGCAGAACCTCAAGCAAACATCTGGAGAAAAACAGAATGAGGAACAGGATTTATAGAGAAGAGGTGCCAGATTCCTGCAGGAAATGTCACTTTGGTATTAGGCTGAAGCAGGGCAGAAGCCCAAACAAATCTTAGGCATCATTCTTACCTTTAGTCTGCTGAACCAGCCCAGAACCTGCTTTAGTTAGGGGATATCCAAAAAACATTCTTCTGATCAAGTAAGGTGATACCTACATGGAATAAGAAGGATCCTTTTAGCATCTCTGCTTTGTAAAACTTCTATTAGGTGGTATCAGTCACCTTCATGACTGCATGAAATTTTACTTCCTCATTGATTTTGAGCAACTGCCTGTGAAACACTACGGGCCAGGTTATAATTCAAACAAAATAAAGTTAGATTGCAGTTGCAGAGCTGACTATAGCACAGCAAATGAACTTCCATCCGTGCTATCAGCAAACACACACAGCAGCCTAATCTGTATTCTTGACACAAATGGGGACAGGATCAGGGGATAGGATGAGAGGACAAGATGAGGGTACAGGATGAGGGGACAGGATGAGGCTACAGAATCAGGGGATGCGATCAGAGGACAGGAGGAGGGGACTGGATGAGGGTACAGGATCAGATAATGGGGTCAGGGGACAGGAGGAGGGGACAGGATCAGGGTACAGGATCAGGGGACAAGACAGAATGAGGGTACAGGATCAGGGTACAGGATCAGGGGATGGGATCAGAGGACAGGAGGAGGGGACTGGATGAGGATACAGGATCAGGGGACAGGAGGAGGGGACAGGATCAGAGGACAGGATCAGGGGTTGGGATCAGGGGATGGGATCAGGGGACAGGAGGAGGGGTTTCCCCGGCCCGGCCCCGCTCCCCCGAGCCTCACCCGGCCCCGCCGCTCCCGCAGCAGCCTCAGCCCGGAGCTCAGCACCATCCCGGCCATGGCCCCACCGGCCCCGCTGCTCCCAGCCCGGCCCAACCCGTCGGGGTACCCGCGGTCTCCCCCCGCCCCGCCGTGCCCGCGGCCCCGGAACGGGAAGCTCTCCCGGCCCGGCCCCTCGCGATGGCGGCGCCGGGCCCGGCGGGCGGCGTGGCCGGGCCGGAGGTGCCCGAGGCCGAGCGGCGATTCCTGAGGCAGCACCCGCTGCTCAGCCCCGCGGGGCCCGGCAAGGTGCGGCCGAGCGGAGCCCTGAGGGGATGGGGCCGCCTCCCCGGGAGGGTCGTGAGGGTGGTACCCGGTGGGCTCGGCCCCGGCGAGCTCCCGGTCCTGGGGGTGTCTCTGCAGCTGTGGGAGGCCGGGAAGGAGGGCGGTGGTCCTGCCCTTCCCAGCACCGGGATGGATACAGAAAGGGTGGTTAGACACTGGAAGGGGCTGCCCGGGGAGGTGGTGGAGTCACCCTGGAGGTGTTCAAGGAAAGACTGGAGGTGGCACTTGGGACCATGGTCTTGGTTGACACGGTGGTGTTGGGTCACAGGTTGGACTTGATCTCAGAGGTCTTTTCCAACCTGACCGATTCTGTGGGGTAATCCCCTGGGCTTGCTGCCCATTCGTGTTTTTTTCCAGGTGAGATGCAGGCTGACAGGACACGAGATGCCGTGTCGGCTGTCAGAGCTGCAGGCTTATACCAGCGGCAAGAAGTATCAGCGGCTCATAAAGACAACCAAAGAGTTCGACTACGGCACGTTTGAGCCCCACATAGTGCCCAGCACAAAGAATTTGTACGTATTCGTCCTCCTCTGTGTTAAGTTATGCTTTACGCTTTGTTCGATCTCAGACGTAAAGTGGTTGAGCTTTACAAAGTTTTTATGGGGTTTGGGAGACTGGGGAAGGCTTTATGAAGGATTTATCAACTTTGAGTACGGTGCTTGTAAGTGAAAAGTTATGAAGTAACAGCATACTTAAACTCTTGCTGCCTCTTTCTTTTTGGGTCTGTAGACACCAGCTGTTCTGCAAGCTCACCCTCAGACACATCAACAAGTTCCCAGAGCATGTGCTGCGTCATGTCCAAGGGAAGCGCTACCAGAAGGCTCTAAAAACGTGTAAGTAGCTTTTCTGGAGCTGTTACAGACAATTATTTTTTTTCATTGAGCTGTTGAGATTCCAGTGGATCTATGCAAAGGGAGTGGGATAGTTTTCTTTAGACTGGCATCAGTGTCTTGCTGTGTGTGCTCCTCAGCTGGGAAGGAAAATCCCAGATCTAGGGAGCAATTGGCCTCTAGTAAATACCTTGGGACATCCCTCCTTGAGAGGATCAGTTCTAAAACTCGCCCAAGGAGTTCATGTATCCAGCACAATCTGTTTTAACATCTTCTCTGGTCCATAGTGCTGCTGTAGATTATATAGGTTGTATATTAGGGGTGGAGCATCCTGAACTTTGGAGGTGCATTTCCTATAAGCTTGAGCTGGACATGAAAGGACTTGGGGACTGGGCTGCCTGGCTCAGTGCTGCCTGACTCTCTCTCTGGTAGATGAGGAATGCCAGAGGGCAGGAGTGGAGTATGTTCCTGCCTGCCTGAGACAGAAGAAGCAGCGGGCACAGCATCCTGATGACCAAATGAATGGGAGCAGAAAACCTCACAGGAAGGAGGAATTCTGGGAGCCAAAGTCCAGTGACGAGGATGGAGAGGAGACAGACGACAGCATGAGTGACCTGTACCCACGTGAGTGAGAACACTGGTGTCGTCTGTGTCCTGAAGAAGTTTGTTGGCTGATTTTCTCCTGATTTCTTTATACTGTTCCCTGCTGCTCTTCCATCCAGTTCGGGGTTTTTGTGTCTTGGAAAAGCTTCCCACCACCAAATAAGAAATAGCATTATCACTAAGTGATAAGCAGTTGGATCATGTAAGCTGTGAGGGGAGGGATGCAAGATCCACTGGGATTTGCTGCTCGTTTCTCAGCAAGTCCTTGAGTCTGACAGAAGTTGGTCAGCCTGTTTTACTGACTTACATCTGGAGGTGCAGATCCATCTTGGTGCAGGAGCAGAGGTGTAACTCCACCTGTGCTGGAGTTCCCAGAACGGGATTAGTGAGAGCACCAGGCACATTTCCAATAAAACATCATTGGCAAATCACCTTTAAGCTGCTCTCAAAGTAAAGTTAGTGTGCACAGGTAACTGATTCTGAGCTAAATCTTTGTGTTTTAGCTGCACTCTTCCCAGAAAAAAGCCCATCAGCTGCACAGACCACAAAGGGCAGCGATGACTTTGCGACAGACAGTGAGGATGACGGGGCCAAGAACGGAGAGGATGGTGGAAGGACAGATGTCAGCAGAGCCGTGGGCAACAAGAGAGGAAAGGTGGGAGTCACCCCGCTGCCTGCAGCAGCAGGGGAACATGGAGCTGGGATCCCATCCCGTAGGTGTTCCATCTATTCCTGTCTGAGAACCAGCAGAAGGTGCAAAGCTGTTCAGAATAGACTCTCCCTGTGTGCCAGACACTGACTTGCATCCCGAGGTGTGAATTGCTGCCAGGCAATGTTTATCCTCTCTGTGGTAGAGAGCGATGTTCCTGCCTGTGTAAACAGCTCATCTTTGGTGGGATCCTGCTGCACACGGTCTCAGCAGGGAGGCTGATGTGTGTCTTGTGGGTTAACTGTCCTCCAAATACACAAACATATGTGAAACCCTTTTGCAGTCACAGGATCCTTCTAGATCTCTTTTGAGGCGCTGCCTTACAGGACATCCCCTGATCCCACTCAGTTTGGGAAGCAAGCATATGTTAAGACATATAAAGATGGATTTGGGGGTTGGAAATAAGCTGACTGAACTTTTCTTCTCTACAGAAACAGTCGGGCCCTTTAAAGAAGAAATTCAAGAGCCATCATCGAAAACCCAAGAACTTCAAGAAGGCAACCAACGGGAAATAAATTTTATGACAAATACCTGGCCTGAAGCCTCTTGTGTAACAATTCCAGTAGGAGCACAAGTGCTTGCCCATTCCAGTTAACTGTTACAGGTGCAGAGGGGAGGAGTGGGGTGGAATTAAGTTGTATTCAAAGAGCTTCAAGCCACCCGCACACCAAGGGAAGGATTTCTGCTGCAGTCAGGTGCAGACAGCTCAGCACTCAGAGCTCTTTACAGAAAGCTGGTTTTTGGTAGGCAGGAAAGCACAGCAGCCTCCTGACCAGCTCCTCCAGGGAGCCCATCCATGGAGCATCACCAGCCACACGCCAAGTGGATACAAAGATGCCATCGTTTTATTTTGATTGTTTTCGAAAATCAAAACATTTTCAAACACAACTAAGGTACAAAATACAGCATAAAATGAGAATTTATACTTATTTCTTTTTTTTTTTCCACATAGAAAGCAAAAATATATTCAGAATGAATTCCAGAACACTTTGCAGAGCCAATTGGTAGCTGACATCCTGCTTTGTCAGAGCTTCTCAGCCATGGGGAGAGGTCACTGTATTTCTGGGAGATGCACAAGTACAGCAGCTTATGTAGGAAACCAGAATCTTCTGCATCGGGGCTCACAGTTAGTAACTCTGAACATTGTGCTGCCTAGCAGTATCTGATAATGCCCTCCACCTAACTGTGCCCTTTGAGTATTTAAGTATTCCTGCTGCAAGGGACAGTATCAGTTCCTTATCTGGGGTCTTTTGTTGGAAAGGGGACTTGGTTTTCACAGAGGAAACTGGTCAGTATTTCAGACTAGTCTGTCATCCAGCTCCTCAGTTAGACAGGACACAAGGAAGTTGAGAAAGCCAACTTAAGGGGCTACTTACAGGAGTAGTTTCTGTCATTCCATGTATAAATACTATGAACATCAACAGCAGTTCAGGTATCTGAGAATGGCTGCCTTGATGGAGTCCAAAACCATTACAAGACCTGCAGTGACACCGAGTAAAAGCCTCCTGTGCTGCAGATCTGCACTGGAAGGACTGGTTTGTTTAGCTATGAAGAGTCAGGCACAGGGAACAGTTGAGGTGAAAACCTCTCTTGCAAAGAAAGCTGCCTGTGACCTGACCTTAATGCTGAATTCCCTTCCCATCAATTTGGACATCAGGGGTTGGACTAGATGATCTGAGGTCCCTTCCAACCCTAACTGTTCTGTGACAGCAATTGGCTTCCTCCAGCAGCAGCAGCACATCTTGCCCTTACATTGGCTATTTTCCCCTTAAGATGATGAAATCCCTGGTTTAACATTCAACAGTGCTCTTCTATTTTTCATCAGTTCTCTCAGCCTAGTTTTCTCTCCTAAAAAGCAACCGTAAAGCTGAACCGTCCAGCTGAGAGTCCCTACCAGGAGACTCCAGGAAACACCTCCCACTGGAGATGTTCAGCTGAATTCCTCCTTGAAAAACAAACAGTTGAGCATCTTCCTCAAGGGAGACAACAGTGCAAGGTAATCAGTGTAATGGTAGGAAGTTGGTGGGGCTCATGCTGTCTAGAATTCTTCCCCAGTCTAGTGAACGGGCTCACCTAGCTGACTAGCAGAGGACAAAATGCCTCCTTGGAGCAGCACTAAGCATGTTCATGGCACAGAGGTTGTGGCACTGAGAGGCCAAACAGGGCCTTCATCTCTGAGGAGTTCCTCCCTCTGAAGGTCCATCCCTGGCTGCTTATCCACTGCCCAGGCTTTGCACTTGGATTCCTCGGCTGTAACCGTTTGCAGACAGAGTTGGGAACGGGGGCTATGGCAGCACAAGGGCTACTTCCACATTTCCTCCCTGCACAGCCCAGGGGGGGCTGAGATGGCAGAGAGAAGGAGCTGTCAAGAGCTCAGCACCCTGGCTCTTCACACAGCTGGGACTTTACAGCCAAAAGGCTTGACAGAAGTGAATCTAAGAAGCAAACACTATAGATTAGAAGACTGACTGCTCTCATCTGGCATGTACCGAGTGCAGGGAAGAGGGGAGTTTCTGTAATTCTGAAGACATTTTCACCAATAACCTGCAATTCAGATATGAATTTGGGACATACAT
Source organism: Corapipo altera (assembly GCF_003945725.1). NCBI lineage: Eukaryota > Metazoa > Chordata > Aves > Passeriformes > Pipridae > Corapipo > Corapipo altera. The sequence goes on along the minus strand of NW_020884901.1, from coordinate 3,913,188 downwards.
GGATGGGAGCTGGTTAATAGCAGAAAGGAGCCTTCATTATGCAACCTGCAGCACAAGTTGGCTCCCTGCTTGGGAATTCAGGAGGGGCAACTTTGGGGAAAGAATGCTGAATAAAGAGCTCTTTTGGCACAGAATTTTCACAGAATCTAACATTCTGTCTCTCCAGGATTATCTCCCCCACTTCCTTCCTGAAATCTGATCAGCAATACAGGATTCATGATTAACAAGACAGGATTCTCCCTTGTTCCCCTTGGGGGCAGAATTGGGACATGTTAGAAAACCTTCTCCCTCCTCTTACCTATAAAGGGCTACAACTACTTTCAGTGTTTTCTTTTTGCCTTCTCTTTGGGGGCAGGAAAGACCTACCTCTGTTGATAAAACAAAAGGGAATTACAGGCCTCTGAGCAGCAAAACAAGAGTGTTTTTTTGTTTTCTGATGCTGCTTTCCACCCTGGTAAGCAATGCTGTAACCAGTAATGGAACTCCTTATGCACAAGACAGTGTGATGAGGGCGAGAAAGGGGATCCACTTTTTTAGTTATAGCTAGAACCCAACAGCACACTGAATGGTACAGCTGTATCTGCTCACAGTTCTTCAAATTTTAAGACACTGCTGACACTCAAGACAGCAACCGTTCTACTGCAACTCACTGAAGCATCAGCAAGATGCAGGTTCCTTAGGTTAGTTCCAAATCTAGGAAGTTAGAATAAGCCTAGGCAACATTCCTTGGAGAAATAGGGTTTTATCTATTATATTACTGGTGCCACAGTAAATCAAATTCAAAACATCTGTGCCTTTAATAGGAAGGGGGCATGTACGTGTAAAATGCTGGCAGTTTTTGTTGAATCCATAGAGAATCAGTTCTGGACTTAATACATTATGTCCCAAGAAATGTTGCTATTCCTGTTACCACTCTTTTTTCTTCTCATCCATGGAAACTCCACCGGGACCCAGTGCAACCACGAGGAGGAGCCCTCCAATGACAGACATGGTCTGGAAGAAGTCGTATTTGAGGAAGTCGTGCATGGGCTTGTAGGCTGGGACGGTCCAGAAGGCATTGAAGTAGATGTTGATGCCAAACAGCCAGATGACCAGAGTCAAGGCAGCCAGCTTAGTCTTGAAGCCAATTGCCACCAAGATAATCAGGGCTGTGCCCACAATGTTCTGCAGAATCTGCAAGGAAAAAAAAAAAACCACATAAACTTACACAGTTCTTAAACAAGAGACACAAAGATCCACGTTGTCATGGCAGAGATGATCTAAACTTAGTTTCTAAGTTATTAATTCTACCAATAGACTTAAATGATGAGCACTGAGCAGGCCCTGCAGCCCATCTGGGCACTGATACTGTATTCTAGTTCCTCAACTCATAGTTTTACACTGGGATACTTACAGAAAAGAAGTTCATATCAAAGTGTAGCAGTGTCATGAACATGAGGACGAGCAGCACACGGCCCCCCAGCTGCATGTACTGCTTGGGAGAGCTTTCCCTCATGGTGGGGACACCAGCAAACATGCTCTTCCCCTCCGAGCGTGACTCAGCCAAAAGCAGCAGCAAGCCTCCCCCAAGGGCAAGGTTCCTACAGAGATACAGAAATGGGGAGAAAGGAGGAGAAAAAAAAAAAGCAGTTTAGTACAGTTTGCACTGATCTATAATGTCTTATCTGACAGTTTCAGCTCGGTGTCTACATGTGAGTGAGGAGCGACCTCTGCACCGTGTGATGTGTTAGCCTGGGTTAGAATTCCCAGCCCCAGCAGAGCTGAGCACACCAAGGATTTACACAAGGAGGAACACACCAAGGATTTATACAAGCCTGTGCAGACAGGAACAACCTGCCAGAGAAGGCCAGCTCAGGCACAGTGTCAGGCTTTAGCGTCTGTTACAACATGAATTTAGCTGTGTTAAAGTTACTCTGTACCTCAGGTTTAGCCATATATGCCAAAGTAGTTCAGAGGTTGCTTTGAGAAAACAGAGCAGCAGTGCTGCTAAGAAGTTACACATTTACAGGGCTGTAGTAAGCCCAAAGTATAGTTTTTGTGCTGTCCTCCTGGTAACAGCCAGCCATCATTCAGGATTTGACAAGAATGCTTATGTTTAAGAACTGTTTTCTCCTTAGGGAGGGAGAGATTTAAAATCCCAGAAACCCCAGGACCACTCCAGTGTTCACATGCTGTAGTTTTCTTGGGAAATGCCTTCAATCATGCATAAGCACAGTTGCTGTTTTAGCCATTTAGGAAATAGTAGAAACTCACTGATCCAGTCTAAACACTTGTTTGTGAGCTGTCAGCAAGGTTAGCAGCAGAAGCACTTAGCTCCTAGTGAGTTAGGATTAGTCTTTCCCTTCCACAGTACTAAGCCTGCTTTCTACAGTTTAACACAGACTCTACTGATTTTTCAAGTGCTGTCATTTCTTTTTTAATGTAAATGCATCACTTGCAAAATCTTTCTGGTAAATACTATGTACAGATATAATTTCCTCTTTCACCAAGCACCAGTTTTTATTCTGTTCCCATAAAAACCTTCAGAAGGAGCCATACCTCATCAAGAACTTCAGATCCCATAGAATGCTGTATGCAATAGTCTAGGCAAAGAATAAAACAGGTTAAAACACCACAAAAATTACACTGAAGGTCTGAATTTATGTTATAATCTCAAATCTGTTTCAGCCATAACAGAAGTCAATTAATTTATACTGAAAGAAATAAAGTAGATTACACCAATGTGGTCCAAGGAGTCCCTGTAAAACAGGGAGTGCAAGCCAGAATTTGATTTGTACTTTAGCCCCCCCCCCTCAAAATTCACTGGTTTTGTAGGGGAAGGATGCTACCAGCCAGGATCCTTTGTGATGGGGACAGTTCTTTATAAAAGCTGTGTGCTGAAGGCCAAAGCAACTGCAAGTTCCACATTTGGCTCATTAACTGATGTACAGGTAAATTGCCAGTTTACTCCTCCTAAATTGGTCAAGGTCAAGTATTGAATGAACGTCTCCAGCTGACTAATTGCAGTTACAGCCAAGGATCTATTGGGCACATCAGAAGAACAGAAGCAGCAAAATAGTTCAATGCCATCAAGGACTGGCACTAGGCCAGGGTGGAGAAAAATTCCAGGGCTGCAAGTTATATTTAAACATGTTGGTAGTGCTGGGGCTACGAGAGAAGATTTGAAAGATACAGTTTAGAAGGGCTGAAGACTTAAGCCTCCTACCTGTAATGCTATAATTCCAAACAGTCCAAAGCAGGCATATTGCACAAAGTTCCTACTCAGCACCAGGATACAGCCACCTGAGTTGGGAAGATTGAACACAGTTACACTTGTGGTGTGCACAGGAAAAACTGCTGCAGGAATGTTAACTTGGTTTGAATTGAGCAGACTCCCATTTCCTTCAGCTGTGCCATGAAGAGCAGCAGGCAGGAAATTTTCATGGCACAAATCAGTTTGAGAACTCAGAAGTTTTAGTGCATTTTAAAACATTTTATAAATCCAGAAGTATCTTTTATTTTATAAAGGGTAAGAACATGCTGAACACAGTCCCCAACACAGCAGCCATCTGTGCTAAAGCATTAAGAGAGTTTAAAAAGAAACTCAATTAATTATGGATTGTCCTTTTTTTTTTTTTTTGGTCAATGAGATAACTGTTATGGCAACCATACTGCATTCCTTTTCCTTGAAAGGTTTTGTTTTCTATCCTTTCTCAAGTCTTCCATCACAAAGCACTGACAGCCTTTGCCACTTTGACATGAGGACTGGCAACTACATCAAATTAAGGTGACCCTCTACACAAAAAAAATTAGGGCAAAAAAATCTAAATCCAGACACAAGAGAAGAAATTGACAATCAAGAAGAGTAAATCAGTGATATAATATAAACAGAAAATAATTTTACCACTCTCCATTTCTGATACCCTGAGCCCACCCAACACACAAACAGCAGAGCTCTGCTTCTGGGCTTATTTTGATTCCTGGGATTTGGAAAAATCTATGACACAAGTACCTCACTCAGGTGTAAATGTACCCACTGGAGGGTAAGACTTTGCCATGGAGGTGAATATCCTTTAAAAAAAAAAGTCTTAACACTGCCCTGTTTAAGAAAACAGGAATATTTCATTTAGAGAACTCCAGGGTGTGGTATGTGTTTATGAATGCATGTACAGAACTGAAAACAGATTGTCCTGATGGATTCTTGGCATCTCTGACTCAGAGGCAGTGTGTCACAATAAATTCTCTACAGCTGCTTCCAGGAAAGGCTGGAGCAGGTCAGTTAAGAGTTCTCTTCATTCAGCCCATGCAGTGCTATCAGTTCTAAGCTGTCAGTGGCCATGAGGAAATCAGTGAGGTGTCCCACACTTCCATGATTCCCAGAGCCCACACGAGCCAGGGCTGCGGACACACCAGTGCCCTGGCACCCACCTCGCCAGCCTGAGAACCACTTACTCAGCTGTCCAAAGAGATTTAGGAACACAAAGATGGAGGCCAGGAAGTAGCCACAGTTCCACGTGCCATCAATGTAATCCCTCTGTTCGCTCCACTGGAACCACATGCGGATGCCATCCTCCAGGAAGGTGCTGATGAGGCACAGCCGGGCCACGTGGGGAAGGTACTGCTTCGTCACCCTCAGGAACTGCACGGGCACACAGCAGGGTTAGCAGGGAAGGGGAGACTTCAGGAATGACAGATCCATGCTCTCTGCAGACTCTGAGGTCAGCAGTTCTCATGCACACAGGGTCATCAACATCTACAGAGAAACTTCGACTTGGATTTAATGAAAATGCCTCTCCACTCCAGTTTGGGAACACCTGGGAGCAGTGGGGGAAACCTGTCTTTGTGCTTTTGGACAAGGACTTGGAGAAAAGCAGAATCCAGCAGCACCTTCCTATGTAACAGGAACAGTGCTTTCCTGGAGCTCTCACTAATGAAGGCTGACCTTGGTTTTAGTTTCTCTATCTCAGGGTTTCATGTTACAGCTCAACTATCAGATAGCCAGGAGCTGAAAGGGCAATCCTGCTCCCACCCACAGGCTCGGGCACTCACCACCCTGTAAAAACCGATTCAGGGAGCCAGGCTGAGAGAAGACAAATTCTATGCAAATTAAAAAACATTACTAAGCCTTCTGCCAAGCTCCTTCCCTCTAACAGCTCAGAAAAACAACACATGTACTCGTGGAACTGCACCCTCTGTCCTCTAGGCAAGTTTTTAACTACCATTAGAAATAGCATCCTCTGCAGAAAGGAAACACACTTTATATACACAATTCAATGTAATAGTTAAAAGGAAATGATATCATCATGTAACAGATGCTGAGCTTCAGTTCTTGGGAATGCAAGATGTATCTGAGCCCACATCCCCCTTCATCCTACAAGCTCCTGGGTCAGTTTGCTCTGCAACTACAATAAAGTAACAAATGCAGAATTGCCAAACAAGGTCTGGACTACCATGTCCTACAGGGCTGTGGGGTGCACAGGAAAACTTACTGCCTCTGGGTTATGATAAGAGTTTAACTGTCACTCCATTTTCTAAGCAGCACTGCTTGATTATTACTTAATTGAGACTTCCACCAGGAAGGAGACAAAAGCCATTTCTGACAGTTTATTCCTGCGGCAGCAATCAGAAAATACTAAAGGCTATGCAAATGACAAGCCTGGCTTACTGTGTAACTGAAGATTATCACAAGAGAAAAAAAAATCAGCAAACATGCTTAATAGTCAATTAAACAGTCAATATCAGGACAAACTGCACTGTTGTATTGCATGTATCCAGAGTCTAAGGGTCAAAATTCACCTTAATCAAGTGCATTTTAAGTGGAGCTGTACTCTGCCTCAGGGCTGCCACTTCAGGCTTTTTTTAACCCAGTCAACAGTTAGATGAGTGAGTCAGAAGGAAAATTTGTGATCTTTGTCACTGAATGAGACATACATCTTGGTTTACAGCTTTCCTGTCTCCTGGGTTTCACTGTGAGTTCGAGGAAACTTGCTGAGGAATACTAAGAATAAAGTTCTTACAAATCAGAAGGGGTTTGTAAGATACAGAACAGATAACCTGGGTCTAGAAAGAAATCAGAGGACAAGTGCTGGAAAGGAAAAAAGCAGTGCTGTGGAAAGGCTGAAAAAAGCAGCAAACATCTGCCTCCAGGCCTCATCTTTGCTGTTTTGAAGTCGTGATGAGCTGATCTCATCTTCCACTTCCCCGAAACCAAACAACTGTCCAGGTGAAGGATCCATGAAGACATTTAACATTTACCTGTTCTCTTGGCAAACAGAGGGAATTCAACATTGTCCATTAAACATGAGTGCACACATCCAATCAGCTCCAGACAAATCAGAAAGGCCAAGCCTATGGCAGCTCCAGTGCTGAGCAACCTCCTGACACACATCATCTGTGGACACCCACAGCTCATGGAGCTGCAGTTACTGAGCTACACTCAAGCTGAACCCCCTGTACACAGCAAGCTTAAATAAGCTTCAGAAACAGGTTTTAGGAGCTAAAAATCCAAGCCAAAGGAACCACTGGCCATGGAGATCCAGAGAGAAAGGAAGAGAACAATTACACCAAAACTACAGGAAGAGAATGTAACGGACATCAAGTGATTTTACAATTAGAGGATCTGGGTATAAATCACCCAACTAATTTAACTAAGGATGGAGTAAGTTATAAGAAACATGAGATCTCCAGAAGTGGAACTGAATTAATAGTACCTGTCCCTGCACATCCCCAGCAAGATGTGGGTCAAAAGCTGCACCCCAAGACCACTTCCTTTGTGATTCACACAGATAAAGCAGCACATACAGGAAACTCTGTAGTGAAAGATCTGCAGCTAAAAAATGGGACTAGAAACACATCCTCCACTGAGCACAATACCCATAACACCATAATTTATTTGGGTAAATACCCCAAACCAAAACTGCTGCCACTGATGGAGGTGGCAGCACTAAACTCGTGACATCAAATAATTGAATGGCTTATTCTGCTGTGGGCTTTGCATCAACTGCTCTTTCCATGTGCTGCCTCCTTGGAAGAGGCAAATCATCATGAGAAAACACAAGAGAATGCTAAATAAAACTATTTTAAAGAAGAACAGCTGGTTCTGTGCTGGCAGCCAACTCACTGACATATGCCAGAGGGGCTTTGTGTTGCCACTTCCCCCCCTAATGGGATTAGAAAGGCAAAGATAGATTTAAATGCTCCTTTAAGTTGAACAACCAAAGATGTACAAGATGATCCAGGGATCCCTAAATCAAATCTCTGCTCAAACCCCATTTTTCAAAAGGAGGCTTGAAATACTCAAACCCATAATGGCCTGACCAAAAGAGAGGTAACAAAGTGACTCATTTTGACCTCACCTCCAACTGTTTAAATTTGCTGACAGTCCAGTCTGTTTTAGTAAAAGTGTATATGCTGTAGCATAATTACTGGTAGTTTAAGATCAACACACAGCCAGGAGTTGGGGAATTTTTGCTGTCACCAAGGTGTGTCCTGTCCAAGTACAGAAGCCTTTTCTGTGTGTGTTTTCTTGGATCAGGAAGTTCTGATCCTGGTGAGGAACAGCACTCTGCTCATCTACACAGAAACCCTGGTGACCTGCACAGCATCATCAGTCTGGAGCTCCTGATAAAGGCATATCTCAAGTATTGAGCTGGTATTTTAAGGGATTGGTTTGTTCTGAGAGGAGAGATGCCTCTGGCAGTCTGGGACACTACACATTTTTCCTGGAAGAGGATGCTCAATCCTGTGGCAGAGAGAAAAATCACTTCCTTTTACCAACCTCAATAAATCCACTTCAAGAGATCCCACCCAAAAATCACAAGGACAGCAACGTCCATCACATTCATTAGGTCAATGTCTACAAATCATTTGTCAGAACTGGGAACAAGAGGCTTTCCCACTTATTTCCAAAGGGAGGAAGAGAGCTCTGACCTGCTAGAACGTTGCCAGCAATCTTCATCAGGTTTTTAATTGCAGGCAGATTTCTCATGTCAGTGCTTTTCAATTTTAAAGTGTGCTTTATACCAATTCCCTTTCCCAAAAGGCTATTTATTAATGAAATCTTTAAAATGGGATTTTTCCACTTATTGCATTTTACTATCACTCTCCATGGGAAGATTCTTTTCCCAGCCTAACCAGAACAGGCTATTTGGCTTGTAATGATAAAGGATCAGTTCTAGAGAACATTTAGAAATTATTTTTTTAATCTAACACGTGTGAAGTTCAGACTAGAAATGAAATGTTTTCTTCTCCCTTCTGTTACCTGCAAAATAGCATTTTGAGGACAAGGAGTTCCAACTGAAAGATGGGAAATTTAGGTTAGATATTAGGAAGGAATTCTCCCCTGTGAGGGTGGGGAGGCCCTGGCACAGGTTGCCCAGAGAAGCTGTGGCTGCCCCATCCCTGGAAGTGTCCAAGGCCAGGCTGGACACGGCTTGGAGCAACCTGGGATAATGGAAGGTGTCCCTGGCCATGGCAGGGAGTGGAACTGGATGAACTTTAATGTCCCTTCCAACCCAAACCATTCTGTGATTCTATGTTAGAATTATCTGAACAAGATGCACCAGCATTTATGTTGAAAAATTAAATAAACTCCCCCCAGCCCTTACAGCCCTTTCCCTGCACTACAATGACTCAATAGTTTCCTTGCATTTTTGTCCATAAATTTTTTTTTTAGAACAGCAGAAATACCAGGCACCCACATTCCTAAAGATTATTATTACAGACACTACAAAAGTTGCCTGGGATCTGCTCCCTCTTACAAAGGGATTACAAAGGAGAGACAACCCTAAACTCTCAGTGCAGGCCCCAGATACAGCTATTTTCAGTATGATCCTCTCAGCAGCACATGGTGACTGCACTGAAGAGCTCAGCATGTAATATTTTAACAAGAATCACTAAAAAAGGACTTAATTCCTGAGCATGTGAATTACTTAATTAATAACACTGGGCTGATGTTACAGTGTCTCCTCCACTACAGCCCTGGGGAATTCCTAACAGCTCAGAGCAGCCCCTGAGCAGCAATCCCACCCCAAGCATTGCTGCTCCCTTGACCCAAACACTGAGAGAACTGAACCAACAGAAGAAATAAACTCAGTTTTTCTTTTTCCTGCCAGTTCAGCTCTCCAGTCCAGTGACAGAAGTGCTGGTGAGAGAGAAAAGGGGGACATAGCCTCAGGAGAAGTAGGACAACCCCTTTCACTGACAGCTGGCTGTCTGGCAAGCTTAGCTGCCTGTAAGACTGTGCCTTCAGTGCACTAGTTCACCTCTGGATTAAGAGCCACTTATTACAGCTGAGTATCCTGGCATCTAGGGCATAATTTGCTAATTCAAAGGGAAATTACAGTATCTGAGAAAAGCTAAGCTTTACTGTTTGAATTTAAGGAACAGATTATTCTTGCCTTTGTAAGAGACATTCAGGATTTACTGATAAGCCGTGGAATTAGCTATAACATTTTCCCACAGGGCTTTTATGTTACAGAAATTAAGACTCATTATGTCTTGAGCACTAGTACAGGGAGTGGAGAAAGCAAGAATATCACTGAGAATGCATTCAGCTCCCAGAACAGCCATTGTCCAGCCTCCACCAAGGGGAGTTTCAACATAACTTCAGTCCAAATGTTCCAAGGACTTTTTCTTTTTAATCCAAGATGAACTAACAGCTCCTGTAATGCCAAGTGTTAACTTCACAATATATACCAAAGGTTATTGTTTAGCAAGTCACTCCTACACTGGTGTGACACTGAGTTTTTAGCAGCATAGACAGGACTGAAAGGACCTGACAGAGCTACCAGGCAGATCTTTAGAGGCAGAATTATCACAGGAGTTATTACTCAGAATGCCATAAAAACTATTTTGCAATCTGATGGCAAGTGTAGCAAACACTCCAAATTCTGCAGCTAAAGGAAAGACTCGTCTTTAAATAGGATGTGGTCAAGATAAATTTGTGCCATTTAAAGCTCATTTCAGGAGAAGGCAAACTGCATTTGAGCTGGACAAGAGAGCTTTCAGTAGTACGAAAAAAAGGTGTGTTAAGGACATCTAGAAATAACCCCACAGGAATAAATAGAGAGGTGTTATAAAAAGGTCAGGACAAGCATTGTAAATTTTGGCAAGTAATGTGAACACTGCAGTGACAGTTTACTTTCTCCTCTAAAAGGAGCGAGAGGACAAGGTAAACAGAGAATGACCAAGATAATCCAGACATCCCTTAAATTGGACACTCCACACACCATAAGAAGCTCTGCCACGAAATCCAGTCTTCCTTCTTCCATCTGGGGGTGGGGAGGAAGTGCAGAACAGGTTTTCCCAGTGAAATCAGTTAAAGACACAGAGGCAGCACAGCCCCCTTGGAGCTGTGACGTGTTATCTTGCTCCACACAACTCACACTGATTCAGAAGAGTTGTAGAACCAGGCAGAATCAGATTTTCCAGCGAATTTGCTGAATGTGATTAGATGCTGTCTCTCATTGTCAATTAGATGAATCACCATGACTGTGAAGATCTTTCCAACACCATCCCCAGCAGAGCAACTACTTACACTCAAAACAATCCTGCTCTCACATATGGTAAGAGATCTCAAGCTTCTATTTAACAGAGAAATCAGTGCGGGCCTCCGCTGAAACAAACGTGAGAAGGATTACAAGACAACATCAGCTCCTTTGCTTTCCTTTTGCCCCGATCCTGAGCACAGCACACGGTGCTGAGGAGCCTTTTCCAGTTTTCCAGACATGGGTCAGGGTTTCATAGAACCACAGAATGGTTTGGGTTGGAAGGGACCTTAAAAACCACCTCATTCCAACTCCCTGCTATAGGCAGGAACACTTTCCACTCTCCCAGGTTGCTCCAAGCCCTGTCCAGCCTGGCCTTGGACACTTCCAGGGATGGGGCAGCCACAGCTTCTCTGGGCAACCTGTGCCAGGGCCTCAGCACCTCACAGGGGAGAATTTCTTCCCAGTATCCCATCTAACCGTGCCAGGTCAGATCACCAGGTCGCTCTCCTGTCCCCAACACCTTACCCTGCTTCCCCACACCCCTCTGTGCCCCATTAATCAGCCGGGACAGCTCGCACGGAGCCCAGGGCAGCTCAGATTCCTGCTCCCCTTCCCATTATTCCCTCCCGGGGGAAGGGAGCCCCATTCCCAAGAACTCTCTTTCCAGGCGCAGCCGCCGCGCTCCCTCGAGGGCAGGGGCGGCCCTCGGGCCTGAGCCGGGCCGGGGTCCCCTCGGAGGGAACTGGAAGGGAACTTCCAGGAAGGGAAATTCCCCCTTGAAGGGAACTTACAGGAGAGACGGAGAGGGACTATTTACAGGAGCGTGTAGCGAGAGGACAAGCGAGAGAGGAGGAAAGAGAGAGGGTTTAGATGAGATAATAGGAATTGTTCCCTGTGAGGGTGGTGAGGGGCTGGGATGGACTTCCCAGAGAAGCTGTGGGTGCCCCATCCCTGGAAGTGTCCAAGGCCAGGTTGGAGCAGCCCGCTCTAGTGGAAGGTGTCCCTGCCCACGGCAGGGGAGTGGAACGGGACGATCCCCAACTCCCTTCCAACCCAAACCACTCCACGACTCCACGAACCCACCAGAGCGCGGCCGCGACCCGGCCGCCATCCCGGCCTGGGCTCCAGCGCCACAAAGGCCGCCCGGGCGGCGCGAAGCCGGGGCTGGGTGGGGGAGGCAGGCGGGCGGGCTAGGCGGGCACCCACCTGGTCGGCGAAGTCCTCGGCGGTGTTCATGATGTCGTTGTGGCCCAT